>NC_057718.1:60245168-60492833 GCF_004010195.1 Chiloscyllium plagiosum
CCTGCAGTCTTCTTCTTGCCCTCTCCGCCTCCACCCTACTCCGACCTATCACCCTCACCTTGACCTCTTTCCACCTATCACATTTCCAACGCCCCTCCTCCAAGTCCCTCCTCCCTACCTTTTATCTTCTCCTGCTGAACACTCTCTGCTCATTCCTGAAGAAGGGCCTGTGCCCGAAACATCGAATCTCCTGTTCCCTGGATGCTGCCTGACCTGCTGTGCTGTTCCAGCAATAAAGTATCACAAATGAAATCAAATCGATTGCAGAAATGATATAGAGTCAGAAGACATGGAATCTGTGTGGGTAAGGTTGAGAAAAGGTAAAAGATGGGAGTACAAGGCCTCCTAACAGTAATCAGGATGTGGGGCAGAAAATAATCCAGAAATAGAAAAGGCATGTGATAATGGCTCTATTATAAGAAAGACCTTATTATAATAGTCATGGGGAACTTCAATATGCAGGTGGACTGCTGGAGGATTTCAAGAAAAGGAATTTGTAGGGTGTTGGCGAGATTTATTTTCTTTTTGGAGCAGCTTGTGGCAGAGTCCACTGTGGAACGGGTGATTCTGGATTGGGTGATGTGTGATGAGTTAGACTTGATTAATGAGCTTAAGGTGAAGGAACCCTAGGAGGCAGTGACCATATTATGATAGAATTTACCCTGAGGTTTGAGAGAGAGAAGCTGGAATCAAACGTAGCTGTATAACAACTGAGTAAAGATAATGACAAAGACATGAGGAAAGAGTTGGCTAGAGTTGATTGGAAGGGGATCCTAACAGGGAAGATGGTGGACCAGCAATGGCAGGTGTTTCTGGGGCCAATTCGGGAGGCACAGCAGAAATTCATCCCAAGGAAGAAGATGCATACTAAGGGGAGGATGAGGTAACCATGGTTAACAAGAAAAGTCAGGGACTGCCTAAAAGCAAAAGATAAAGCATACAATGTAGTGAAGATTAGTGGGAATCCAGAGAATTGGGAAGCCTTTAAAAACCAGCAGACAACAACTAAAAAAGCAAGAAGGGGAAGAAGATGAAATATGAGGCGAAGCTAGCGGGTAATATAAAAGAAGATTATAAAAATTTTTTTAGAGATATGGAAAGCTAGAGACAGGTAAGTGTGGACATCCGACTGGGAAATGAGGTTGGAGAAGTACTAATGACGAACACAGAAATGGCAGAGGAACTTACATCAGTCTTCACAGTGAAAAAATACTAGTAGCATACCAGCACTTCAAACAAGTCAGGAGGAGAGGTGAATGTAGAAGCCATCTCTAAAGAGAAGGTACTGGGGAAGTTGAAAGATCTGAAGGTGGATAAATCACCTGGGCTACATCCCCAGAGTTCTGAAGGAGATGGCTGAGAAGATTGTAGTTGCATTAGCTATACTCTGTCAGAAATGACTGGAGTTAGGGAGGGTCTCATATGACTGGAAGGAGGACAGCAGAAGACAGAAAATTATAGACTGGCTATAGGCCTGGTTGTTGTTACATTTTTCGAGTTCATTATTAAGGATGAGATTGCGGAGTACTTGGAAGTGCATGGTAAACTAAGATTGAATCAGCATGGCTTCATCAAGTGCAAGTCATGCCCAACAAATCTGTTCGAATTCTTTGAGGAGATAATGAGCAAGTTAGACAAATGGGTTTCAGTGGGCATGATCTATTTAGATTTCCAGAATGCCTTTGACAAGGTGCCACATGGGAAGCTGCTAAATAAGATAAAAGCACATGGTTTTAAGGGCAAAGAATTAGCAGAGATAGAGGATTAGTTGACTGGCAGAAGGCAGAGAGTGGGGAAAAAAGTGTTCTTGTTCAGGATGGCAGCCAGAGCCTTGTGTAGTTCTGCAGGGGTCTGTGTTAGGTCCATAACAATACATGTTATACATTAATATCCGGATGAACGAACTGAAGGCATTGTTGATTAATTTGCAAATGACACTAAGATAGATGAAGGGATAGATAATATTGCAGAAGTGGAAGGGCTTGGACAGGCTAGAAAATTGGGCAAAATAGTGGCAGATGGAATACAACGTGCGCAAGTATGAGGTTATATATTTTTACAGGAAGAATAGAGGCGTAGACTATTTTCTAAATGGAGGAAGGCTACAGAAATGTGAAACACAAACGGACTTAAGGAGTCTTGGATTCTCTGGAGGTTAACAGTTAGGAAAGAAAATGCAATATTAGCATTCATTTCAAGAGGGTTAGACTTACATTTAGACTAGAATACAACAGCAGAGATGTACTGCTGACGCTCTTTAAGGATCTGGTCAGACTGCATTTGGAATATTGTGAGCAGTTTTGAGCTCCACATCTGAGGATGGATTACTAGCATTGGAGGAGGTCCAGAGGAGGTTCACAGGAATGACCCAGGGGATGAACGGCTTGTCATATGCAGGGCAGTCAAGGACTCAAGGTCTGTACTTGATGGATTTTAAAAGGATGCAGTGGGATCTTGTTGAAACTTATAGAATAGAGACAGGCCTGGATAGAGTAGACATGTAGAAGATGTTTCCATTAGGAGGAGAAAGTAGCACAAGAGGGCACATTCTCAGAGTGAAAGGTTGACCCTTTAGAAATGAGATGAGGAGGAATTTCTTCAGCCAGAGTGTGTGAATCTGTGGAACCCAATGATGCAGAAGGCTGTAGAGGACAAGACTTTGATTGCCTTTATGACAGGAATAGATAGGTTCTTGATTAGTGGGGGTTGAGAAACAAATTAGTCATGATTGAATGGTGGAGCAAGCCAAATGGGTATAATGACCTAATTTTGTTCCAATGTCTTATGGCCTTATGACGTTATGGTCTCAAAATAAGTAGCAACGCATTCCATCAAATGGCAATGTTCCATAACTTTATTATTTTGACTGCTAAGCAATGCCAGCAGTAGGATTTTCTATCTATGGTAATTTAAAATTGTGACTATTGCTTCTTTTGGAAAAACATCTCATTATAAATTCAACCAAAATGCTAAAACAGAGTTGTCCCCAGTAAGTTTGTTTTGATAAATTTTCTTTCAATAATACTTTGTCAATAATAAATATTTTCTCTATACTGATACTATAACATTTCTATATGTTTATCTCATTAACATAACCCTCGTCCTTTGCATAATCTATCAATATGTAGTTATGGCTCTGCCTGTTGTCCACATTCAGGTAATCAGTCTTTGAGGGCTGATATACATCAAATATTTGTTTTCCAACATTACACTGCATAAAAATGAAATATTCAGTCCAACAGAGAAACATGTTGAAAACAAAGTACAAACCCAAACAATCTTCCCATGTTTACAATGGCAATGAAAGAGATGTAAAAGTCTAACATTGTCATCTATAATTTTTAGATATGATGCAATAGCTCTGTTCACCTTTAAAAGGTTTGGAATATTATAGCATCACATATCATTTTCCAATATGGCAAGCTTATTATATGTTGCTTAATGTAGAGAAAACCACATATAAAATGAAATTATGATGATTTTCTGTTTGCATTCCTCTTATATTTGAAGTAGTATTAACTGTTCTTCAAATATATTTGAAGTAGATATTAAGAAATTGAGAAATGAATATAAATCTGTAAAACTCCAGTAAAAATACATATTTAAATTGATAAATACAACTGCATAAATTACAAGGCAGATTATTGGCAGTATTTTTATAGGTAATGTAAGTTAACAGAAGAAAAATTATATTTAATATTTACATCACCTGCACTTGATTTAAAGAAACAAAGATTTCAAACACTTGCGTTAGTTTGGGCTTTAACATTGAACAGAATATAAATAACAAGGAACATGCATTGTGCCTATTAGACCCATGGGAAGTAAAGGAAAGGCCTCAATGAGGCATGCCTAATGAGGACAAACACAGTCAGTGACTTAAAAGAAAATCAGTAGGAAGGCCAATGAAACTTGCATTGATTATTTACCTAAAGCCTTCATCAGTGATCCTCTAAATCATTGGGTTGAAGTCCAAAAGCCACAATTATCCTTATTAAAATTTATTGAGTGTGAACCACTGTACTTTATAGCACTTTGAAATATAATTGATACAGCAAAAACACCGTGCAATCAAAGTGAGTGAAGTTTCCAGGGTTTTAGCATCTCTTAGTGACTATATCAATATACAGAGACAGTATTATTTACATGTAAGCTTATTGACGATCAAATGATAAATGGTATCAGGGCGACATTATGGGGTGAATTTTCACACAACAGAATGATGGGACAGAAATTCAGCATATAGCTGTCTATGTTGCAGCAGTAAAATGAGATTTAGGTCTTTGAATTCCATGTACAATTGGGGTTTGCTTTGGATTGGAAGCGTGCTAAGCATCAATTTGGGGCAGTTGACTTTCAATCATTTTTGTCCTTCCTCCAATAGCCATTATACTTCTATACACATAACTTGAGACTCTAGAATGTTGGTGAGGTCCAAATGTTACATATAGAACACAAGTGGACAGATGGTATAAGGTACAGGATCAGGCTTATGACACGAAAATAGAGATTTCTTGAGAAACTCAACAGGTTCAGCAGCATCAGTGGAGAGAAAGCAGAGTCAATATTTTGGGTCCAGTGCCCTCTCCCCAAACTGACTGGCTAATTAAACCTGGTTTTGAGTGGTCTAGTTAATGATCCTTAAATGGATGCTTAAAGGATGCATAACGGTTCATCTTCCTGTGTGACCAAGAGAAAAACAGTACACCTAGTAGAAAAGTACTTTGCCCAGCCTCCAGCTCATTCATGGCTCACTGCTATTGGGTCACTGGTTTCTCCATTCTACTCCTAGAACTGACTAACTGTCTAGCTTTTCGAAAGGTGGCAGACATCCCAATTTTCCCAACCAACCAAGCAAGGTGTCATTTAATAGCTCAAAACTGAAGCTGGCACAGATTATATGAAGAGTGTTTTTTTTCCCAACCTTGAGTTGTGCTTTCTGCACCTCTCCAATTTTTCACCTAGTGCATCCCTTATGATTTTAATACCCAGGTCCTATCCTCTTCCCAATGGACAGTTGTTCACCTAAAATGATTGACTCAAGACATGTCCAAACTGCAGGTCCTGTATACATTTACTGTCATCCAGGTAGCTCATGGGGACATTGGAGGTTTGAATTAATATTGCTTTATACAGGTGAAGGAGTGGGGGTGTCTGTCTGTAGCTCAATTTCTTTCCTTGGGGATCCCAGAAGAGTACTCTAGTTTCAGTTTACCTGGTCATGAATGGCTTTAACCTCCCCTACTGGGTTTTCTTTGTCTCCCACCAAATTTTACTGACCATAGCTTTGCCACACACAAGCAACTCAATCAATCATTACACTTCATTTGAACTCTGTTGATACGCAAAGTATTTTCATGTATTCAAAAACATTTATCAACTTCAGATGTGCTGGTTGATCATAATGCAATTAAAATAACAAACAGTGGGAATAGAGTAAGAATGGAATGCTGATAAGTCTCTATAATTTTAATTTTTCACCCGTCTTATTTTTGCAAGGCAATATAGGCTGAAATTCCACTGATGTTTGGGAGCATTAGAAATGCAACAGCAAATAAATGTACTTCATAAGTCAATAACTCATTATTTTTATTGCAAACATTGCTTTCCTTGGAACATATCATATCTCTTGTACACTGTTGTGAGTTGACCTTCACTTGGTACTATATAACTTGACTAGAAATTTGATATTGAAGTCAACATGGTATCCAGCAAATTCTTCAAAATTTTAATCTCCCTGTGGTGAATTCAACAACAATCCATGGGGATTTCAGTAGATTTTTTAGACAGTTCGTTGAGCTGTTGATTAGCTGTTTATTCCATATAAACAATTCAAGAAGTTGTAAAACGTGATTTGGTTTATCCCAATTTTGGAAAGCTAAATTGTTCTTTTTTCATGAACACCTCAATAATTTAATAGCTTCATAAAGATTATAAATCTCCAAAATGAAATTAAATAATTATTGTTTTCACTCTTTCTTTGCCTCTCCTGTTTCAGGGAATATTTCAGCAACAGATGTTGGTTTGTGTGGCACAGTTTTGGTACTGAATAGGTTTGTGTGGGAGAGCTCAAAGGCTAGCCTTTGGATGGTGGTTGAATGTTGAGATCATAGCAGGAAAGCGTGGAGAGGGATGTGAATTTTCGGCAAGGAAAGCATTTGTGTAAAGATAAAAATGGACACATGAAGGTATTTTGCAAAGTAATAGTCTGGTCTGATTGCAAATATCTAATTTTCCAATTAGTTAAATTTAATGTCATTTTTGTGGTATAGTAGTAGAGTCCATGCCTTTGCACCAGGCAACTCACATTCAAGTTCCACTTGCACCAGAAGATTGTAATAACATCTCTGAAAAGATTGATTAGAAAATAATCAATAAACTTACCCTTGCTCTGTTGTCCTAAAGAATTCAAGTCAAATTTATGTGTCACTTATTGCTTGACATTCAATTAATAGCTACTTGTAATCTTTTTGGAACAGATCAGTGCCTCAAAATGCCTGAACTGAAAAGTTGCTCATTTCTGGTAACAATTTAAATAAGTCAGTTTTCTTGGTTCTGTCAGTTGTATTGTCATCTCAAACTAAGAGTGGATTCAAGGTTAACCTTATTATCTATTCTAGTATTCAAATATTGAACTCAGGGAATGTTGGAGATTTGTAGTGCTTTTCTTCAGACAAAATATTCACTCAGGGTTTACTCAGTTAAACATGTTATGGTTGTATTCAAAAGATGCAGGATATTTTCCTAAATAGTATTGATCCCCCTCAGAAATATTCATGTTAATTTCTTACTTATCTTTGCTGCTCATGGGACATTGCTGGTAGAGAAATGATGGTATGAGAAGAGTTGTTGTACTGAAAAGCATTCTGAGATATTTTAGTGTGCTAGTGGTCTATGGAAACGAATTATTTTTCCTTGATATGTGTTGTAGACTATCTTGCAGCCAAAACAATACTGTAAATCAGGGAAAGGGTGCATTAGATTGTATTATATAGTTATATAGTCAGAGATGTATAGCATGGAAACAGACCTTTCAGTCCAACTCATCCATGCCAACCAGATATCCCAACCCAATCTCGTATCACCTACCAGAAACCGGCCCATATCCCTCCAAACTCTTCCAATTCATATACCCATCCAGATGCCTTTTAAATGTTGCAATTGTACCAGCCACCACCACTTCCTCTGGCAACTCATTCCACACATGCACTACCTTCTGCATGAAAACGTTGCCTCTTAGTTCTCTTTTATGTCTTTACCCTCTCACCCTAAACCTATTCCCTCTAGTTCTAGACTCCCCCACCCCAGATAAAAGACTGTGTCTATTTACCCTATCCATGTCCCTCATGATTTTATAAACCTCTATAAAGTCACCCCTCAGCCTCCAACACTCCAGAGAAAACAGCACTATTCAACCGCCGACTCTGACAATATCCTTGTAAATCTTTTCTGATCCCTTTCAAGTTTCACAACATCCTTCTGAGAGGAAGGAGACCAGAATTGTACACAATATTCCAAAAGTGGCCTAACAAGGAGACCAGAATTGTACACAATATTCCAAAAGTGGCCTAACCAACGTCCTATACAGCCGCAACTCCTGTACTCAATACTGTAACCAATAAAGGAAAGCATACCAAACGCCATTTCACTATCCTATCTACCTGCGACTCTATTTTCAAGGAGCTATGAATTTGCACTCCAAGGTCTCTTTGTTCAGCAACACTCCCTAGGACCTTCCATTAAGTGTTTAAGTCCTGCTGTGATTTGCTTTCCCAAAATGCAGCACCTGACATTTATCTGAATTAAACTCTATCTGCCACTCCTCAGCCCATTGGCCCATCTGATCAAGATCCCGCCGTAATCCGAGGTAACATTCTTTGCTGTCCACTATACCTCCAATTTTGGTGTCATCTGCAAACTTACTAACTATTGCTCTTATGCTCACATCCAAATAATTTATGTAAATGACAAAAAGTAGAGGACCCAGCACCGATCCTTGTGGCATGCCACTGGTCACAGGCCTCCAGTCTGAAAAGAAACCCTCCACCACCAGCCTCTGTCTTCTACCTTTGAGCCAGTTCTGTATCAAAATGACTAGTTCTCCCTGTATTCCATGAGATCTAAGCTTGCTAACCAGTCTCCCATGGGGAACCTTGTTGAACGCCTTACTGAAGTCCATATAGATCATGTCAACTGCTCTGTCCTCATCAATCCTCTTTGTTACTTCTTCAAAAAACTCAATCAAATTTGGGAGACATTATTTCCCACACACAAAACCATTTTGACTACCCCTAATCAGTTTTTGTTTTTCCAAATACATGGAAATCCTGTTCCTCAGGATTCCCTCCAACAACTTGCCCACCACCGATGTCAGACACGCTGGTCGATTGTTCCCTGCCTTGTCCTTACCACCTTTCTTAAATAGTGGCACCTCGTTAGCCAACCTCCAATCTTCTTAAAACTAAAATGTTTCTCCTTTCTCTCTATCCTAAATCCATTGTCACATCCATTGCCAATTTTAAAATACCTCCCGTATTCTTCTTTATGCCTCTCTGTATCCAATGGGATACATAGCACATGTCCTTTGAGATGGCTGGAATGTTGCACATTTGTGTTTTAAATATAAACAATTTGTTTAAAATTCAGTTTTGGATTGCAAAAATAAAAGTGAATTCAACCAAACACTTCTGCATTAGTCTTAACCTTTCCACTTCACTGGAGATGTGTGTTAGGAGTCAAGAGTCATTTAAAATGTCTCCATCAATTATCCCGTAATTTTCTAATGAAAACTGGCCTTATTGATGGCTCTGCAAAAGAGCAGGCTCATATCTCTGAACCTTAGCTCTGCAACCATGCTCTTTCTTTAACTTTTCTTGATGTATTTGAGCTTCCATTAACCCCTTCTCCATTATTCGTTAAGGATTTTTCATTATTTTTATTCTTTTATCAATTTTAGTTTGCAACTGTAAAATTGTAAGCTGCAATTAACTTATGGACTTTAGGGCAACCAGTGGTGAAAGGAAGAGAACAGATCATACAAGCTTTGCTTGTTTGTAAGGCCAGGCTTAGAGTTTATTTTTCAAACTGGTTCTTGATTTAAAATATTCCAAAGACACAGTGGTCCTGGGAAGAGCATTGTGTTTTAAGAGCAGAAATTGGCTGTTAACAAGGTATGTACCTGGGAATTGGTTCCAGCGAGTCTGGAAGAAACTGTATGTTCAATCAGATGGTAGCTGTTTGAATAGTAATTGAAGTCCAGAGATGAGGCACCAGTTTTTCCAAGGTGGATCTGGAACTGAAGATTTTTCCTTAACTATGTTAGAAATGAGCTTGGCTGCTGACAGCGTAGCATGAAGATTTGAAAGCTTCCAGCCTAATCTCCCTCACCAGCTTCTGAATGTTCAAAGAGTGAAAGCTGACTTGGAAGTATTGCTGCTTTTGCCTGAGTGAATTGAGAAGATGATCCTGATTGGCGTTCTGGGAAAAGCATCCAGAGTCCATGCCTGTATCTGACAAACGATTCACTGCGAAAATCATTTTAGTCATCTGGCCAATTTTTTAAAATTTCTTTTATTTATTCCCTAATTGTCTTTGTTTTCTGTCTGCCTTTTTGTGTGAATGAGGGTGAAAAACTAATATTTTGCATTTAAAGCGCAGGCACTAATCAGTGTTCCTTGTTATTCAATATTTCTCTGCTAAATTTATTGCATTTTATAGTTAAGTCTTTTGTTTGAAATACAAAAGTGGTGTCTGGAATTAATTATTTGCCAAGTCTGGAACTGATTATTCAAAAGTCTTGTTAGGAATGATTGAAGTAACAATTATGGTTCTTCGACAGTTTAATTTTACTGCATTGTGAATTTAAAGGTGGAAGGGCTGGTTTGGTTTGGCTGTCTGTCTCTGTGCCATTACAAAAGGTTGGGAGGAACTAAAGAATACTAAGGCCATAAGCAAAATGGCACTGTGCAAATTGTTGGAACTGCATGCTGACAGGTCCTCAGAATGTGGTGGGAGTGGCTCCATCTTAGGGCCTTAAAAAAAGTGACCAGTGAAATAGTTGATTTGTATTGATTTTCCAACTCTTAGATTCAGGAAATGTTCCATCGGTGAATATTACTCCTTTATTTGAAAATGTAGAGAGACAGAAGGCAGGGAACTACAGGCCAGTTAACTTAACATTTGACAGAGGGAGAATGTTAAAAAATATTGTTAATGATGTAACAGCAGGACACAGAACAATTCAAGGAAATAATGCAGAGTCAACATTGTTTTATGAAAGGGAAATCTTTCCGGGTGCTCTTTGAAGAAATAATAAGTGCTGTAGTTAAAGGAGAATAAGATATATTGCACTTGATTTCCAGAAGCCATTTGATAATGGTTGATAGTGTAATAGATAACATGGTGGCATGGATAGAAGATTGACTAGCTAAATGGAAACAGAGAGTAAGCATAATTTCTTTTAATCTACTTGACAAGATGTAGCACGTGGTGTACCATAGAGATCAATACATGGCCCTCATCATTTTGCTATTTATAGAAATGACTTGATGAAGGAACCAGTCATGGTGTTGCTAAATTTGCTGAAAACTTAGATATGGAGACAACTGCATTGTAAAGATGACATAAAGAAGCTACAAGTGTTATAAGTAAGTGGAGTGAATGGGAAAAGATCTGGCAAGTGGCTATAATGTAGGGAAAGGTGAAATTATCCACATTGGCAACAAGAATAAATAATGAGAGATTGCAGAGCTCTAACATGGAGAAGAAGCTTTATGACCCAGAGTATGAATCATGAAAGTTAGCAACCAAGTTTAGCAATTTATTAGGAAAGTTAATAGAAAGTTATTATTTGTTGCAGGGAGCATATACATCAGTTATACATTACACTGGTGAGACAACATCTGGTATACTGCGTATAGCACTAGTCTGTTAATTTTATAAACTGTTTAAATGCATTGGAAGCTGTTCAGAGAAGGTTTACGAGACTAATGGAATATGTTGTGTTTTGAGGAAAGGTTGGATGGTATAGCTTTGAATCTACTAGATTTGAAAAGAGCAAGAGGTGACTTGATTGAAACATGTAAGATCCTGAAGAAGCTTGACTGGCAGATGCAGAAAAGCATGTTACCTCTTGTTCAATAATTTCTAACAAGTTGTAACTGTTTAAAAATAAAGTTTCTTTTATTTAAAACAGACACTAAGAGGATTTTTGTCTCTCAGAGGATCTTCTAAATTCCTCCTCAAAAGGCAATGGAAGCAGAGTCATTTACTTTAGGGCAGAAGTGCATAGATTCTTGCTAAGCAAAGGGGTGAAAGTTCAAAGTTTGTGAGAAGATTTGTAGCTCGGGTGCTCGTTGCTGTGGTTCTGTTCGCCGAGCTGGAAGTTTTTGTTGCAAACATTTCATCCCCTGTCTAAGTGACATCCTCAGTGCTTGGGAGCCTCCTGTCAAGCTCTTCTGTGGTGTTTCCTCCGGCATTTATAGTGGCCTGTCCCTGCCGCTTCCGGTTGTCAGTTTCAGCTGTCCGCTGTAGTGGCCGGTATATTGGGTCCAGGTCGATGTGTTTGTTGATGGAGTTTGTGGATGAGTACCATGCTTCTAGGAATTCCCTGGCTGTTCTTTGTTTGGCTTGCCCTATAATGGTAGTGTTGTCCCAGTCGAATTCATGTTGTTTGTCGTCTGCGTGTGTGGCTACTAGGGATAGCTGGTCGTGGCGTTTCGTGGCTAGTTGATGTTCGTGGATGCGGATCGTTAGCTGTCTTCCTGTTTGTCCTATATAGTGTTTTGTGCTGTCCTTGCATGGGATTCTGTACACTAGTGCAATAAGTATGACAACCAAACATGTAATGCTGTTGTTTCCTGAAGTTGTGAAATAAAGTAATGGTTGATTGGAGTCAATTTGACTTTGGATGATAAAATATTATGGATTATTATCCAGATTTCATTATTTTACTTTGAGTTAAAGGATTATTTCAATGTTTAACCACCTTATAATATTAACTTTGTTGACAGGTAATCAAATCAATAGCTCACGTTTTTGCATTAATCCAAACTCAAAATTACCCCCCTTCTGTTAAGAACTGGTGGTTGTTCAGTAATGTAACATTCCAGACATAGTAATTTCAATTCAGCATGGGTCTGGCAAGGAATTAATTGTTTATATTTTGGGACATGTTTACCATACTGGGTGAGTTATTTTACCAAAGGTTACCAACAGTATGCATTAAACTATTGTCTTGTATTTTTCATTTTTTTAAAAAAATGTTTAAACATACAATAGCAAGCAGTGTTCTTAGTTGGTTTCCCATGTTTCATCTTTCATAAAACAGAGGTCATCCAAAACTCACCTGCCTATTTTAACTCACTCCCTTACATCTATTATGCTCACTGACCTATAAAGGCTCTAAGTCAGTTAAAATCTTGATTTTAAAATGCTCATTTTGTTTTGAAAACCCTCCATAACCTAGCCCTCAACATCTTTGTAGTCTCCTCCAGTTCGACAGTCTTTAAGTATCTGTACTCCTCTAATCCTGGTGAAGAGCGCATTCCCAGTAATAATTGTGTTCAATCATTAATGGTCATGCCTTCATTGCCTAGACCAAAAGCTCCTCCTGTGAAAAAACTTAGGATATTTGAATTAGTGGTGTTGCTATTACTGGTTGTATATTGGATACAAGCACAACAAATTATTTCACCCTTGTGTGGTAAACAAGCTGGAAACAAATTTTGCAATCAATTTGTTTTTGCTTTCTCCAATAAAAGGCGATTGAACCAAAATATTAACTTTGTTTCTTTCCATGAATATTGCCTGAGGTGATGCATATTTCTGGAATTTTCTGGTATTATTTCCAAATAAACATTTTACCCAAAGAATTATAAGATTGTGAAATTCCTGACCAGTTGGAGTATTTGAAATAAATAGCACAGATGCTTTTCAGGGGACATTAGATTACAGAATCACAGAATAGTTACAGTGCGGAAGGAGTCCATTCAGCTTTTATGTCTGCACTGGCTCTCTTCATATGAACTTGACATTTTCTGTGTTTACTCGTTCTCTTACAAATTGTTTCTATTTAAATAGTCATCCAATGCCTCTTGAAATGTCTCGTTGAATCTACCTCCACAACATGTTTAGGCAGTGCATTCAATACCCTAATTACTTGCTGACTGGACAATTTTTTTTTCTCACCACACATTTGCTTCTTTTGGAAACTACATTAAAACAGGACACTGTGGTTCATGATCTGTTTATGAATGGGAACAGTTTCTCCCTATTCACTCTGTCTTCCTTCCCACCTGATTTTGAAAATTATCAAATTTCCTGTGAGCCTTCACCTCTCCAAAGAAGTTCAGAGTCAGAGAGTCAGAGAATCACATGGCACAGAAACAGACCATTTGGCCCAAAGCATCCATGACGACTGGGTTTCCCAAACATAACTAGTCCCATTTGCCTGTGTTTGGCCCATATGCCTCTGAACCTTTCCTATTCATGAATCTATCCAATTGTCCTGAAATCTTTCCTCATAACCGAAGTGCATGCACTTGGAACCATTCTTATAGGTTTCCTCTGCATTCTCTCCAATACACTCACATCCTTCCAAAAGCGCGGTGCCCAGAACTATACATAATCCTGCAGAAGAGGTCTTGTATAAGTTTGACATAACATTCCTGCTCTTTGTACTCTGCCTGTATTTACAAAGCCTAGAATATTTTTTGCTTTATTAACACCTCTCTCCATTTGTCCTTTTAATCAACTAGGAGAAAGTGAAGACTGCAGATACTGGAGATCAGAGTCACAAAGTGTGGTGCTGGAAAAGCACAGCAAGTCCGGATGCATCTGAGGATGAGGAGAGTCGACATTTCGAGCATGAGCTCTTCATCCTGATGAAAAGCTCATGATTGAAACATCAACTCTCCTGCTCCTCAGATGCTGCTTGACCGGCTGTGCTTTTCCAGCACCACACTTTGCAACTGTGCCACTTTTAATGCTTTAACACATACACACAGGTCTCAATGCTCCTGCATATCGTTTAGAATTGTACCCTTTGTTTTGTCTGTTACTCTGTATTCTTTGCACCAAAGTGTACTATATCACATTTCTCTGTGTGGAAATATATCTGCTAAATCTGCATCCATTCCATCAATGTGTAAATGTCCTTTAAGAGGTTTTACATTTTCCTCCTCACAGTTTCCAAAATTTTGTGTCATCTGCAAACTATGAAACTTCCCTCTGAACACCAAAATCTAGATTATTCATAAATATAAAAAGAAATTACTCTAAGCATGACTCCTGGGCAACTCATTATAAACCTTCTTGAAGTCCAAAAATACACATTAGCCATCACTCCTATTTCTTATCCCTTACCCAATTTTGTATCCATAGTGCTTCAGTTCCTTACTTCACAAGCCTGTTGTGTGAAACTATATTGCATACCTTTTGGAAGTCCATGTACACTGCATCAACAACCTTCACTCCAACTATGTTATTAGCTCTACCAACAACTCCAGCGGGTTGGTTGACTCCCTTAACAAATCCATGCTGATTCTTCTGAATCAATCCACTTATTTGCGTATGACCATTAATTCTATCCCAATAATTGTTTCTAGAGGTTTCCTTATAAGTTAAACTGGTCTGCAATTGCTGGGCTGATCTTTGTAACCTCTTTTTATCTGAACAAGAGCACAGTGTTTGCAATTCTCCAATCCTCTGGCAACATCCTCCATTCCGGAAATAATTGTTAGTGCCTCTGTAATTTACATTCTCATTTCCTTCAATATCATTGGATATGTCACATTTGGTCCACGAGTCGTATCAATTTTATGACCTAATATCTCCTCCTTAACAATTTTAAGTCCTTCTCATGACTACATTTTCTCTTCTGGTCTTGGGAGAATCTGCCTGGTAGGTAAAAAGACAGATGTAACACCCAGCCATCCCTCTTGCCTCTAAGTGTAAGTACCCCTAATCAGGCTTACTCCTATTTTACCATCCTTGTACTATTGATGTACTTATAGAAGATTTTAAGATTTCCTTTTATGCTGGCTGCCAGTCTTTATTCATAATCGCTCTTAGCTTCCCATATTTGCTTTTCCACTTCACTTCCAAACTTTCTGTACTCAGTTTGATTCTCAAATTTACTTATGACTTGACAACTGTCATAAGCATGATTAAATTCTTTCTCCTTTATTATCCAGGGAGCTCTGGATTTGTTTGTTCTACATTTGCATTTAAGCCAATATATCTTGATTGTGCCCATTTAATCTTCTCTTTGAAGTAATCCATTGTTCAGCTATTACTTTTTCCACCAACCTTTGGTTCCAAGCTATCAAGCTAAAACTTATCCTTGCCTCATTGAAGTCTGCTGTCCACCAGCTGACTATTCTTACTCTGGATTAATGAACCAATGTCATTTTCTACCATTGTTCTAAAGCTTATGATGCAGTGATCACTGTCCCCTACAGCTTCTCCTACAGACGCTCTATTCACTTGCACCAGGTCTAGCAGTGCCTCTCTACTTGTTGACTCAACACATATCACTATTGAAAATTTGCTTGAACGCAATCTAAGGCTGCTTGTCCCTCACTGGCCTATAAATTACCACAAATGTTATCAACAAATGGGTAATTAAAATTCCCCATTAGAATAAGTCAATGATGTTAATTTCTCTCTGTAATTTTCCTGCAGACTTGTTCTTCTGCATTCTTCCCAAGAATGGGTGTTCTAGATGTCACACCCACCAACTGGGGCAGCACAGTGGCTCAGTGCTTAACACTGCTGCCTCACAGCATCTGGGACCTGGGTTCGATTCTATCCTTGGGTGACTGTCTATGTGGGATTTGCACATTCTCCCCATGTCTGTGTGGGCTTCTTTTGTGTGCTCAGGTTTCCTTTCACAATCCAACGATGTGCAGGCTAGGTGGATTGGCCTTGGGAACTAAACATTTAGAAAGATAAGGTAGGGGTTTGGGTCTAGGTGAGATGCTGTTAGGAGGGTTAGTGTGGACTTAAAGAGCCAACTGGCCTGCTTTACAATGTAGGGATTCAATGTGAATCCTTAGCTCCAGCCAAATCAATTTTGTCTTTGAATCCTTAAAACATTTTCCTTCTGTAGTACTACAATGCTCCCCTTTACCAAAAAGCACCACCCCTCTTCCTTTTATCCTATTTCCTATATTTTCCAAAAACCTTGAAAGTAGGAATGTTTAACACACAGATCTACCCTTGCTTAAACCATCTCCATTATCACCACATCACCATACTCTCACAAGGCAAACTGTGACTGTAATTTTCCAATCTTATTAGCTATGCTTTGTTCACTCTCATAGATGAGGAGGAAATCTGATTTCTCAATTAATCCGATTCTCTATTTTAGTGCTATCTGCGTCACCCAGTATTTTGTGCTTCCTGCTATTACTTCCCAATATTCTCTGCTGGTCCTGTTAAGTTAGGTTAAACCCTCCCCAACGGCACTAGCAAAAAAGCCCTGCAAGGAACTCAGTCCCAGCTCTGTTCACATGCAATCCATCTATGCCATGACCAATAAAGTTAATCCTATTCATAGTCATACGGTCATGCAATGCAGAAGAAGCCCTTCAGCCCATTGAATCTGTATCAATCTATTTGCACTGATCCCACTTTCCAGCACTTGGGCTTTGGTGTTAAATGTTATGATATTTCAAGAGCTTATCCACATACTTTTTAAATGTAGATGTAGGGGAATGTGCATTTTTCAGGGGTAAATATAGGGTAGGTTGCTCTTCAGAGGGTCGGTATGAAGTTGTTGGGCCAAAAGATTGGTTTCCATACTGCAGGGAATCGAATAAGCATTAAACTTGTTGATTAAATGGTGATCAAATCAGAACATAATCATTTTTTATGATATGCGTGAGTGAATGGTTAAACGTGGTAGGATTTTAGCCCAGATTGAGCAGTTTTAGTATGCAAACTTTCAGAGCCATACAAGAACTTGTGTCAAATATTGAGACCAAAATTATTATAAATTTGCACTGATAACTGTTCATCATGTTTGGAATTTCTTTTGGTGTTGTATACTTTTGATTGTAAAGCTGATTCTTTTTTTCATACAAAAAACAAACTCGCAACACAATAGCACTTTAAACAAATGCAAGATAATTTAATTTGCATATAGTTAATTAAGTGACCCTCAGTGATGATTGCAGAAAAGGATCTTAATAAGCAGATCAAGTTCAGCCAGCATGACTAAAAAGATTTTCCATAACTGATCTGCTATTGGCATTCAATACATGCCATCTGATCGAGCTCACTTGTCCAGTTTTAAAACATTTAGCACCTAATGTGATCATGCAGTTGGAGGTGGATTAATTATATTAACTTTATTTAAAATAAGAGGTATTAATATCAATTGCACAGTTGTTTGCAACTGTGTGTTGTTAATACAAAGTGGCTATGGAGATGTCTCTTTCCAGGAATTAACAAATGCAATTTATAAGGAATGTTAACTCGGAATTTAATGCATTGCGGGCAGCGGCCAAATTGATTAAATAATAATTAGAGCAGATTTCAAGGGAAAGGTTTGTCAAGACGGCAACAGAATATAAAATTAGATTCAAAAACACTGGCAATTGCCAATATGAAAATGAAAGTATAAGCATATCTGTAAAATGATAGCTCAGCTATTAACCCGAGTGTATTTATATTAGTGTTTCTCCCTGGTGTTAAAGCAAAAGCTAAGATTGAGGAAATGTTAATCCTTTTGATGAAGAGCCCCATTTGAAATATTAAGCTAGTCTCTCTTGTGGATGCTGATTTCTCCTTTGAATTTCCAGCATATTTTCGTTTAGTAACCAGCATTTTCCTTTAACTTCTAATCTGAACACCTTTGAGAATTTCAGTTAAGTGTGAGAAAGAAATGCAATCATTGCAAGGAAATATTGGGTATGAATTGAGGCAAGTCTTGAGGTTTGGAGTGGGAATGTGATGCTGGGGCATAATCTTGTATTGAGTGGTTGGGCAAAACAGATCGTGGTGACAATGGAGGAAGGCTGGGTATAAGAAATATTCTTGCCTCTATATTTACTTGCACTCCACGCATGTTTGGGGAAAAGTCAGTCAACACCCAGGTGTGCTGCTTATGGTACCCAAATACCTAATGCCCATTCATTGCATTGCAGGCAGCAGGTTAAATTGACACTGCCTACTCTTTCAAATGATTGCTTCAGGTAGTGAGAGCTCCTCATGCCTTTTCATGATTACATACTTTTGAAGGGAGCCCAACATCATGAGTGGCCAGGCTAAACATAAAAAAGTAAGAAATGAGAGCAGGATTAAACTTGTTCTGCCATTCAATGCAATCATGTTTGATCTTCTGCCTCAAATCCATTTTCCTGCCCACTCTCCATATTCTTTAAATCTAGTTATCCTCACCTTCATATTCTATCCAGAATCCAATGGCATTGAGAATTCAAAAGCTTCACCATCTGAAAAGAAGAAATTTCCTCTGAGCTCAGTCCTAAATAGTTCTGGTTCAGGTGGAAGGATAAAACTGGCAACCTGCCTGTCTTCTAACTTCTTGTTGAGCTTATTAAATTATTTTAATCAAATGTTCAGAAATGTTATGATACATGTTATCCCGCCTCAGGCGACTGACTGTGTGGAGTTTGCACGTTCTCCCCGTGTCTGCGTGGGTTTCCTCCGGGTGCTCCGGTTTCCTCCCACAGTCCAAAAGATGTGCAGGGTCAGGTGAATTGGCCATGCTAAATTGCCCGTAGTGTGAGGTAAGGGGTAAATGTAGGGGTATGGGTGGGTTTCGCTTCGGCGGGTCGGTGTGGACTTGTTGGGCCGAAGGGCCTGTTTCTACACTGTAATGTAATCTAATCTAATCTAATGTCTTGGACAGATGGGTTTCAAACCAAGACCTTCTGATTCAGAAGTAGGGAGACTACTTCTGCATCGCAAGAGTCCTTTGAGCTCACAGTACACTTGTTAACATATGAGAAGCAGCAGTTTGGATTTTACAAATGGCAAGGTCATTGAACCAGAGCATCTGCAAAACATTTGAACCTAGCTGTCAGTAGCACAACAGGGAGCCATTAGTGCTCCTGACTGCAGTGTGAAAGAGTTGTATGAAAAGGAAGATTTAAACTCCGTTGTTTATGCAATGACACAGACTTCCCATTGCAAGGTTTGGTTTTGTGAGGAGAGAATGTTTGCATTCTTGAGCAGAATGAGGCAGTTGACATCTGTGGCATAGTCTGTGTACTGTGTCTACTTGTTCTGGCACTTGTTCTTCCAACTAAATGGCAGAGCATTGCTCTCCTGTTTTATGCAGCCTGGGCAGAGACAGAAATGAATGTGGGGCACTAGAAGGCCAGATTATCATTGGCACTTTACATTCCTATACTCAACCAATTCCAAAGACAATGGCAAGCCCATTCATGGTTACTCTCTGTCTTTGAAACTATCCCTGAATGCCTACCACCTGCCTCCTGCTCATGTCCAAAGGCTCTGGCAGACACTTGGAAAATTGTGTTTCCTCACTGATACTCTGTAGTGCAGGGTTGGGAATTGTTCTTGTGCTGAGATGGTATGAAAGTTTGTATCATCTGAATTAATGCAATGGAGAAACAGAGAACAGACTGCAACTTTATAGGGTGTGATGTGTTAAAGGATCTGAAGGAGCTAGTGAACCTCAAGTGAATAATTTGTTAATAGCCTATTCACATAAATGGAGACAAATAAATCACAGAATAGAAGTGAAGGCTCGAAGGTGGGATGTGTGTGATGAGAGAATAATAGCAATTTGAAACACAGTTTTAGATTAGATTCCCTACAGCATGGAAACAGGCCCTTCGGCCCAACAAATCCAACCTCCGAAGAGTAATCCACCCAGACACATTTCCTACTGACTAATGCACCGAACACTACAGGCAATTTAGAATGGCCTAGTATCCTGACCTGCACAGCGTTGGACTGTTGATGAAAGTTTCCACTTTGTGGTGAGGGCAGGAACAGCTTTTAATAAGTGAAGCATAGAAACTGAAATAGCCAATATTATGCTGACAGTTCTCAGTAAAAAATCAAAACAGGATAAGTTAGCTCTAGGTGGAAGGAGAATCACTAGTGATGGGTGTGAAAGCAGCCAGTGAGCAGCAGTGGGCAATATGTTGATTAATTTGGGGCTGCAATTATGGCTGCAATGGTTGACAGATGTCAGTCACAGTCTCTTTTAAGAAACCAATAGATCTCAGGCATTCATTCTTATTGAAGTTGAAGAGAAGGAATTTTCCTCCTCAAAGATCTTTCTGCTGTGGGCTTTTCTTCCTTACCTCCCTCTTCCAAAACTTGACCTGTTTTGTGTGAACTCTGTTCATTCTTCCACTCATGGTCAATTCCAAGAAGGTTGACTAGTAGGCCACACATGCCCAGAAGCAACTAGTTTCAGCATAAACTTTTAAATCAACAATAAATTACCACTGTGCAATCCTAATCACTCCTGTAGACAAGTCAAACTTTAGTCAAGTAAAGAAATGCTCAATAAACACATCCAATTGCACCAAAACCAGAAGCTATAATCTGGCAATTAACCTGATCCCTTTAATTAGCTTTGATCAGAGTCTATCATTCCATTTAATATGTGATCTGTCATGCAAAGTTAAGATAAATTGTGAAATGGAACATGGAGATTGAAAATGACAATGCTGCTGCTAATTCAGGATTGCAGACAGATTAACATCATAATCCATTTGCTTTGCATGATGCTGGCAATATATTGAATCCCTACAGTGTGGAAGCAGACCACTTCATCCACTGAGTCTACACTGATATTCTGAAGAGCATCCCACCTGGACTCACCACCCTACCTTATCCCTGTAACGTTGCATTTCCCATGGTTAATCCACCTAACCCACACATCCCTGGACACTATGGGTAATTTGGAATGGCCAATCCACCTAATTTACAGATCTTTGGACTATGGGAAGTAACTGAAGCACACGAAGGAAACTCACGTTGACATGGGGAGAATGTGCAAACTCCCCACAATTGCCTGAGGGCGGAATCAAACCTGAGTCATTGTTGCTGTGAAACAGAAGTACCAGCTACTGAGCCACCATGCTGCGAATTATGAGAAGTGTCTGCAAACCCATTCACCAAGAAGGTGTCTGGTGCGCTTCTCATTGCAAACGTCTGTGTGTATCTTGGACAAGTTTGAATGTTAGGAAGGCAGGCAGCACTGAAAAGATAAGAGCACAACCCAATTACTCCCCACCTATGCATTATGACAAAAATATCTCATTAATATTTGTATATTACGTGTGAACTATGTTCAGTGGTGCCACAATTGCACTTTCTCCGATTTGTAAAAATTGGATAAGATTGCAGATATTGGAAATTGTTTTGTTTGCTGACAACAGATCAAGTTAATAAAAACAACAGATGAAGTCAGTTATGACTCTAATGGCCTTTAGAACTGTTATCCTAAGAATTTAATTTTAATTTGTAAACCTTTCCTTAACATCAAGTACAAAACAGCTTGAATTATCAAGAAGTTAGACTTAAAAGGAATGTTTAAGATGCCTTTGGATGTGCAGTCTTTATCATGGCTTATTTTGCATTTATTTGAGTAGTTTTATAAAATAATTGAGGCGATTTTTGTATTTGTTGTATATCAGGCAGGGGATTAACACTGGCATCCACTCTGCCTGACTGATGATGCAAGTGCAAGTCCCCATTAATTGTTGTGGTTTAATCTCATTTCAATTCAACCAGCATATTGTCATTGCTCAATATTAAGGAGGACTAGAAATCTCTCAGAACTGATGCCACTTAAAGACATCCCAATACCACCTACAAGGGAACAACATCTTGCAAACAGAAAGAGGTTAATAGAGAGTGTAATATTGAGACAGTTGATAGAATATGTTGCAACAATGGGTCAGAACTCTGAAATATTGTGAACATTTTTAACTTATAGTTGCAAAATGTGTTTTTATTTTAAAGAGGGCTGAAATAGCTGAAAATGTCTGCAAATGTAAATCAAATGGTTGCTTGGAGGGACAGACTCACAGAAAGACACATTTGAAAAAAGGTTCAATCAATATCTATTCAAAAGGTGGGATGGGTGGTGGTGAATGTGAAGAGGCATGTCAGTAGATTGTGATCTCTTGTGTTTATAAGGGTAAAAAGGTGCTGGTGACCTTGTTCAACAACAAGCCACATCCTGCAAATTATGTTACAAACTACAGACTAAATAATCTTAATCTCTTTGAGGAATATACAAGGACAGGGGTTAAAAGGCCTGTTTCAACTCTACTGGAGTGTGGTACCAGGATTGCTGCAAAGGTCACAGTCAAAGAACTATCCTTCGTAACCCCAATGTTGCAGGTAAAGACACTCTTTTACTCTAAGTGCTACAAAATAGTTAAAGAAAGGAGTTAAAATTACAGATTCTCAACCAATCTGCAAAACTAAAGATCAAGAAACTGTCTATTCAACTGCGAATGTCAATGCAATTTCCATTTTAACAAATGCAGCATTTAAACATCTATATTTCACAAACAATTCTGAGTTTGATCTGCACATCTACTTTTTCAACTTAGACTCACCTTTCACTCGTAATATTTCTGTTTATGTGGAGTGATATTAATTCTTTTCCTGTCTAGTAATTAATAAATCTACCCTTTATTAACTCAAGAAAGCTTGGTAAAATTGTGGATCTCGGAGAAAGGTATCCACAAGCAAATGGTTCTATTTTAATTTAATCTTGTTGCGATTAGTCAAGGGACAGGTGAATAAAATTATGGAGCCAGTTTACCACTCCTCATTCAGGAACTTAACCAATTAGGTATCCCATATGGAACTATAACAAATTGGGGAACTTCATTAGAGATCTGCGTGTAACACATCATCTTTCAAGACCCTTCAGTTCTTCAGTCCAGACATGTCAATTTTTTGGAGCAAAGCGATCCAATCCTCCTTTGATTAGAAATGGTACTTCAGAAAATTATTCAATAGAATGTCTTTGCAGATCAATGGGCAATTTAAGAAGATAGGACCACAAGAGGCCATTCAGCCCCTTGAAATGTTCTGTCACTCAATGAGATCATGGCTGATTTGTAGGCTAACTCTATAAACCAGCCTTTGGCCTATACCCCTTAGGATCTTTGGTTAACAAGAATGTATTTTTCTCAGATTTCAAATTAACAACTGATCCAGCATCCACAGCCTTTTATGGAAGAGTGTTCCATTTACCACTCTTTTTGTGTAGAAATCCTCTCTAACACCTCTGCCTAATGGTCTGGCCTTAATGTTTAGACCATGTCCCCTAGTTCTAGAATCCCCAACCAATGGAAATTGTTTATTGTTGTCTATCTTTTCCAGTTAATGTATTGAAGACCTGGATCAAATCACCCTTAACCTTCTAAGTTCTGGAGAAAACAGGTCTAATTTGTATGATCTCTCTCATAACTCTAAATTCCAGATGTCATTCTTGTAAACTTGCATTGTATTCCCTCTAAGGCCAATATATCAAGTCTTGGAATTTGTCACACTTTAAATCCATTAATTTCCTCATTGTCAATGTTTTACTTATGTCAATTTTGTCCGGTTACTGTTCTGAATCCATTATTAATATCTTTAGGATTTCTGGTATGCTATCCTCCTTATCTCCTGTAAATACTGAGGCAGAGTAATTATTCAACATAAAAACCAAAAGAACTGTGGATGCTATAAATCAGAAACAAAAGCAGAAGTTGCTGAAAAAGCTCAATAGGTCTGGCAGCATTTGTGCAGAGAAATCAGAGTTAATGTTTCAGGTCCAGTCCCAGAGTATTTAAATTAGATTCCCTACAGTATGGAAACAAGCCCACACCAACTCTCCGAAGACTAACTTGCCCAGACCCATTCTCCTACATTCACCCCTGATACTATGGGTACTTTAGCATGGCCAATTCACCTGAACATCACACCTTTAGATTGCAGGAGGAAATCCACGCAGACAAAGGGAGAATATGCACACAGGCGGTTGCCCAAAGTGGGATTTGAACCTGGGTCCCTGGCAGTGTGAGGTGGCAGTGCTGGCCATCGATCTACCATGCTGCCAAAATATTGGGTTATAAGAGTTCGGAGGTCATGTTGTGGCTGTACAGGACGTCGGTTAGACAACTTTTGGGGTAGTGCATGCAATTCTGGTCTCTTGCTTCTCAGAAGGATATTGTGAAACTTGAAAGGATTCAGAAAGGATTTACAAGGATGTTGCCAGGATTGGAGGGTTTGAGCTATAGGGCGAGGCTGAATAGGCTGGAGCTGTTTTCCCTGGAGTGTTGGAGGCTGAGGGGTGACTTTATAGAGGTTTATAAAATCATGAGGGGCATTGATAGGGTAAATGGACAAAGTCTTTTCCCTGGGGTGGGTGAGTCCAGAACCAGAGGGCATAGGTTTAGAATGAGAGGGGAAAGATATAAAAGGGACTTAAGAAGGCAACCTTTTCATGCAGAAGGTGGTGCGCATATGGAATGAAAGGCCAAAGGGAGTGGTGGAGGCTGGTACAATTGCAACATTTAAAAGATATCTCAATGGATATATGAATAGGAAGGGTTTGGTGGGTTATGGGCCAAATGCTGGCATATGGGACGACATTAGGTTGGGATATCTGGTTGGCATGGGCAAGTAGGACCGAAGGGTCTGTTTCCGTGCTGTACATCTTTGTGACTCCATGACTTTATGACCCTTTCTTAGAACTGGTTTCCCAGGAAGGGTTACTGGATCTGAAATGTTAACTCTGATTTCTTTTTGCAAATGCTGCCAGACCTGCTGAGCTTTTCCAGCAACTTCTGTGACTATTCAACATGTCTGCCATTTACCCATAGTCATTGACAATATCCCCACTTTCAATCTTTAGGGGGTCAACATTGCTCCTGACAACTGGCTTTTCCTTTATGTCACTATAAAATTTCTTTTAATTGACTTGGATGTCACCGCATATTTTATTTCACCATCCCTTTTTGTTGCTCATAAAAGCTGCTTTGTGGCTTTTTGCTGGTCTTCGTATCTTTCCCATTCAATAGAATCTTGTGCTATTTGTTTTTACATTTCTGTAAGCCCTTTCTTTTAGTTTTATCTTGTCCCCTATTTTCTTAGTGGTCCATGACTGATTTTTTTTTCTGTGAAGTGGAGCGTTTCCCTCCCAGGGATATAAACTGATTTTATATTGTGTTAAATGTTTCTTTAAATACTCCCCCGCTGCTCAGTTGTTTTACACATGAGCATATTTTTCCAGTTTACTGTGGACAGTCTGTCTTATCTTGTTAATGACATCCTTACCTAAATTTAAAACTCCAATAGCTGATTCATGGTTTTCAATTTCAAATGCTACATTGAACCTGATCATGTTATGATCACTATTTGATGAATGTTCACGCATGATTAAGTTACTAATTACAACTGCTTCATTGATCAATACTTAATTCAATATTACATGTCCTCTTGTTACACACGGAACCTATTGCTATAGAAAACAAACCTGGACAAACTCCAGAAATTCACTATCTTTCGGATTGGTGCTTGTCTGCCTTTCCCAGTGTTAAAGCTAGAATTCCTACTGGCTTTGCCACACAAATGCCTAATTTCTGTATTTATACAATCTAACACTTCAGAACTGATATCAGGGATATATAAGGTAAAAACAATGACTGCAGATGCTGGAAACCAGATTCTGGATCAGTGGTGCTGGAAGAGCACAGCAATTCAGGCAGCATCCGACGAGCAGCAAAATCGACGTTTCGGGCAAAATGTCGATTTTGCTGCTCGTCAGATGCTGCCTGAACTGCTGTGCTCTTCCAGCACCACTGATCCAGAACCAGGGGTATATATGTAACACTTTAATGTCTCAGATCCTTTTGTCTTCCTCAGTTTCACTTGTACAGTCTTGACTGATATATTTCTCCCTCATTAGAAAATCACATCTTGTCATTAACAAGCAAGGTTTGGACTGGATGAAGAACTGGTTGTAGTTTCCTGAGTGGTGTTTGTGGTTAATGATGGTGAAAATAATGAGAAAGCAGTTGGAATTGGAGTCCACATGGATTGATATTATCATATTGCCCTAACCTGCTGCTTCTAGCTTTCTAGGAATGAACTGTTGAAAATTATTGCCTTAGTAAATATGCAATTGCAAGCACTTTTGCTGAGAATCTCAGACTCCCATACCCTTTGAGGAGGGCCAGTCTGCCTTTAGCTACAGTGACTGACAGGGGGCAGTGCTGTGGTTGTGTTGCAGTTGATTGCTGATCTTGTTGCTGGAGGTGATGAGCATCCTTTGACACTCTCCTCTGAGAACTATATTATGTGGAGGTTTTGCATTCTGTCAGGAGGGCAAGCATTCCTGAGATAACAACTATTCATATTTGATTGTCTTGTTGTTTTTCTCAGCCTGCTCCTTCCTCCTTTTTAACTTGCTTGTTCTCTAGTCAATATGTAGTTGGCAGAAAGGCCTGCATGAATTGTTGTCCAGCCACTACAAACACTTCAAGATAAATCTAGCCAACAAAGGAAACAATGTATAACACAAAAGGTACAAGTAAATTGTCTCTTCCAGCATTCTCACTTAGAACAGTTCATTCTTCATTCAAATATCACCAGAAATGTGGCGAGATAATGGCCTAGTGGTATTATCAATAGACTATTAATCCAGAAACTTAGCTAATGATCTGGGGACCTGGATTTAAATCCTACCAATGCAGGAGTTGGAATTTGAATTCAGTTTTAAAAGGTCTGGTATTTGGAATCTAACAATCACCATGAAACTATTGTCAATTATCACAAGAAAACCTATCTGGCTCACTAATGTCCTTCAGAGAAGGAAATCTGCCATCCTCATGTGGTCTGGTTTTACATGTGACTCCAGACCCACAGCAATGTGATTGACTCTCAACAGTTTTCTGAAATGGCCTAGCAAGCCACTCAGTTGTATCAATCATAATGGAGTCTCAACAAAGCAATCCACAGCACATGGACTGTAGCAGTTCAAGTAGGCAGCTCACCACCACTTTCTCATAAGTAACTAGGGATGGGTAATAAATTCTGGCCAGTCAGCATGTCCATATTCCACAAATGAATAAGAAAAATGGCTGGTGCCTGGCTTGTCCAAAGTACACAGTTTGTGGCAGGTTGAGAAACACATTGAATAAATATGTATTATGTTATGCTCTATCAGTGCTGCTGGAGCTGGAATAGGCTCCAGGGTCTTCACAGTTTGGGTTCCGCAAAGTCCACTCAGCTCCTGACCTCATTATAGCCTTAGTTCAAACATTGACAAAGGAGTTGAATTCCATTGGTGAGATGAGAGTAACAGCCCTTGATATCAAGGCTGCATTTGACTGAGTGTGGCATTAAGGAGCCCAAGCAAAACTAGAAATAGTGGCTATCAGGGGCAAACTCTCCTATGATTGGAGTCACACCTGGAAGATGGTCATGATTGTTGGAAGTCAGTCATCTCTGCTCGAGGACATCCCTGCAGAGGTCCCTCAGGGTGGTGTTCTAGGCCCAACTAATTTCAGCCACTTCATCAATAACCTTCCCTTCATCATAAGATCAGAAGTGGGGATAGTCAGTTATGATTGCACATTGCTCAGCAACATTTGTGACTCCTCAGATACTGAAGCAGTCCATGTTCAAATGCAACAAGATCAGGGCTTGGGCTAACAAGTGACATGTAGCATTCACACCTCACAAATGTAGGCAATGACTATCACCACAACCAGATAATCTAACCACTGTCCCTTGAAATTCAATGGTGTTACCATCACTGGATCACCTACTAACAACATCTTTAGGGTTACCATTGACCAGAAACTCAACTGCACTCACCACATAAGCACAGTGGCTGTAACAGCAGGTCAGAAGCTAGGAATATTGTTGGAGGTAACCCACCTCCTGACTCCCCAAAATCTCTCCACACCTACAAGTCACAGATCAGGAATGTGATAGAAAGCTCCCCATTTGTCTGAATGAGTGCAGCTAAACAACACTCAAGAAGCTTGACACAATCTAGAACAAAGCACTTGATTGGCACTACATTGATAAGCATCCACTTGCTTTCCCGCCGATGCTCAGTGGAAGCAGTATTATTTACAAGAAGCACTGCAGAAATTCATCAAAGATTCTCGGACATGTCAAAACCCACAATCGCTTCCATCTAGATGGACAAGGGCAGCAAATATATGGGGACACCACCAACTGCAAGTTTCCCTCCAAACTGCTCACCATCCTGACTTGGAAATATATCACCATTCTTTCACTGTCTCTGGGTCAAACTCCTGGAATTCTTTCTCTAAGTGCATTGTGGATCAACCCACAACAGATGGATGCAACTGTTCAAGAAGGAAGCTCATCACCACCTTCTCAACGGCAACTAGGGACAGGCAATAAATGCTAATCCAGCCAGCGATGCCCATGTCCCACAAATTAATAAAAAGAACATTGTGACCTTGAATTAGAGACATTAATAATCTCTCCCTTTGTTTCTAGAGTAAGCAGTAGTCAACTAAACCAAGATTCCTGAAAAGTGGAACGGTTGGACCTCCAGCAGTAAGCATTGAGGTTTTGTTTTTTTAATATTCAGTTCTTTACTGACCTTTTTGTAAGAAGAAACATTTAAACACATCTAAATACCAATATTTTACAAACAGTAATAATATTAAACAGTAATAGAAGGATTCAAAATATCAAGCAATTCAATACTTGGTGAGTTAACTTTCATTTATGTCGACATTAAGAGAATCAATTTGTTTCATTATTGCTAAATATTATTATTGTTCTAAAGCTGATTAATCATATTAAAACCCTAATCCAAAAATTAAGTGAGATTGGGTTGAATGCGATCTTACCATGTCAAAAGTCTCAAACGTGAACCTATTTCTGTCTCAAACCCATCCATGTGCAGTTTTCACTGAAATGGCACAATGGGGAGGTAATGACATACTAACCCTGCTTCTATCATCACAGATGCCGCCAGACCTGCTGAGTTTCTCCAACTTGTCTTTTTTATTTCACATCTCCAGCATCTCCTTTTGTTTAGCTTTGCTGTCCCTCAGGAAACAAACTTTTGCTATGTGAGAGATGCCTTAACAAATTAAGCAAATTTGCAAAATCTGATATGAGATAACTTTTATAGCATTTTGTGAGGCTGATAACAAGCTTTCTTAAGTATGGGTGGAGTTTGGAGGATGGAAGTATCATAATTGTAATTAGGTTCTCTCCCTCTATGTTCCAATTTTGTTTTTGATCACATTAATTTATAATTGAGGAAAATATTATTAATTGTAAGGTAAATTATACCACTATTACATTCTCTGTAAGCCATGGGCTTGATTGTTTTGAGGAAGTCCATGCCTGCAAGGATTGAGATGGTCAATTTTACATTGGTCAGGAGCCTGAGTCTTAAGATTGTAACATGGTTATAGATTGTAAAAGATTTAAGAAGTGTGGTCTATGATTGCCAATACAAGCTCATCTAATCAAACCCTGAATGATGTTGCCTTTCCTGACATTGTACAACAAAATGTCCTGGTGTCCAGCAGTTAGGTATGTTGGTATAACCAGTCCAAAGGCATGATTCCCCAATTTATTATGGTTCCAGACAGGAGACCTCAAACCATTAAGCTCCCAGCTAAAGAGGAATGAACTGGCTCTCTTTGGTTATTACCTGCCACCTCAGACATTCACAACAAAGTTAATTTCAAAAATATTCCTTCCCATGTAAATACTCTTCTCCCAGCTGCAACTGAACTTATGCTTTAAGATGATCTAATTTAAGCAGGCTTTCTTCAATTGACAAAAAGAATTTATAACATGTGAGAAGAAATAGTAACTAAACGCGAATACACAGAGATTAGAAATAAGAGCTGGATCCAAAAAGATAAAGGCTAAAAATAAATGCACAGATCAGTCTTTGAATTACTTATGAAGACTCAACAGTTGAAACATTGCGGTCATTACAGTAGATGTTGTCAATAGCATTAATGTTTGTAGTCAGTTTTGAAATTCTTAGCTTCAAAATTGAAACCCTTTTGTCCAACTCCTTTTGGCAGTAGAGTGGCATGAATTCTTAATTTTTTACTTACCTATACTGTAGAGGTGTTTAAATGGCTGCTTTCATAGCTATAATGCTCACAACTCATTAATCCGCATACCACTACAGCTTGAAGCTAATTTTAACTCCAGCTTGTGTCCAAGTGGCCAATGATCTAAACAACTAGGCTCAACATAACATTGGCCAAACAGTTTCTGCAATAAAGTCCTGATGGAGTGCAAAGAGGCCGAGGTTATCACAGGTCAAAAGCAACCAAAGGCCATGCCAAGACCACCTGAGTGTCTTGTCAATGGATCCTAGTGAATTGAATCCAGTAGTCTAATCAAGTTCGCCAGAATTGGTCATATCTGTGCTTTTCAGGAAGTCAGCCTGGATTGGGGAAAACTTAACTTAATTTCTTGTTAAGAGTTGTTTCTTTAACTTGGAAGTGGTTTAAGAAAACTAAGTTTGAACTGCAGTTCTTTGTTTGTCTCAAACAGTAAAACCACTTGGGTAAACATGCTTTCTGAGTAATTCACTGGTCAAAGTGTCTGTATAGAATATTTAATATCAATTTGTTCTTATCTAAATCTTCAAAGCAGGAAAACACAAATATGTCTCTCATCCAGATTGCTGCCTTGTATGTACCATCATGTTCGCAGTCTGAGATGCTCCCAGGAGATCACAAGTTCAGTTTGTGTGCATTTTCTCCCTTTGAAGTGTCTTTGAGATCCTGCTAACTATGATATTCCAGAGTTTTCTCTCCAGGCAGCCCTTGAATTTAGATCTGTAGTCAAGGCTGTGTGTCCTTCTTTGAATAAAAGACACGTTGTAATTAAACTTCAGTGTATCAATAGATCAGCAAGTATAAGTATCCACGGCTTTGAGAGTTCAACTTAGTTAAAGGGGATCCATTCTCCTTTAAATTAGTAAAATGAGAAAATTGGAAACAAAAGCTTTAAATAACAGATACCCTCACATATATATTCATTCATGTGGCTTTGGTCAATTATATCTCTTCAGTTCTAAATGGGTCTCTGTGGGTTCTGAACAGAATGTTTGTCGTCACATATGATTTATTGAAAATGTGTATGATTTTGAAATAGGTTGAAAGAACAAACTCCAATACAATAACCCAGCATTCTTGGTGTGAAACCTTTCCCCAAAGGTTAATAGATTGTAGTTATTATAGAGTGCAATCTCTCCATATTTATTTGAGAAAAGTATCACAAAATGTTTGAGAACCAAAGCTTTTCTTCTTTGGTATTGTAGAGGACCATTTTTGATGTTTGATTGGTCTCTCTACTTTGAATTCATCTACAATAATTAACTTTTGCCCCCATGTCACTCATGATGATGACTACTTTAAATGCTTGACAAATGAATTTGGAAGATATGGTCAATGGGAGAATAGTCTCTGGGAAATGGGTAGCCATAGCTATTATAATAAATTGATGCTGAAAATGTGTTGCCGGAAAAGCGCAGCAGGGCAGGCAGCATCCAAGGAACAGGAGAATCGACGTTTCGGGCATAAGCCCTTCTTCAGATAATAAATTGATTGTCAATCAAAGTCACACTTTCCATCCCAGGCCATGGATCAAATTTGATGGAATTAACCTAGGCCTGTAACTCACTCCTGAAACAGTGTCCTCCCTCTCTTTGAAGTGTTGCAGTATCTATAAGTCATATTCAAAGTCTCCACTTCCTGATCCCGTCTGCCTTGCTGTGTTCTTCCTGACTTCTGTCTGTCTACTATAGTTCTTCATGTAGTGAACATTGCTGCAAATGCATTCACCATGGGTCATTCCAGTTCCCCACATACTGCAACTGCAAAACACAGGCCCAGACATCTCTACATTATAATTAGTTCATGAATTTGAATGTTTAATATTTTGAAATTGAATTGCTTAACTATACTCTTCAGCTACAGTATATCTCTTCATTTGAAGCGTTTGGCCAATCAAAAGAGATGCATGGTGGCTCAGTGATTAGCACTGCTGCCTCACAGGGCTAAGGACCCAGGTTCGATTCCAACCTCCAGCAATTGGGTGTGTGTGTGGAGCTTGCACATTCCCCCCATGTCCATGTGGGTTTCCTTCAGGTGCTCCGATTTCCTCCTACAGAACAAGGAGGTGCAGGTTCGGTGGTTTGGCCAAGCTAAATTGCACAGTGTCCAGGGCTGGTGGGTTAACCATGGGGAAAGCAGGATGATGGGAGAGGGGACGGTGGGTCTGTGTGGGATGTTCTTCAGAGGGTCAGTGTGAACTTGATGAGCTGAATATCCTGCTTCCACACTGTAGGGATTCTATTCTGTGAGAGGAAATGCCTGCCTGTTTTTCTGTGAAATTGCATGAGGTTGGAGAGATTCGTGCTGCTAGTTTCTTTCTCCATTACCATACTCTTTCCATGCAAGTCCACTCTTCTCTTTATGATGCTGTTATCCTGTGCTCTCTCATACTGCTGTGAAGTTTCTAACTTCATTCTCTCTCCTGCTCTTTAAGAAGCTTTTAATCTCAAAACTATTGTCCATGGTCTGAGGAGGGCTCCCACTTTGCCCTTTCTCCCTAGTGTTTGCAGTTTCCCTACCTCTGTCCTTTCCATTTGGTTGAGAATGACTAGGTTAGGATTTCTTCTGGAAGAGGGGATTATAGATGTCCTAGAATTATTAGCCAATGTAGCTGACTGCCTTAACTCAGTCACTCTCCATTCCTTGAAGAGTTTTCTTAATGGGAAGGGGATGTAGGCTTTAATCTCGAAAAGGAAAATTACTTCAGAGATTTTTGTAATTGGTTCCTGTTTTATGTTCTCATTCCCACTGGTAGAAACAGAAACTTGAGCCTTTCAAATTTCAGGTACATTTGGTGAGGCCATCTCTAAAGGCTATAGAATTACTGACCAATCAATATGCGCTTAACATAGAATTTCTTACAGTCTGTTAATCAATGTGAGAGTGAGTAAGCCTGGTGCATTTTCCTCAAAAGCTTCCTCTACAGTAAGAAGCACCAACATTGGTCTGGCCATTTTAACTGCAATACCACCCACTCGAAAGTGATTAAGAAAGGTTCTATCCCTGCCTCTTCAAACTTAGGACTTCAGTGAACAAACCAAGTTGCCTCCATCCTCTAGTTTGGACCAGTCATTGGACACAGCAGAAATCCTACTCCCTAGCTTGAATTGTCCCGTTCCTGCCACGTTTTCCTGAAATTCTCCCTCTTCTCTTCATGATCTTTGCTCTCTTTCCAATTTCTCTCTCACTTTTTCTTTCCGTGTCCCACATTTTGATCCACATTCATTTCTTTTTAGTGAAATTCTAATACCCACTGTCTAATTTTAATTGCCTTCCATCACTCTTATAAGTTTCATCACTCTCAATATCCTCCTGTAAACCACTAACCAGTCCATTCAAAATTTCAGACTTACTGGATTTCAGACAAAGTTCCCATCCCAAATCTGAATGCTAAATCTATCAGCCGTACTGAGGAACATTTTTTTTAAATGCCCAAAAGTAACGTTCACTAATTCTATTATGAACAGGCTGACAATGAATGTGAACACCTTGATACTGTCACAATCTAAACTCAAAAAAGAAGTTTGCAGCTTTTTATTTAAAAAAAATGAAGTCACAATTTACATACTTGTGTTCTTGCATATATTCTGTGAGTTCAAATTGTAGACAAAAGCCCAAAATTTGTTCTGACCAGTTTCTGGGTGAAGTTTGCCACTTACTCTATGGTTTCGGATTGCATACCTCAAATATTTCCGCATACAATCACCAAAGGGAAGACGGTTTTGGAGCTTTCAGCTTGTCCACTGAATGAGATCATTGATACATTTTCTACACTGTATCCAGAATCTTTCCTTAGCCTATGGCAGCTGATGTTTTATAAGATCAATGTCTGATCTTGCTTGGCCAGGCATGGTCTTTTCTTCTTCGTTGCCTGTCCTTTTCTTCCGGCTCTTCCAGTCTAAGATGGTGACAGAGTGGGGCTCCTGTGTCAGAGCTGGTGTGCTCTGACAGCATTTCTTTTTCATTTGCGCCCCCCCCCCCCCACTTTTCCTTTGTTTTAACTCACTTACATTATCTTGAGTTTGGGCGGCATCGGTGGTTGCAAGAGCCCAGCATGCAGAGCGGCCTCAAGCCGGACTAAGAGTGCGGAATAGAATGGGCCAAACGCAGACCTCGAGTTAGTACCTACTTACCTTTCCAGAGCAAGTGTAGTATCTGGTATCAGCGACTGCCATTTTAGCAGAGGTGACATTGGCAAGGTAGGCCAAGCAGCAAAAGATGGCACCTGAGGATCAGCAGCACAATTGTTGGTTGGGTCCAGCGATGGTTGGTGGCAGAAGAGCATCACAGCAATATCGGTGAGGTGGGGCCAGCAGTGAGGCGCACAACTTTGATGTTGGTTGTTCTGGCGCAGGACACAGGGAAGCGGTGGCGGAGGACTATCGACCCAGTGGCAAAGATGGCGCCTGATGATCGCCTACTTCGGTGTTTGTTGGATCCGGTGTAGATGGTGATGAAACAGATGTAGAGGGATTGCAGCATAGGCAACGTTGATGGTGATGATCTGCCTCAGGACTGATGGACTCTCTTCAAGGGATATCTTACTGTTTTTTCCATATTCTTAAATTATTTAAAATGGTGCTGTTTTGTGGCAACAAATGAAAGCTTTTCACTGTATTTTATTGTATTTCTACTGTAAAATACACACAGCAATAAAATCAAAATCCGTGCAACCTGAAAGAGAACCATGAAGCCAGCAATCATCACTGAGTCATGACCACCCAGTGTTTTCTTTCTTGAAGGAACCTGTAAGATGAAATACAGCCTTGTAAAGTGCTAAAAGGGTAAAATAAAACAAAGATCAGCTGCTGTAGATTGCATCTCCTCAGGCCTTCTGCCTATGAAACCAAGGCTACAGGAAGTTGCACTAACAAGGAGTACCACAACATGGGGTGCTCCAAGCCTCAGGCAATTACTTGACTGCCACCAAAGTCATTCCAATTCAAGGGGCAGTATGATCAGCAGCCTGCTCGCACCATCACTGCAGGCTGATGGGGAGCACCACATAGTAACACTGAAGAGGAGCACTTAGCTGCCCTTGGGATTCATAGATGAGCATGACATTTAGTCGTCTATTTTATTTCTATGTGCACCTCAATAAATCTTTCATTCACTGTTGTTGCTTCTTGTCCTAATTCTTGCTGCCCTGTGAGATTTCATCTACACCTTCAAGTGATGAACTTTTAAGTGATGAACTAAGGAGACTTTGTTTAGCCTTGCCATATTGCACATTGAAGAAGCTCTGTAAACTCATATCAGACTCAAAACATAAACTCTATTTTTCTCCTTAGATGTCAGCAGACCTGTTAAGTCACTCCAGTGTGCTCTGTATTAGATTCAGATTTCCAGCAACCACACAATTTCACTTCTATACAATATTTTAATGATTGCATTTACAGTTGTTGTTGTTCACCTCCAAAGTTGAGTGGGGCATTACATTTTCAGTAAAATGAACAATTCCATTTTTGGTTTCTTTATTCTTCTTAAAGCCTGACATTTCAGCTTCTGTTTATAAAAGTAATGTGGTACGTCTCAGGGAACATTTTCAGTTGCTAAGATAGTTAGATTAATTTGCAGCATACCCAGGGATCAAAACAGAAAACTCTCCAGTTTAGTTAAGTTATTGATTTTATCTCCAGATCTCACATGACCCTCCTTGACTTTGGGAAGTAACAAGATAATGCTACACTGGACAGTGATGTAAGGTTTGAATGACAAAGACATTTATTAAACTGCAAAGGAAGCAGGGGATAGCAACAAGCATAACACATTTTAACTGTTGAGATTGAGCTTTGGTCATGAAAAACAATAAATAATTCATAAACGTTGTGCAAAACTAAGGTAGAAGCAACATTCTCCCATGCCAGTTCCTTATTCTCACTATCTACAATTAACTAATTGAATTAACTTTTTCTGAAGGTTTCTGACAGGCACCAAATTAAATAGGATAGGCTGATAAATACCAATAAAGGAAAAAAAAACAGAAGCGATCAGAGCAAAGCAAATGCAGATCACTATTAAATTCAAAACAGCTGCCAAATCAAGCAGATATTTAAACATATCACACATGATGTTCGTACTTGAATTGAATAACCTGGCCCATCTCCAGATAGCTGATTGTTTGGTGTGCTAAGATAGTCAGCTCCGTGGGAAGGCGAGTCACCTTGTGGCTCATTGTTTCAACGTATGTGGGCTGATGGTGTTCTAAAGCTCTGAAGAGATTCCATTTTGAACGTTCTATTTTTCCAAGATCAATCAATTGCTCCATCTTTGCAAGTTTTACGACTCTCACTGGCTTCATTCATACCAGGACGAGGCACTGGTAAGCAATAATGCCTACGTCGTGACATAGAGCAATGGATTTGGATCTGGAAGCAATTCACTGGATGACATTATACTGTCAGGTTCTGCTTTTTTTTAGAACAGCACATTCTGCAATCAACCAGAGAATGAATATTGACAGAACTGGTTTTGTGCATCAAGGTAGGATTAATTCATTTTCTCATGGTGAAGGCTCCCTACTTCACAGCAATTGTAACATGCAGAATTTTAAATTCAGTTTGAGGGAGAGAAGAGTGGGTCTAAGACTATAGAGTCATAAATACTTGATTTTTTTAAAAAAAGGTCAATTATGACGGCATTAAAGCAGAGCAAGCTAAAATGAATTGGCAAACTAAGTTGAGCAATAGAAAAACAGAGATTCAGTAATAGGCAATTAAAGATGTATTTCAGAATACATGGAAAAGATGCATTTCAACAAGAAAGAAAAAGTTCAGGGGAGGACCCACCATCCCAGATTCAATTTTAAAAAAATATAAAAATTGTATCAAACTGTACAACTATGCAAACATGGGTGGCAGATCAGAAGATTTCAAAAGGATATAAAAAAAAGCAATAAGTGACTAATGAAAATTAAAGATGGAAATACTGGAGTGTGAGAGAAAGCTAGCTCAATATATATATGTATAAACAAATAGTAACAGTGTGAAATTTTATAGTGATCTGAGCAATGTGGGCTATGGTGAGATTTGTGGCAGAACTGGGCAACAAGTGATGTCTGGAACAATCTACACTTTGTTTTACGCTTTTCATAAACTGTGCAGTGAGATTCGTGCTGGGCAGCAGTGAGATGCCAGTTGACAGGATTAACACTTGGTAAACAGTGCAACTCACTTCATTAGTATTAACCTTTCCATTTTACCAAACAAACATCAATGTTGAAAACATTCAACATGAAAACCAGAGCGAGCACTGGAAGATTCAGCTCATCACTTGCTTCAAATAACTTCCACGTTGAACCAACATCTCAAGGCACACTCCAAGAGCACTAGGCCACGTGCATCCCAGGTTCACAGACATTGGCCGCAGGTATGTGCCAGCATCTAAGAACCCTCATGACACGTCTCTGATCCATGCGAGCTTCTGCACTTTCTTTATTCACTCACAGGATGTCAGGGTCGCTGTTGGGCTAGCTTTTACTGTTCATTCCTAATTTACTGTAAATCCCTTAAGAAAGTGGTGGTGAGCTGCCTCTTGAATTGTTGCATTCCATTTTGTGTCAATACACACACAATGTTGTTAGGTGGAAAATTTCAGGATTTTGCCCCCAGCAACACTGAAGGAATGACAATACATTTCTAACTGGTGTGGAGGGGAACTTGTAACTGGTGGTGTTCCCATGTATCTGCTGCACTTGTCCTTCGAGATGGTAATGGTTGTTGGTTGAGAAAGTGTATTCTAAAGAGACTTGTTGAATTTATGCAGTGTATCTGTTGATAGATACTATAGTAGATTTCTATCCTCTGACCTGCTTTTCCATCCATACTAGGAGAAAGTGAGGACTGCAGATGCTGGACATCAGAGTCAAGAGTGTGTTGTTGGGAAAGCACAGCAGGTCAGGCAGCATCTGAGGAGCAGGAATTTTATAAGCTCTTCATCAGGAATGAGGCTTGTGGGCCGGGGCTATGCGATAAATGAGATGGGGGTGGGGTTTGGGAAAAGGTAGCTCCCATTTATCTCTCAGCCCCAACTCACAAGCCTCATTCCTGATGAAGAGCTTATAAAACTCCTGCTCCTCGGATGCTGCATTTCTATCCATAGTACCCATATGACTAGTCCAGTTAAAACTCTGGTCAGTGGTAACCCATAGGACTGGGAGATTTAATGATGATAATGTCATTGAATATCAAGAGGTGACTATGTTGTCTCATTTTGGAAGTAGTCATTATCTGGCACATGAGTGATATGAACATTGTTTGCTATTTTTCAGCCGAAGTCTGGACTTTGGCTTGATCATTCTGCATTTGCTTCAGTAACTGAGAAGAAACAAATGGTACTGAACATTGTGAAATCATTTTTTCTTATTCATGCACAGGATGAGACCAGCATTTATTGTCCATCCCTAATTGGCCAGAGAGCAGTAAAAAGTCGATCACATTGCTGTGGGTCTGGAGTCACATGTAAGCCAGGCCAGGTAAGGATGGCAATTTCCTTCACCATTAGTGAATCGGATTTATTTTTTCTAATAATTGATTCATGGTCACCATTAGACTCTTAGTTCCAGAATTTTTTAAAATTGAAATTAAATTCCACCATCGGCCATGGCAGGATTTGAACCTGGATCCCAAGAACATTGACTGTACCAGTTCCTGGATTAACAGTAAGGCCACAAAGCCATTGCCTTCTCAGTAATCATCAGTGAGCTTCCCCACTTCTGACCTTATGATGGAAAGAAGGTCATTGATGAAGCAACTAAAGATGGTTGGGCCTAGAACACTAATCTAAGGAACTCCAGTAGAGATGTCCTGGAGCTGAGATGAGTGACCACCTACAACCAGCTTCCTTTGTGCCAGGCATGACTCCAACCAATGGAGAATTTGCTCCTTGATTCCCATTAACTCCAGTTGCACCTCAGGCGTACCAGCAACTATCAGTACAATGACGCAGCAAAGATATTGTGCACTCAGGGACACGCACCCAACTCATGGACTGGATCAGGCTGCATTCTGGGATCTTTGCTTTTTACTTTAAAGTATTCACTCACTTTGATCCTACCTCGAAACTTACAGCATCCCTGCCTTGACTTGACTTTTTACACTTTGTCCCCTCAGTCAGAGGGATCCGACTTCTATTACTTCCATCTCGCCTTGCTGTTTAGCACAGGCACAAAGCCAAGAAGCTTGTCACAATTGTCAGTAGTCCTCAGTCAAGTCAAGTCAAGCCTTCACTCAGGAGTTCCTGTCACAGTAAGTCAAGGACAGCTTCTGAGCCCAGTCCAAGGGCTTGGAATCATTCAGTCAGCTATTGGGGTAGTCAGAGTTAGGACCCTCTCCACACAAGAGGTGAGGAGCCAAATGTTGGCCAGCCCACCACCTGTCTTGTCCCTTCCTGCCCAATTCAGGCTGCTTGCCTTCTAGAACGGGAGAGGCAGTTATGAAGGAAGTTGAAAGTGGGCACCATAACTATTCCTTTTGGCGATGTGGGAATAGTATCTCATGTGAGTGGGTAGGCTTTGCAGATAGCATAGAGGGCTGCTGCTGGTCGCAGTTGGGGTTGGGGTCAGGGACAGTGAATTGGGGAAAATGTTGCAGACAACAGGTAAGAGTAGTTGAGTGTGAGCCTGAGTGAGAGGTAAATACAGTAATAGAGGTGGACTGAGTGTGATGCATTGGGGAGAAGATGGTAGCAAAATAAGTCACATCACTGATCCTCTTCCTGAAGTGCTGTGCATTCCTCCAGACTGCTTTAACCTGGCTTTGTCTGGTGTCACGGTCTTCACTGTTAGTACCGGAGGAAAAGAAAGTCCGACCTCTGTCCCACCTCATCCAGCAGAACCTGCAGGTCCCTACCCTGATAGTGGGCTGCCAATTTGTCCTTGCCTATCATCTGGTCCAAATGTAAGGGACAATACAAGGCAATTCTGGACTGACAGAGCTTGCCCAGGTGCACACCAGGCTTTAAAAGATAAGACGGGTGCAAGAGATGCCAGTGAATTCTAAGATATCTGCTTAGTGGTGAGTTGTTCTGGCAATGGCATGAAGTAATGGCTAGACTTGGATGTGAGACAGGATTAGAGTGGTGCTGGAAAAGCACAGCAGGTCAGGCAGCTCCAAGGAGCAGGAAAATCAACGTTTCAGCCACCCACTCTAATCTAGACTCTGGTTTCCAGCATCTGCAGTCCTTGTTTTTACCGTGGATGTGAGACATGCCATAGTGACAAAATATGTAATAATGCGGCACATTTGATAAAATACAGCAAGAGACTCTGCTAACTCTCACAGTGATAAAACCTTCACAAAGCTCAATGCACCGCCGACTTAGCCAGAAAGGCATATAATTCAGCCCAAGGAAATGGTTTTGTTTCACAGAAAGCTTTGGAACCGTTAACCTCAAAAGGCAATGGAAGCAAAATTCTTGAGTCTTTTTAAAGAATGGCAGATAGATTCTTGATAAGCAATGGGTGAAAGGTTATCAGAGATATGTGGGAATGAGGAGTAATCAGATCAGCAATAGCATTATGGGATAGCAGGGCAAACATGGAAGAATCGAGTGACCTATCCCATTCCTAATCTGTTTCTATGGCTTCTGCCACTGCCATTTATGAATTTTCAACATATATTTCATCCTGATGGTCAGTTTGGGACTGAGAAACTAACACAGAGACACAGTGGATGTCTCATCTGAATGAAGTCATCTCCAACATTGGAGCATTCTTGATACTTGATTGGATTTCTAGCCTGGATTTTGAAGTAGGATTTCTAACCACAACCTAGAGACTCAGATTTGAGCCTGCTATCTACCAAGCTACAATTGACATCTATGCTCAACATTTATAAACAGCAGTGACGTGGACAAGTCTCTTCACATTGGATGACGAATGGATGGTTTAGAAGCAATGATAAATGGTCCAACTGCTGACAGTTCTGCCTTATGTATTTGATGTCGATGAGGGAGATGAGGGAAACCAAAATATGCAGTGTGATCTAGATCCAATGGAAAAAAAATGGAAATGATAGATCCACTTCTTACATTTCTTTCATTAAGTGTAATATCAGAGGAGCTGACACATGCACATTTCATGCTGGGTTTAAAATAAATCTCAGGGTCTAACATATATATAAACATAAAAACAGCCATTCATTATTGAATTGCAACAGAGGTAACAGATAAGAGAGAGTCAATTAAAGGCTGCCATCTAATCTCAAGAGTTCAAAATGATACCTTCAAGCTGTTGAAGTTTCAGCATTGAAGTTTATAAAGGTTTTCTGATCCTCTCCATTCTCTACTTGTACACTTGTATCCGATATTAATAGAATTCTGGAATGGCACCCCATTTTTTTTTGGTTCAGTAGAGAATAGATGATTGGTCACAGCAAATTAGAACACATACTGGATGCTAAATGTGACAAGTTTCAGCCGAGACAGACTGAGAAAGAAGTTGGTCAGAATTATTGGGATTTCTGCCAACTTTGTCCTTTTGCTAGACAGACTATCCATTGTCAGTGCCACGTTTGACAAAAATGAAAAAAGTAACTACTGCAATCTCTTACAAGTTAAAAGAAATATTTATAACAACATAATTAATAAAATGCTTGTCTGACAGACTGGCAGGCAGACACACACATCACCCCTGTAATCCATGTCTCCTGGCTTTACCGTCCTAGCAGTAACATAATAAGTAACAGATGTCACAGGGCAGTTACTGAACTGTACATAATAAAAAGGAGAGGAGGGGGCAGTGAAGCCAACTTTTAAGTGTTATTTTTAACTAAATTTCTGCTCTTATATTTAAATGTCATCTATGAATTGAGAAACTTTGAATCTACTGAGTAATATTACAGTGAAAGCTTTGAGATATTTATAGGTTAACATTCAGTTCACTAGATTGAGTACAGGCCATTTACTCTGCTGATTGTCCCACCTTCCACATCTGGTTAATATCTTTCAAGGGGCTTCCAGTAATAGGTAGGAGTTCTTCACTGCACAGGCCTGTTTATATGTAACGAAGCCAACTCTGCTTAAAAATTATTCTCCATAAAACACATCAGAAAGATAAATGAAGAAAAGCATGAGTGCCAGACCACAGAAGACAGGAATAACCTATGTGACATTGTTTTTGAACTGCATTCATCAGCAGTAGTTTTTCTCCCCTTTTTCTGCCCTTTTCATATGTCAGTTTGGTAACATACCGCTTCCTCATGTTCTTTTTTAAGTTCAGAGTTCAAGCAGCTATAAATATTGTAAAGTGCTACAAATCTTTTTACAGTACCATTCAGTGACAAGGTTCGGCCTTTCTTCTGAAAGTGCAATGTGGATATGAACAGTGTCTTGGCACTGCAGACCGCCCCGATTCTGCTTCCTGTTGTACAGCCGCTATGATATTTTTTCCTTGGCAAGGAAAGGTCTAGCATACAACTGAAGAAAAAAAGATAAATTGTGAAGCCACTTTTTTCAGTTATTTCTCTACCTCCTTCCTCTTGAAGCTACAAATCCCTGGTGGGACATAGTTCCATATTCAATGGTAGCTTGTCAAAATGGCTCTTTCTGGTGAGTCAAAAAGATTCACATTAACAAATTACCCTATTATGAACTGCAGCATATGACTGGCACATACTTCTTCCTGTACAAAAAATACATTAGACCATAAGAGATAGAAGTGAAAGTAAGGCCATTCGGCCCATTGGGTCCACACTGCCATTTAATGATACACACACATGCACTTTTTAAATCATCATCCAAAGTGGAGTCCAGCAGATTTTGCTTTTCAGAAATCCAAAAAATTGACTTTATTTATTACCTTGAAAACTATTAGATTCTTCAACAGAAAAGTCCCAAAACTATATTGCAAACTTGCTCCATCCACTAGGTACCAAGGCCATATGGCACTCTATTTATCCAATGCTAGCCTGATTCCTCCACTTGCCATGGCAGACATACTCCCATTGCCAGGATATCTCGGGAAACCAGGTATTGGCCCCATCTTTAAAAGGTAGTTAAAAGCAGTCAAGTGTTTGCAGTCCGTGGCTGCCCTGCACAGATTAAGACATTCACCCCGGTTGTGGCAACCAAGGAGAAATTGGCACCTTGCTTTGCATAGAGCCCTGAAGTTCCTGCTGAATGGGGTGGTGCAGAGGAAGGTTGTCTTCTTCTCCTAGGACCAGTAGAGGACGAAACAGCACCAGATTCTGCCAGCGTGGTTTAATGTCTGCTGCTACCTAGGCCAGTGAGATATTAGCCATCCGGAGGAACACCCAACATTGCCACAGCAAGGTCAATGTTTTTTCTGTCCTGCCAGGGTAAGTGCTGTCATTATCTCTCTGCTAACTTATACTCACTCTGTTTCTGCTACTGCATGCACCTCCCATCCAATCTTCTGCTCTATGACCCTCATTATTGTTACATAAACTTCCTTCACTTGTTATGTCTACATTAATTAACACATTGTGAATTCAGCATGTCTTCTGTACTAATTGCTTGCCCACTCACAAGGAGGCAATGGCCTAGTCATGTTATTGTCAGACTATTAATCCAGAGAGTCGAGAGTGTGGTACTGGAAAAGCACAGCAGGTCAGGCAGCATCTGAGGAGAAGGAGAATCGATGTTTCAGGCAAAAGCTGGCTCTAGTCTCTAGCATCTGCAGTCCTCACTTTTGCCTAGTTGATTTTAATTTATTGCAAAGCCTATTCCAAGGATGCTTACCTTGAAGAAGTTCTCCTCCTCTCTTTACAAGGATCTCAGTGAGTCTCTCTCTCTCACCCCAGGTTGTGTCCTCTGCCCTATAAACCCAGAGACCCAGGCAATTTTCTAGGCACCTGGTTTCGATTCCCACCATGGTAGATGGTGGGAATTAGGAAAATCTGGAATTGGGAAGCTAAAGATGACCATGAAATCACTGCCAATTGTTGGAACAACACATCAGGTTCACTAATGTCCTTTAGGGAAACTGCTACCCTTCCTTGTCTGGACTCCAGACCCACAGCAATATGGTTGATTCTCAACTGCTCTGTGGGCATTAGCAGGATGTGAGCAATAAACACTGGCCTAGCCAGTGATGCATGCATTCTGTGAATGAATAAATAAGAAAGAGACAGAGTACACCTTAGCATTTTCCCCTCACCTACATCAGCATTAAGAGTTGTGCCATCTACCTTAGCCACTCCATTTCTTTTATTCCACTAGGAAACAGCACCACTAAGGCCAAAAAGCAACAGGCTGGGTGGTGCAGTGCCCAGCATTCAGTGCTTCACCCCCTAATGAGGAGGTGACCTTGACCCTCACAACCAAGCACTGTGACCAGTGGAGACACTGAAGCATCCGTGTCTCGGCAAACAAGGAAGAAGCATTGTCATTTGCTTTGTTACTCTCCTAATAACCCCACTCTTAATGTATCATTTAAAAGCCTTAGCTTTTATCCTTTGTCCACAATGCCTTCTCACCCTACAGGTACCAGCAACATTACCATGGTCTCTGTGATCAAGAGGCCTTCTCCACAAGACATTCCCTCCTCTATCTCTGATGAAAAGAGTGCAGATCCCTCAGAGGAAACATCCAGCAAGGCTAGCTCTTGCATTCGCCATCAGCTCAGACATTGACACTTTAGCAGGTACTTTATCGAGATTAGAGTCAGGAGTACCTGCTGCTGGGCTCTTTCCTGCCTCGAATCCACAGCTGGCCAAGCAGCGAACCCCAGGTCACTGGTACTCAAGAGTTAGAGTTCTGATTTGGAGGTGTGGGTTTTGGACTGGGGTTGGCAAAGTTAAAAATCACACAACACCAGGTTATAGTCCAACAGGTTTACTTGGAAGCACTAGCTTTCAGAGCACTGCTCCTTCAGGTGGTTGTAGAGAATAAGATCATAAGACACAGAAGTTATAGCAAAAGTTTACAATGTGATGTAACTGAAATTATATATTGATAAAAACCTGGATTGTTTGTTAAGTCTCTCATCTGTTAGAATAACCATGTTGGTTTCAGTTCTTTCATATGTAAATCCCAGAACTTTTTTTTAAAAGTTACATTCTCAAGTGAACTTAAACAATAGGTGCCCTGTTGGCCCAGATAATGCACTGAAGGTGTGAGGTGCCCTGTGTGAGGCTGTCTGTGCCCCAGTGTTCAGACTGATTCTAATCTAAAAAAGGGATTTACAGAATCGTTTGCTTTGTTACTCTCCTAATAACCCCACTCTTAATGTATCATTTAAAAGCCTTAGCTTTTATCCTTTGTCCACAATGCCTTCTCACCCTCCAGGTACCAGCAACATTACCATGGTCTCTGTGATCAAGAGGCCTTCTCCAAAAGACATTCCCTCCTCTATCTACAACACATGTTGGACACAAACATGTGTGTGTGTGTATTTGTGAGGTGAATTTGTACTTGCAACATTACATTTCCTTTTGCTCAAAAACTGCACAATTTCATGTAAGATTCTGTAAATCCCTTTTTTAGATTAGAATCCGTCTGAGCATTGGGGCGCAGACAGCCTCACACAGGGCAGCTCACACCTTCAGTACATTATCTGGGCCAACAGGGCACCTATTGTTAATATTCACTTGAGAATGGAACTTTAAAAAAATGTTCTGGAATTTACATGTGAAAGAAATGAAATGAACATGGTCATTCTAAAAGATGACAGTATTAACCATCAATCCAGGTCTTTATCATTATATAATTTCAGTTACATCACATTGTAAATTTTTGTTATAACTTCTGTGTCCTACAATCTTATACTCTACAACCACCTGATGAAGGAGCAGCGCTCCAAAAGCTAGTGCTTCCAAATAAACCTGTTGGACTATAACCTGGTGTTGTGTGCTTTATAACTTGATACTCAAGAAGACTGCCAGAGAACAGGCCCCTGCTCAGCTTCAGGCAGGAGATGACTCCATGGAGTTGGCACTTCATGACTTTACTGACATGTCCAAGCAGCAGCTCTATTGGGCCACTGGAGGACTACAACAGTGCAGTCAGTATCCTTGTACCTCACACATGTGAGTGTCTGGCTGTCTCCATGCACAGATTGGTGGGTAGCATGACAACTAGGATTCACAGTCACAGAGTTTGCTGGAAATGCTAACAGACCTGCTGCATTCCATTTTTCAGCACCAAAGTCTCGGAGATATGCACATGAGGGACCTTGACTTCAATCCAAGTGCTCCTTTCTCACAAAGATACTGGGCAGTATCAGTCAACACACAGATGGAGGAGGAACCTTACACAAGCACTCTAAAGATTTCTAACAAGAATTTCCAGTGTGGCAGGGCCTTACACCTCCACCCAGACTGGCACCTTCATCTCTGATGGCGAGTATCTCTGGGCAGGGCATAATCACTATAACTATGCACTTTAGACAGAAATACCCACTAAGCTTGCCTGATAGAAATACTATGGTTAATGTGGTTCACTGTAGGGTAAGCTGCCACCATCCCAACTGTGGAACCCAAGACTGCACTGAGAAAGAATGGAATAGAATAAAAGAAGACCTTCTGCAGACACATAGCTGACACATCACTGTAAATACATGATCACATTTTTAAATATATGTTAATATTTCTTTATTATCTGTGTTTGTAAGTTTCTGCCGAGCTTCAAATATAACATTGAAGGTACTGAGCCCACCAATCCTTAGTGCTACATGAGGCTTTATGGTTCAAAGTATGAAGTGAGCAGATCTTGCACCATGTACAGGCTTCAGAGAAATCACAGGTGACTGGCATTTTTGCAACCACTGTTAATCATTTTAGGCAGCAAAACACTGCAAAAGTATCACAGCCATAGGAAGAATTGTTTCATTATGTTGAATATTAGAGTCAAGAGAGCTTTTGGCTGTACACTATAGGTTCATGCTTAATGTTCACATGACAAGTTGTGCCTGGAAGTGTATTCCACCTGTACTGTATGGGTGCCTGTGCAATGCCATTGTTCTTTAGAAGGGCCACAAGCTGTTTGAAATTGGAATCCTCACAGGATGAAACATTGGTCTCACCAATTCCAGGTGTGACCACTTCATATTGATCTCCACTGCACTGTTGTTATTTCCAACTTGATGGAAGGCAACAGAGGACCCTTATCAAGCAGTCCATTTCAGACTCAGCTTCTCAATTTTGGTGAAACCTCAAGTGTATACATTCCCTTTTTGGTAACCCACTTGATTTACCCTCTAGGCTTTGAACTTCCAAAGTCCACAGCCAATCATTTATTCAAATCTTCATTTGCCCTTTTTAGACTTCAGCCTCTTTTCACCCCCAGCCCCAGCATTTCAAATAAACATGCTAGAACACTTGCCACTTGCTGCATTGGATTCACAGGGCTGACCATAGCCCACTCCCTGGATTGTAGAAGTGTGGGCCTCCTGAATCATCAGTCAGCTGACCTTGCCCAAGCCTGTAGATTGATATCAGAGACTATTCTTGATTTCCTGTGCTGGAACTCCCTGCATAAAGGATGTCTCCCTTGGCTTGATAAGTCCCCTTAGACTTTGAGACATGGCTATTGCATAAAGTGTGTAAGCAGTGTGCTTGGCACATTCACATTTGGCTTATGATTTAGGTGCAACACAGACATAGCACGATTCCATACAGCAACACATCCACCCCCTTGACCGATGACTGCTGACAACTGTGACAAGCTTCCTGTCTTTGTGTCTGCGCTGAAAGGCAAGTCGGGATAAAAGTACTTTGAGCGTTTAAGATCTGACTGAGAGGAAAAGCACCTCAGGAGGCATAGAGTGGCATGGATTATATTAAGTGACATTAGTTATTGGGGGTGTTGGATGGATTGAGAATAAGAGTATATGTAGAACAACATTAAAGAGCTGGGCTGATGCCACAGTGAACCAAGGCAGGATTTCCAAACCGTTGCCTCAGCATCTGTATTCCTCCAGTACTGCATGTATCTGAAAACCTGACTGGTGTGCACCTACCTGTCCAGGAGATGAAAACATGGCAAGACTCCGGGCTTCTGAACTCAGGGAAGTGTCTCACTTCCTGAAGCCAACATTAAAGCCCAGTCTGTGGACTTGTTTAACCTAATTAATCTGAAGGACCTAAGTGAAGTGGCTCCTTCTTAGTATTACCTTAAAGGTTCGATCTGGATTAAATTGTTAAAGAGGCTTCAATTCACAAGCTCCTGATTCAAAGGTAAGAGGCTTCTCTCTGAACCAAGACTGACACCAATTGTCTCATTTAACAGCTTTATGCAGAAAAGGACCAATGTATGTATTACTCATGAGATACTAATGGTCTGAATGCATCAGGAAATTTCAGGTGAGTTTGATGAATAATTTAATCGTGGCATATGACAAGTATCATGGATTTGATGTTGCCTATCCAAATAGACTGCAATGATCTTCCTCAGTCCTAAAAATGTTCATTTACAAATATTCATTACAAAGATAAGACTGTGCTGAATAAAATATCATATAGATCAAACAGTGCATCAAAAAGGTGGCGCATTTATTTACTGAGTCTTTCAGCTTCTCCCCCCACCCACAAAAAAAACTTTCCCAATGACAAAGGACTAATTATAGATCAAACATAATGATTTGTAGCCATGTTAAGTACTGGTAATTGATACTCCTAGTGATTTTACACAGAAGTCAGCAGGATATTGATTTTTAGAATTAGATACAGTCAGTTTACGCAAGTAAAATTAAACCAGAAAAGTAGGGTTATACCATGACAGCCATTAAGCTCTGAAAGTAATGAAATCCTCAGTGGGATTTTTCTCTTCATTTGTAGTTAATTTCCAAACCCAGATGCCAAATTCAATTAAACAGCCATTAAAAGAAAACAATTTTTCTGAAATTTAAAGTTCATAGCTTACACTGACAATGAAGCATAAATATTATCCCAATATCACACCTATGGAAGATATTTCTACTTCAAATCACAAAAAAATTCTACACTGAATTTCATAAAGATCCTCAGCCACTAAAACATTGGGGTGACGAAAGATGGTTAAAGTTCTGAAGCTTTTAGTCATCGAATCTTCCAACTTTCATATTTCTTTTTATTGGGTGTGATGCTGATCCATCTGAAGTAGACATTGCCTTATGTGAATTGTATGGCCTGGAGGGATAGTGTTTTCAAAAGTGAATATGATTTGATAGACCTCAGTAGGAAAGTTGGATTTTCTTTGCATTTGATGTTGCTGTATCTATTGATACATTGTTTATTGTTATTTACATCTAATTTACTGCAATGGGAGCATTTCCGTTTTAAATTTAACCCTTCAAAGCAAGATTCTATCGACTACTTCACTAGCTTCAATTAATGCCATTTGTGATTTTCTTTGTGTACCCAGTGTAACATACAGTACAGATTGTTAGGTTCTGTTGAGCTTTTTATCTTGCAGTTTATTGACAGCACTGACTATTTAAAAAGCTATAAGATCACAGATGTGGACATATTGCCAGGGTTTTGTGCTTACTGATGTTCAAGTATATTACATGCAGGTAATTGACAGGCTCCATTACATTGAGATAGTGACTGAGAACGGTGTCTTTATACCAGGACATCGTATGTCATGGTGTTATATAACAGTCTTAAAGATTTGGTCTGTTTGGTCTAGAACCTATGTTATAATATGAAGCCACTCCTTTTCCTTTTGAAAAATGGAAGCTCTTTTCCAGTATCAAAGATACATTTGACTATATTATCTCTATACGTTTAGATGACACGATGATATGACATGACCAGATCTTGAGCCTTCAGTATCCAAGTTGTCATCCTGTGTGATAGCCGGTTGATGATATGCATTTGGATATTTTTTCAGGACTTGACCATTGCTCATTACAACATCACAATGAAATAGTATCTTTCTACGAACCCCCATGTTCATGCAAAAACTCAAATTATATGCTTTGTCCTCGGTCAAGTTGAGATAAATGTCTGAATGCTTACATACCATTTTGTTTCCTTCTCTCCAACAATGTTTGTTGGCAGATAGAATGTGGGAGGGAAGAACTGTGTAGCTCTGTTTTCCAAATGAGGGTAAACCATTGCTTAGAGGAATAACACATGGATATAAAATAATTACTTGAAAATCATGGCAAGTCACTTTACACATAATGACCATGGATTTTACAGGATAATAGTGTGCTCTGAGAAACCATTGAGCGAGGAAAGAGAAGAGGATGAAGAGAAAAGGTAATATGTTAACATACTATTTCCTGCATGTATCTCAGAAGGGTGCATTTGTTTAATCATAGTATGTAAGGTGTGTTGCCCACTCCCTTTTAGATACATCACTTGAATCGGTAAAGGTTTCAGTTTTTCTGACAGAATCCTTGTGAAGTGTCAAGTTGGCCATATGTACTGAGGTTCTGAGGAAGGATCACTGGACCCAAAATGTTAACTCTGATCTCTCTCCATAGATACTGCCAGGCTTGCTGAGCTTTTTCAGCAATTTTTGTTTTCATTTCTGATTTCCAGCATCAGCAGTTCTTTCATTTTTATTGACCATGCATACAGTCTGACTGGTGATACTATGGCTTCCTCCTGGACTTCATTAATATGTTTGCATGCCATGGACTGAACTTTGGAAGCTTTTTCAGCATTACTCCTTGAGTAGCTTTTTTTTCATATGTTTCTGATGTGGGGAGCGGTGTGTTGTACTGTGGGTTTCTCTGGGCAGTTAGATCTCATGTACATTTTGGTTCAATATCTGTCTGCAGTACATAGTTTGCATGTGCCTTCAAATGATGGATACTGTCTTGTTATGTGAGACAAGCCACATCTCGTGTTAAATTTGGACATTCCACTAAACCCAGTTGATAGCCACAATAGTTATTTCAGAGTCAATCACTTGTAGATGTTAATGGCCTGTTTCAATTGACTCAAATTTGTGTCCCTCATCTAGAGGTGTGACAATAATATGCTCCATAGATTTGTCCAGAAGTGCTCTTTTGAAGATTTTGAGGGTATGGATGCAATGACTACGTCTATAGGCCTTTTAGCTAAGTTAACTCAATGAAATCATGTTCCATAGCTTTACATCTATCTGTGAATCCATTGAACTATTTGCCTGGCTGTTAGCAGTATGTCATGAACTCAAACCTGTATACCTGAGTTAAAAATCACAGAACACCAGGTTATTGTCCAACAGGTTTAATTTGAAGCACTAGCTTTTGAGCGCCACTCCTTCATCAGGTGGTTGTGGAGTACACAATTGTAAGACAGAATTTATAGCAAAAGTTTACAGTGTGATGTAACTGAAATTATACATTGAAAAATACCTTGATTGTTTAAGTCTCTCATCTGTTAGAATGATCATGTTAGTTTCACTTCTTTCACATGTAAATCACAAAGATTTTTTTAAAAGTTACATTCTCAGGTTAACTTTAATTGCTGTCAGCACAGATAATGTGTTGAAAGTATTGGCCCCCTGTGTGGTGCTGTCTGTGCCATAATGTTTAATGCCATAATGGATTCATGCATTTTTTGAGCAAATTACAATGTAACTCTGCAAGTACAAATTCACCCCACAAACGTTTATGTGTGTGTGTGCGCGTGCATGTGTCTGGGGTGGGGGGATTCTAAGTGTTTGTGAGAGAGAGTGTATATGTGTGTGTGTGAGTGTAAAGGAGTCTAAGTCTGTAAGAGGGTGCAGTGTGAGTGTGGGAATGTGTGTCTCTGTAGGAGTGTGTGAGAGTGTCTGTGTTTGTGTCTGTGTATAGGATTGTGTCTGTGTGTGTGTATGTGTGTGTAGGAGTGTCTGTGTGTGTGTGTTTAGGAGTGTCTGTGTGTGTATATAGTGCAATGGTAGTCGTCTGTAGTGTGACAAGAACCCACGGTCCATGTTGAGGCCCTCCCTATGGGTACAGAACTTAGCTATCAGCCTCTGCTCGGCCACTTTTCGCTGCTGTCTGTCCCGAAGTCCTCCTCGAAGGTCCGAGGTCGAATGTCCTGGACCACTGAAGTGTTCCCCAACTGGGAGGGAACACTCCTGTCTGTTGATTGTTGTGCAGTGCCCATTCATCCTTTGCCGTAGCCTCACCAATGTACCATGCGTCAGGGCATCCTTGCCTGCAACGTATGAGACAGACAACGTTGGCTGAGTCACATGAGTACTTGCCACGTATATGATGGGAGGTGTCCCCATGCGTAATGGCGGTATCCATGTCCACACTCTGATGCGTATCTGTGTATCTGAGATTGTCTTGAAATTTAGTTTTAGTTTATCAAAAAAGGTCAGGTTCTTTGCAATATTCATTATGAAGTGCCAGAGAATTCCATTTTTCTTAACCTTTCTGTGCGCAAAACGAAAAGAAGTTTGACTGCTTGTCACAGTTAGACAATTCTCGGCTCATATATAAAGTAAAGCTTAATGCTTTCCTTAAATAACACATGTTCTGACAGAATACAAATTAAAGGTCAATCTATGATTATGTTACTTTCCATGTTTTTGCTCTTTAAAATGCCAATGTAAGATTATGTATTTCATTGAAAGTCTTTTCAATGCTTTTGTTGTCTTCTATCTTTTTTTAAATTGTATGTTGCTGCCCCTTTAAAACTTGGAGGCTTGTACTAGCAGGTTTTTACCTGTAGGTGGCATTTATAGACAAAAAAGGAGTTATGTTGAAACATGCTTTTTTTAAAAAAACGTCATGACTATTCGGAAAAATGAAATGGGTGATATCTGGAGACAGGTAAGGACTCTTTAGTATATAAAATTGCCTTTAGTAGTTTTAAGATGTAGTTTATTCTGAGAATGCTTTCAAATTGTCCTTTCAGGATTATTTAATTTCTTTTTAATAAATCGGATCAGCAGAAGCCTCTCATGTTTGTTTCCATTTAAAGAGAGAATCAGAGATAGAATACTCATTGTGCTTCAGCACAGATTCGTAGTTGTAGCACTTCAGTTTTCATTGAAGTTGTCACTTCAGGTCTGAACTTCAATAGATTAATAGATGACTGAAGAAATAATGACTTTGCAACTTTCACATTGCTTTAAGTGGCAACATGAGTAACTTTTAGTGTTGAATTACTGCCACCCACATTGCTGTTCTGTTCTAAGTGTTCTCTCTAAGCTGCATGGCTGCATACACCAAAGCAGCATTGATGTCTGGCTTAGAAATTACTACCATACAAAAACCTCAGAGGCCTGTGCTCCTGATTGCATCTTTAATAGACTGTTTGTGAGTTATTGTGTTGTATTAACCCACGTAACATATTTCACAGATGGTTGGGTTCTGATGAGTCAGATATCTTTGAACTTTATTTACATGGCTACAATATCACAACAAAAAGATGATGTAAATAATGAACAGTCAGAAATGTCAGGGAGACGTAGAATGAAAGGTTAATATTGAAACAGTCAGCGGTGTAAGACAGACTTTATGTCAATACTAAATGGACACTAAGGCAGTAGTATAGCTGGCTAAGGGGGCAAAATACAAAAAAGGCAAAACAGGGAGGCTAAGACCATCCAGTTAGACTCAAAGTAAATGAGTACTAAGGGAACAAGCAAACAATCTTGAGATGCAGCCTGATCCAATCTGTAAGGTGGATTGCCCCTGAATGCAGTGTCCTTGCTGCAGCATTGTAATGATATTGCTGTTGCAGCTTTGAACTGCAGAAGCACACTGCAACTAGATCAGAGATGTGCCATGAGGCTTCTTAGAGGCTGTCACATGTTGGATTCATTGTCCACTGAGGTGGGATGCATTTGGCTGGCACCCCTAATATGTTGGTGCCATGCCCAACATGAAGCTCCGACATGAAGTCACCAGTCATCTTCTCTGACTTCCAAGTTGAGAATTGTTGGTGTCTATTTTGCTCACGGCAAATAATAGGATGATGTCCATTTAATAAAGTCATTAACAAGCAATAATTGCCCTTAATAGGCAACTCGCCACAGCCTAATCTCACCTTGAAGTCTGGAATTTAGTTATAACATTAGTTCAGCTTGATCCAACATCAGGAAAGGTCTCATTAAACTTCTGTAATTCTGACAGATTTATCAGGACTCCATAAAATTCTTCCCTCAGGCGCTGTGCGTAGATTTCTCAGAGGTGTCATTAACCCTTTGCTGAGATGGTTAAACCTTATCACCCCGAATCAAGAAAAGTACAGCCAGTCAGGAAAATCAACATTTCTTGCAAAAGCCATTCATCAGGATGAAGTGCATTCCTGGCGAAGGGCTCCTGCCCGAAACGTCGATTTTCCTGCTCCCCGGATGCTGTGCTTTTTCAACACTACTCTAATCTTGACTCTGATCTCCGGTGTCTGCAGTCCTCATTTTCGCCTGTATATTCTATATCCTCATCCTTCGATAAAATGTGCTAAGGTGAGCCTGAAATCAATGAAAAATCAAAGTTAAACCACTGTGAAAACTTTCCCATCCTTAACATCTGAATGTTGTGTTGAATGCAGTCATATTTCTGCTTTGAGCCTTTATACTTGGCTTTACAACACATTCTGACAACTTCCCAAAGTTTTTTAGATGCAGCACCAAAGTATGGCATTGGCAACAAAAAAATTGCTTTATGAACAAGATTAGTGGTCTAGTCGTTTTATTGCTGGACTGTTAATCCAGAGGTCCCCAGGTAATGTTCTGAGGACCTGGGTTCGACTCCCACCATGGCAGAAGGAGAAATTTGAATTCAATTTTTAAAAAAGCCTGGAATTAAGAATCTAATGATGACCATGAATTCATTGTTGATTATTGGAAAAAACCAACAGAGAAAAAATGAGAAACGAAGGTATACTAGCCAAAAATATAAAGGAGGATAGTAAAAGCGTTTTTAGGTATGTGAAAGGGAAAAAAATGGTTAAGACTAAAATTGGAAACAGGGGAATATATTACGGGGAACAAAGAAATGGCAGAAGAGTTGAATTGATACTTCAGATCTGTGTTCACTGGGGAAGACACAAACAATCTCCCTGAGCTAACAGTGGCTGAAGGACCTGAACTGAAGGGAATTTATATTTGCCAGGAATTGGTGTTGGAGAGACTGTTAGGTCTGAAGGCTGATAAGTCCCCGGGTCCTGATGGTCTACATCCAGGGTACAGAAGGAGGTGGCTCGAGAAATCGTGGATGCGTTGGTGATTATTTTCCAGAGTTCGATAGATTCAGGATCAGTTCCTGCGATTGGAGGGTGGCTAATGTTGTACCACTTTTAAGAAAGGAGCAAGAGAGAAACCAGGAAATTATAGACCGGTTAGTCTGACCTCAGTGGTGGGAAAGATGCTGGAGTCAATTATAAAGGATGAAATTATGACACATCTGGATAGCAGTAACAGGATAGGTCAGGGTCAGCATGGATTTATGAAGGGGAAATCATACTTGACTAATCTTCTGGAATTTTTTGAGGATGTAACTCTGAAAATGGACAAGGGAGATCCAGTGGATGTAATGTACCTGGACTTTCAGAAAGTCCCACATAGGAGGTTAGTGAGCAAAATTAGGGTGCATGGTACTGGGGGCAAAGTACTGACTTGGATTGAAAATTGGTTGGCTGACAGGAAACAAAGAGTAGTGATAAACGGCTCCCTTTCAGAATGGCAGGCGGTGACCAGTGGGATACCACAGGGATCAGTGCTGGGGCCGCAGCTTTTTACAATATACATTAATGATATAGAAGATGGTATTAATAGTAACATTAGCAAATTTGCTGATGATACAAAGCTGGGTGGCAGGGTGAAATGTAAGGAGGATGTTAGGAGATTACAGGGTGACCTGGACAGGTTAGGTGAGTGGACAGATGCATGGCAGATGTAGTTTAATGTGGATAAATGTATGGTTATCCACTTTGGTGGTAAGAACAGGAAGGCAGATTACTACCTAAATGGAGTCAAGTTAGGTAAAGGGGTCGTACACAGAGATCTGGGTGTTCTTGTATACCAGTCAATGGAGGCAAGCATGCAGGTACAGCAGGTAGTGAAGAATGCTGACAGCATGTTGGCCTTCATAACAAGAGGGATTGAGTATAGAAGCAAAGAGGTTCTCCTGCAGCTGTACAGGGCCCTGGTGAGACCGCACCTGGAATATTGTGTGCAGTTCTGGTCTCCACATTTGAGGAAAGACATTCTGGCTATCGAGGGAGTGCAGCGTAGGTTCACGAGGTCAATTCCTGGAATGGCGGGACTATCTTATGTTGAAAGATTGGAGCGACTGGGCTTGTATACCCTTGAGTTTAGAAGACTGAGAGGGAATCTGATTGACACGTATAAGATTATTAAAGGATTGGACAGTCTGGAGGCAGGAAACATGCTTCCGCTGATGGGTGAGTCCCGAACCAGAGGACTTAGCTTAAAAATAAGGGGTAGGCCATTTAGGACAGAGATGAGGAGAAACTTCTTCACCCAGAGAGTGGTGGGTGTGTGGAATGCTCTGCCCCAGAAGGCAGTGGAGGCCCAGTCTCTGGATTTGTTTAAGAAAGAATGGGATAGAGCTCTCAAGGATAGTGGAATCAAGGGTTATGGAGATAAGGCAGGAACAGGATACTGAATGGTGGTGCAGGCTCGAAGGGCAGAATGGCCTACTCCTGCACCTATTGTCTATTGTCTTTTTAGGGAAAGAAACTGCTAGTTTGACCTACATGTGACTCCAGATCCACAGCAATGTGGTTGATTTTTAACTGCTGTCTGGGAAATTATAGAATGGCAATAAACACTGGCCTAGCAAGTGATGCTCTCATCTGTCAATGAAGTTTTAAAAAGGCAAGCAGGATGCCCAGTGCGTCACACAACCAAATTTGTATTATCAGAGTCCGATGAATCATACTGGATTTTAGGCATGTGTGGAGTAACGGGTGGGTGCAATATGCTCAATTTTTATATTTAAATTAAATAAAACTTGGAAAACAATAAACTAGCCCTCAAAAGAATATTGTCTGATACAAAGAGTTAGATTAAACACAGCATTGATACCTGACCTGTACACTGGGATGCAAGGCGGTCAGCTCAGCAGGTACATCAGTATTACTATAAAGTTACTATTAAAACACAGATCTAACAGAGCAGAGGGGCTTTTGTGTTGCATGTATTTAAATTGCCTTTGTCCTCATCGTGAAGCCAGTGCCCAAGATGTTCTTGTCCCCAGCATTGACAGTTCTCCCCTTGACAAACATAAAATATTAGCCAATAAATTTTTAATCCAAGCATCCCAATGTCAATTAAACACAGCTCTTAAAATAAGTTCAATTGCTGGGTTGGTCTGTCAGTTATGGTGCTTATCAGATTAAATTACAGATATAGTGACATTCAGATGGGCAGGGCAGTTTCATAGTGGTTGTTATGGGTGTCATAAAAGTATAGGTTGAATAGGCACAGTTAATATTCAGTAATTATATATCTACATTATTGTCACTAATTGCAGACCCATCTAACATAGCAACTTCCATCCTGCTAGTTGAGCAGTGTTATATTTTTAACATAGTTTGCAGAACATTCATTACATTTTTAACCTATGAAAATTTACTGTTCATTGTTTCTCTGTAATTCAAAATTGGAGGTGATTATATGCAACTATCAACAGTTACCACTTAGCGTATATCTTGGTTTTCATACAGATCGCACAACTAGGAATAAACAGGCAACCCAAACCAAAAGTAACTGCATATGATACTTTGTAGCTAACCCTTGGAGTGTTACCAAGCTTGCACACTAAATGTAATAGCTCGAGACACTCAGACACAGCTGTCGTCAGATCTGTTTGGCAGCATAGTATTGGCGGTGTAGTCTGTTATTACTGTGTGATTACCAAACAGTGTGATGATAACAGCATCCAAGTATTTGCAGCTACCACTTGTTGGGTGGTTTGGTAATTATACAGTAATAACAGAGTTCAAAGCCAGAAAAATGCAACCAAAGCAAGACCCTGTGTCTGAGTGTCTCCAGCTGCCCAGTTTGGTGTGTGATTTTGGTAATCATACTAACTCACAAAGGGTTAGCTGCAAACATTTGGAGGTCATTTTCTCCTGTTTGAACAAAAGAAAGGAAACCGTTTCTTCACTGGAACTGCATATGGGGGATTCTGAAATTCTGAAAAATGTGTTGCTGGAAAAGCGCATCAGGTCAGGCAGCATCCAAGCAGCAGGAGAATTGACGTTTCGGGCATAAGCCCTTCATTCCTGAAGAAGGGCTTATGCCCGAAACGTCAATTCTGCTGCTCCTTGGATGCTGCCTGACCTGCTTCGCTTTTCCAGCAACACATTTTCAGCTCTGATCTCCAGTATCTGCAGTCCTCACTTTCTCCTCGTCGATTCTGAAATTCTACCCTCCAAACTAAGCATTGCCAAATAAACCTTTAATTTTCAGGCTGGTACCAAGAATTATTTTTGTTGATGTCTTTTCCCAAGGAGATTTGAAAACCCTTTATCAAATATGCTATTTAAACAAATGTTGTTACTTTGCTGTGTCATAGCATTTTATGTATTTGTGAAAACAGATTGTAACATGTTAGACTAATCAAGGATATTTCCACCTTGTCTTTGAGTAAAATGGATTCTCTAAATGCTAATATGAATGGCTGAAATTTATAAAACACATCATGAATTTTATGAAAGAGACGAGAGAAATTTAAATTTAATTATGAATTTTATAACATGGTAATTCAATATTCTGACCACTTTTTGTCCAACTCTTATTCTTGCCTTTCATGCTGCTTGCATTTTAAGGGCCTTTTTGTTTTAAAGCGATTGTTATCCATTCAAGGTAGACATTTTAATAATTACTTTTCTGTGTTACTGCTGTACTTTCCTATGTCTGCATTATAATCTTTATGTATAGCAAGACAGAAATGGCATTCCATTATTGAAAAAGAAAAATGTTGCAAAAAAAAGATACCATACTGAACTGTAAACTATTTTAAGTCTGTGACTCCAATCTTAAAAATGTTCTGGTTTTCTCTGGAATCCTTGGTATTGTATGGATATATCCGATCACTACACTGTATGAGCTGCTGCTCATGGTAAAGGTGCTGTCACCACCCTGTTTAAATGTAGAAAACTGGTCTAATTTAATAGAGGGAAACACTTCCTATCTAATTCGAAGATTTTCATATAGCTAAGTCTATAGTTTATTTCATGTTAGCAACTAGGTGAGGTTATACTGATACAATTGACATTGTTACACACACTTAGAAGAGAACCAAAATGTTGTCTGCCCAACAGTAGATATACATCACCATAGTGGTGCTGACAGCACTCCTCAACAATAAATCTTTCAACATAATCCAAAGCAGTTCTTCTCATTATTATTGTTATTATTATTATTTCACACTTGTGAGTATTATTGCATTTATCACTAATCATTTCCTCTCAATTTCTATCTTTACAAACTCATATGACCTGGACATTTCATGGCTTTCCTGGAATGTGTTGACTTCTATCTTGGAAACTGGTAGTTTGCTGGGTAAAAGGCCACTAGTGTTGATTTGCTTGCTGATAGTCTGAGGTCTGTAGGACCATTTAAACTTGTGGACACTTAATTTCTTGGTTTCCTATTGTCTGTCTTGATGAAATAAGCAAGTTCTTCTGTTCAGCATCCTAAACCACTGAAACATGCCATTCGTTCAAGCATTATCTCGGTTCATGGGATATTAGTTGTCCCATCTCTATGGTGGCTTCCATTGAATTATAACGCACCATGTGTTCAATCTATGTGAGGTAATTTCTATTCTCAATCTGCCTATAGATTTGTGCTGAAGCCCGAAAATTCCTTTATTTTAACATCCTAAACGGTTTGTGCTCTTTCATTCACTGACAGTATTGCTTTATTGGTCAAATCGGTCTGTTCACTTTCTCAGATCTCTTGAATGTCAGAGCAGACAAAAATTAATAGTCTGGCATGATCTCTGACTCAGTTACTGAGGACTTTTCCTGCAAAGATAGGAAGGTAAAATATTCTGTACAAAATTGTTTCTTCTGTGTCATCACAGTATCTAACATGATACTTGAATTTGTCATAGCTATTTGTTCGCCAAGATGTGTTACAATTCAAGTTGCATCAATTTATAGATTTGTCAATTGCCTCAAGTAGGGTATGTTGTTGACTATCTCTTGCTGTTTTTCCTCACAAACCTTGTTGGTTCTTGCTATCTGTGTGTTCTTCTGTGTTCATGGCAATGGAAACAATTTGCACCAATCCAATAAGCTATAGGTCCCATCTTATTGACAGTATGCAACAAATTTCTTTTTAAAACATAACTCATCACAATATACAGAAATTGCTGGGAAAGCTCAGCAAGGCTGGCAGCATCCATGGAGAGAAATCAGAGTTAACATTTTGGGTTGAGTGACCCTTCCTCAAACTCACTCTGAGGAAGGGTGATTCGACCCAGAATGTTAGCATCTGTGGACAGAAATCAGAGTTACCAGACCCTGCTGAACCTTTCCAGCAATTTCTGTTTTTGTTTCTGATTTAGAGCATCCACACTTCATTCAGTTTTTAATCACAATAAAATATTTTTTGTTTGTTTAGGTTCTGCTGTGAGTCTGGGGAACCTTATGAAATTTGCTACGAGCTGTTCTTTTGGTCATTTCTTAATTAGTTGTTCCTTAACATTTTTGAATTAAATTCCTTCCACAGTTTGAAGAAGATTGAGATCAAGACATGGATTCCTACTCAAAAATGAGAGTTGTTGTTTGTTAAATATATATATATATATGTTTTCTACTACTTAGCATTTCTGAAATTGGAGATTTGCTTATAGCATACTTTTAATCTTAATTGCTCAGTCTTCCAGACTATTTGGTTGCACTGTTGTTAGCTGTGAAGAGTGTTCTTGTAATGGCAGCTCACTATTTGATTATATATCGACACTCGCCTGGTGTCTAACACGAGATGAATGAAATAGTCATTAACATAATTATCTAATTATCTGTTCATTAGAATGTAAGATTGGGAACCACTTACCTCACCTAGGAACACGTTAGCTTTTACTTCTGTTGTAGATTGTTCTACCTCATTAAATTGTTTTTGTGGTAGAAATTTGATCTCCGGAAGCCACATCTCACATCTGACAGCATCTGCATTTTACTGAGGGTAAAATATTGCATACATTGAATGACATATAAAGCATTCAATTTTAAGAGCTTGGTACTGTTTGTGTCTGTGAGATTTGTTTGCTCCATAGTGCTGATAAGGAAATTTGCTGTACAGTTTTCATCTCAATCGCTGTACTGTCTTCTCACAGATATCTCTGTGTTTTTGTAACTTCAGAATTGAATGAACTCTGCAGATTTCCTGTACCAATGTTTATGTTTTCCTCTTGGGATTGATCAGTGCTACAATAGAACTTCACCTTCGGTCACTATATGAATGGTTTTATCTATAGTCACATCTTCTTGGACTACATTATGTCTGACAACGAATCTTTATGAATTCTGACTTGAAGTCCTTATTATCACATTTCTCCACTAACCTGTAGAGTGCATTACCACACAGATTTCAAACGTGTAATGGAACAAAAGAAGGCTTTCTGCCTCACCTCTGTTTTGTTTCTCCAAATGAAGATCTTGAATAATTCATAGAAAATGGTACTAATTGTGGCAGAAACAATCGAAAAATCATCCCCAGTGTCTCATCAATGATTCAATTTATTGTATGAATTATAATTTTTTAAAAATGTGGTCAAAAGACCATGGGCCCAAAATTGGACAATCTAAATTGACCCACAGTCCGAGAAATTTGCCAAACTAAGTTAAGCAACAGCCAGCTGCTGTCAGCGACAGAGAACAGTGCAAAACAAGGTCAAAGAAATTACAAAGGTTCAGGGGAATGAGTTGTAACTAGCCATAAGCTGTTTATTGAAGAAATATTGGTCAGACTTCCAGCCAGTGCCTAAGGATCTGCACTTTACATGTCTATGACTTAGCAACAGTGAAGGGTGTTGGTGCGATCCTGTTCAATGATTTGAATCCAGTTCATGATTCCATTGGTCAAAGGATACAGAACATTCAGGAAAGTCTAGGGCAATGGGGGACACGTCACCTCTCAGGGAAGACTGGCAGCAAGAGTTGCAGTGGAAGACAGTACAACAACCTAAGAAGACCCAGGAGAAGACATGCCCTGACCTACGAAACCCATCTTCATGAAAGAGAGCAAGCCCTAAGTCAGAGAGGAAAGCGGTTACAACAACCCAACTCAAACACGTGAATCGTTATGGGTAATATCCTTTCTCAGATGGATAGAACTAGATGGAGAGTAAATATTGTGGGAATTGGGAAATGTTCACATGGTGTTTTTAATAAGGAATATTTTGTTAATAAGATCGATTTGAACTGCAACCCAAATTCTCTATCGACTTTACTGACAAAAGTATTTCATAATACTTGTGAAGTGTCCAAAGTACAGACAACAAAAGGTTACCACATTTTTTCAGATTTATTCTGGAAATGATTCCTCTATAGGTAAAGTGGTCACCTATGCATTACTCTTTAGCTTCAGTGGGAGAGTTCACATAGCTGGTGGACTTCACAAAGGCTAAATTCATGTTTTTACATAATTTCAAATGGACATCAGCATACTCAAAACATTGAGGAAAAAATGTACTTTTCTCTCTCACATTTCTTTCTCTCTGCATGATCACTAATACCTAGTTGTTCTAGTGTACCACAAATAAATTATCATTGTGACTTAGATCGGTGTGTTTATTCATTACATGGAGTTCACACAAATACCAGGGAATGTGGAATATGCTGGCATGTTAAGGACCATGAGCATGGTGGAAATAATTAACATTTGCTGCCACTTCCAGCAGGTAACTCTGACCAAGCTACTGTAATCCATTTGAAAATACAGACTTATTTGGTCAAAGTATTTAACTGAAGGGAAAAATGATTTGGACAGTAAAAGTTATAGGTGAAATGTATCTCAACACTTTATATAAAACACAGTGATATCACACTATTAGGAACACCACATGGAGGTCTGATACAGTACGATTTGTGCATATCTCAGCATCAAAACATCAATGACGATGGCACAATTTGTTGACAGTGAAGGAACAATGCATTCATTTGTCGATTATCTCAAATGAGCATAGCATATGGAGATGGGAATATAGCATCTGGCAGCTACATTTGTGATGTCTGCACCAAAGACAATGTTCATGAGTTGTGCACTGTATGCTAATAGTTTGTTACAGTTAATGAATTATATAGCAAAAAGCTGGGATTTTAATTGTTTTAATATTAGCATCAAGGTTTTACTAATCTTTACATTTCAGTTCAGTAAAAGTAAAACACACATGGTTTCACTTCAGTATGCAACAGTGATCTTAAAAAAAATCTATGGAGTTAATAAGTGACTTTATACTGTGATTGCTGCAGCTTTTTCTGATGATAGTGCCAACATTGTTTATTTCAGAGGCTGCAATAAATGGTGCTGAACTGATGCAATGAGAAAATAAAATATGTACACACAGCAGTGAGATGCATGAAAACTTGCAATGAGCATTTTCATTTAACCTCCATACCCCTCTACAAAACATGGCATGAAGTGCTAGAATGAATCATAGCAGATTAATAAATAGTCTGGCAGGTCATAACATCAGCACTCATTCACTGGTCATAACCATCTTCATACCAGCTAGTGGGTAGTTAATTCTTTGTGGCAGGATGACCTGCTATAACATGTAATGTGGTGTGGGCTATTAGATAGAAGTATTTCACCAAGTGAGAATTCAGAGCCATTGTTTTTGGGACTGCATGCAACAGAGGTTAAACACTGACTCACAGGTAGCAATTCTGCCATTAAGCCTCAGTGTCAATGCTTTCTAAAATTGATGGCAACATTAACCCATATCCAATGTGCATTTTAAGTTACATTATTTAAGACACCATTAAATGGGTAAATATACCACATAGCACACCACTAAGCCAAATGCACGAAAGATATTCCTGTTTTTATCTGGCTCTGCATGATGAAGGTACAATGGAGTTTATTGTTGAACTGAAATTTATAAGAACAGGTAGTCATCTCACCTTATGTACCTTTAGATTTGCCAGTGCAATTCTTTGTTTTACATACAAATTTTAGCCCACCAGAATAATAGAGCAGAGAGTGCAGAATAGGAATAGACCAATCCCAAGACTGTCAGAAAAATATGGAGTGACATGAAATACATCAGTCTCTAATACAAGACCTTCGTTATTGCTATAAATCCTGTATAGAGCTTTCCCCACTAAATGACAGAAAGTTACAGCATAATAAATTTCACCAAACCTAAGCCATGATCCTAATTTGAAATCAATGTTAAACTAAGAGCTTAGCCAGGTTTAACTCAAGTTTAACCATAATGGGGGAATATTTATCAGGGTTAACAACATTTCTCCAGTAGTAATTGGAAATACATTTCTCAGAGTGCAAGACAATTTATCAGAAAGACAAGGAATGAACCATGACCTTAAAGCCATTGCGTACTAACTGGCAGCGCTTGCTCTGCTTGTGAAAGCAGGGGAAATGTGTATGTACAAAGTTGTGAAATGCTGCAGCGACTTGTACTACACTATGAAAAAGATTTTGTTTAGATTGTGTTAAATGTCAATGAGCAACAAACACAACATTCTGAAGCTTTAGAGCCACATCAAAGGCAAAATCTTAACAGAGGTTCCGATATATAGAGTTCTGGCAATGAATGTGATAAAAGACTTTGAGTGCATCTTGGTGAAGAACAACACGGAGCTAAGGAACACAATAAATCTGGGAGCCATACAAACAAAAACAACACTATTCATTAGAATGGATCTATTTAGATTGATTTGCTGAGACATAATGATCACATCCCCTAGATTTACTTCGGAGATTTTACAAACTCTAGCTTAGGTGAGCTACCTAGTGCATGGAAACTTTAAATAACATCCAAGCATCTTCAAAATACTGCCTGTGGAAGTTAGTTATACAATAGAGATCTGCCAAACACCTACATGGGATCTCTGAGGGTCAACCTTCTTGACTGAAGTCTTGTCGTACAAAATAAAAATACTTGAGGAGCTGAAAAGCTGTAATAATCAAAGCATAATTGCTGGACTATTCAGTCAGTTGGACAGAATTCTGGTGAGAGAGATCACCTGTTACTCTCTTCAAAGAGCCTGACTGTCCTACTGAATATTTTCAGAATTTTCATACACTTTGTATTTCTAGGTAACCCATTCTGTGGACCTCAGCCAGCATCATTGTGTGCGGAGAGACAACTGACGATTTATTTTTCTGCACAATGAAAGAACAAGACACTGTAACACATTGTCACAGTTCATTAATTTTATTAAGTTGTACAGTGCTAATGTTTAATGACATTCGGTGTTGCTTTTACTCCTTGTATATCATAAACTTCTCTGTATTGGCTGCATATATGGAGTACAATCAAGTGAATCGCTGCACAGTCAACCGCAGATGTAAGAATAAATACATAATCCCTGTTCTCTCAGCAGGTGCCATACTCAGAGGCAGAGTGAAATGGAAGTGGGCCAAAACATCGTTACTCTGATATTTTGGTCCACTGTCATTTATGAATGCAGAAAATGCTGATTTCTACTGATGCAGTTGTCCCATTATTGTTATCTGTAAAAAAATCTGCGTTACTAACACAACTGCTGTAGCTACTGTGGGCTCACTGCTTTCAGAGAAGGTGCTCACTGTTATCTGTGCAGGATACAAAATGGCACAGAACTATTCCTGACAGGAAAGCTTACTGGTTGCAGTTTAGCGACTCCTTGCAGGAGAACAATCTGTCTTGCTATATACTGATCTTTGTGAACTTAATGGAAAATATAGAAACCTTTTTCCGCGAATGACTGTAGATAGTTGCATGGTAAAGATTTGATCCCAAAGCCTATGTAAAAGTAATATCAGAACTCAAGAGAGACTGAATCTATTTCAATGTTTGAAGATGCAGAACTGAAGTTGCAATGGTGTTCCCTCTGTGGCTGGTGCTCATTTGAAAGCATCCTGTGTCCTGATACATCTGGTAAAAACTAGGCATTAAATTGGATGTGAGCCTGTGCCAACAGCCTTGGTTACTTCATCTTTTGCTTCCTCCTCTATGTTCTCCATCCACAGAGACATATGCTGCTGCATGTGGTAACACTGCCTGTTTAATTGTGGACAGTGACAGTTGGTCTGTTAAGTCTTTGATGCTCTTTTGGTGTGAGTTGGATGAGATATCATTAATATGTGATTGGAAAAACAACCATATATTGTGAGCTTACAAACACGAGGCTGACCCTTACAATTTTTGACTGAATGCAAGTTGTTTTGAGCTTTTTGGAGAGATTCTCATTATGAACCCAGCAAAATGTCTCACCATATTTTACCAAGCACTGACCATTAGCTTCCTATCTCACCCATATGATATCCCTCACATCTCATTTAATCCCCATTTTATTAAGTGCTTTCCAAGAACAGCTCATCAATGTTCTGATATCTACTGATCGAGCCGCACCTCTGGTAGCCTGGCCATTGTTAAAATGCTGCTGAGCACCCAACAAGCACTGGCATTCTGAAGCTGCCTTTCCTGGGCAAGGACGGAGCCTGAATGTGTTGGAAGGTGGCACTCCAATTCTCTAACAGGCACCTGGAAATACAGGTCAAGGTGTTGATGCAGAGGACATGTCTGCTATTCCCAGAGCATCAGTGATGGAGGCTGTACCAACAGGGTCTGCCATTCTGGTCTGATTTGCCAACTTGACTCTCTGTATATCCCGAATGTAACTGTGCCAGTATGATGCCTAACCATATGGACGCACAATGGATTGATGTTTGTGGAAGCAAGTTATACAAAACATATATAGGGCAATGTTGCAATCATTTCCCCTCCTCCTGTTCTTTTGTTGGCCTCTTTATCTAAAATATTGATGCAAATGAGATGGCCAGCAATGTAATGGTCAGGGAGGTACATGACAAGCAGGGAGACAATACAATAGGATGGTCAGGGATTAAGGACCTTGCAGATCTGTGCCCTAAAGTGCATGGATCTATGTGTGATGTTGTTTCCTTTTATAGGTCTTCATGTCGGTGGGTCATGCTGAATCACCAGGTTGAATCACATACCCTGCCCACTCCAGTGTGATTGGGAAAGAAGTTGGCTGCAATAGGCATTTCTGATTTCCAGAACAATGGAAAGTGACTGGGAACGCTGTTCAGTCAGTGGTTTACAGCCTCCGTCTCTAAGTGCCATTAGGTCCCTAACATCCAGAACCTTTCCTCTAAACTCTATAGCCTTCGCACCTATGCATGTCCCTACCCAAACCATTTGTATGAGCTTGCAACTGTCCAATTTTCCTCCCAGCCTCTGGCATATGAAGTGATCATGTCAGGTATGGTTGTACATTGTCCACTTGCTCCACCCCAGGTGCTCCTGTCTATGGTGGAGATGAATCCCCCTCTCCCCCTGCTCAACCATGAACCCCTTCCCATCCAGAGTTTAGTGTATCCCCTTTCAGATAATTTTACAATTATCATCCCTCCTTCTGGCCCTCAATCCTGTAGAATAATTTGCCAAGATTTCTTCCCACGGCAGTGGACCCCTTCTTTTCCACACACATCTTTTCCTCTTAGTTTCTGTGGATGGATCGGTCGGACTGATCATGGACCATTCCCGTGACTGACTCAATGGGATAGCCTCAGATAAGACGTGCCCATGCCCCTGACTGATGCTTGTACATCTCCCAGACTGTTTTCCCGACCCAACTGGTACTGGTCACTAGGGAACCACAGGATAGACCTTAACCCAATCCCAAAACTACAAAGGCATGGACCACCTGACTGAGATCATCCTGATTGAATATCTCATCATGTCTGATCCCCTGGACTAGTATTGAACATTGCCCTTGACCTCATGCCAGGACTGGTGCCCCCATCGACTTTGCTGAGAACTGTTCCAATAAGATTTTCAGACATAGCTGCTTATTTGGTACACATACAGTGTGTTTACCACATAAGCTGCTGACACATGGTGTGGAAGTGAGATTGACAAAGCACTTTCTTGTACAAGGAAGATGTATGCCCCCTTGACTGAGGACAGTTTAGCAGCAAGTTAAGCTGGCTGCTTTGCTGGTCTGTACAATTGGCACAGCAAGGCAAGGCATGGATGCTATATGATTGCAGGTAGGCACGAGGTTTCTGAGCATTAAAAGAACAAGTGTGTAGCACTGAGCTGCAGCCTGGTGCAATCCTTCAGTTGATGTCTATCCACATAAGCAAACTGTCCTTTCAATGCTCATTAGTGATGCACCCTGCAATGCATGGTTATGATCCTGAGGAATGCTGCAAGTGTATTGGAAAGATACCATGATGATTGTAAGTAGTCATCAATTGTCAGATGCCAATGTCAATTTATGAAGAATGTGTAGCTGGTGTACAGGGATTGTGCCCTGTGATGTTGTTTGGTGCCAAGCATCATAGAGGCTCCTCACAGCCAGAGGTGAACTAAAATTGCCTGGAACTCGCAACGACTTCCATGTTGAGATTTCTCAACACTTATTTTATTTAAGATAGGAAGCTGAATATTGATACGGTGAACTAATCCATTAACAAGGCATTTTACAAGCAATAATCCCCCTTAATTGAAAACTTGCTGATGTCTTGTAAGAAACTTGCTTTGCCACTCAAAAGCAAATAAGAAACACTGAGGTGTTCCAGACACCGAGATAGTCCCCAATAAGCACTTCATCTGATTCTGCCACAAATCTAGCCATTGCCTACACTTACCTATGAAGTGAAGTTCTTTTTTTTTAATATGTATCACTATATCTTATGCATAGTAAGTCTGTATGAAAATCTTATATGATTTGCTGAGAATCAGAAAATATTTGGTTAATACATTACTTACATTATTTCTTTTTTATTTGAAGAATGATGGATCAGTTTTGTTCACATGCTCCCTGTTAAATAAATGCATTACACTTTCTTCATTTAATGCATTTTTCATGACTGGTATTCCAACAGACATCACTTGTTACATAAAATGTCTTCTGATTTGAGAACCTAAAAACATTAAAATATTGTTGTTCAGCCATAGAAGTTAATTTCATTTTGTATTAATTCTGCCATTATGGTGTTTGTAAGGTAGTTTACAGTCCTATTGTCTTCACTTCTCATTCCTTGCATTTCTTTTGTGAACATCTTACTGTGTCCATTGCTGTACCTGTCAAATTGAGGTCCATCAGATCTCTCTGCCAGAACCTCCAATGGAAGAGGTAATGTTGACACAATCATTGCCAAATTGTGATGCTTGGCCACTTGCTTGCATTTTTAGTGTCAATCCAATGTCTAAAATGCACTTCCATCTTATCATCAATTGTCAAACCTGACTTGCTAAAACTCGATTTGTACTGATGTTGTTAAGTCATTTCCACTTGTTCCATATTTCACAGCTAGATTCATGCAATTTTAGCTTTTATAAGCTGAGCAAGAATCAGCTGCTTCATTAATTGTATCAGGCAATGAAAAGGTCTTTATTATGTAAGTATTATGATTTGCCAAAAAATAATTGTTACCACTTCAAGATGGAAACATATCTTGCAGCACATGAGAACGTACAGAAATTGAAATTTTTTGTTAGCATGTCAGAACCTGGCTGCTTGAAGTAATCAAAGCCTGCATGTAAGCCATTTTTTGCAATGTAAGAGTGAATGAGGCATTTTCACTCAAACTAGAGAGCTGTTTGATCTGATAATAATGACTGAGAATTGTAGATGTAAAATGTAGAGTACATTGAACTATATGTGTATTCCAGATGGAATTGATTTCATTTATTTAACTCCAAAATCCTTTTGCTTTCTATGCATTTGATAAACATCTGCAACTGCATGATGAAAAGTGAAAAATTTTTCCTCACATCCTGAAGATTCCTTGCAATGTAGCGTTGTGTGTTTGCATAAATAGAAGAGAATAAGGTATGTATTCACACTTGACTTCTTCACCCAAAGGCAGATAGTAACAAAATAGTGCCCTTGCTCTTTACATAAAACTTATGTTGAAATCTTTCTCTTTCATTATACCAGTTAAGGAACTTAATGAATTCTTCCTAAATATTTAATATGCCTACCTATTGAGAGCTGCAGTATGCATTTTGGAATCACAGCTAGAAAATTAGACTCAGAGGTGTTTTCTTCAAGAAGAACATTTTAATCTTCAGGTTTTGAACCATTGCTCCATATTCTATAAATATTCAGCATTTTTAAAAGAAATTCCATTTTGTTATCCTGTCATTCTCCACTGTGCATCCTTTATTTTTTTCAGACCAGGATAATAAAAAGAATATATCTTATGAAAGATATGTTTATTTTTGGACAGCAGTATGTTTGTCCACTAAATATTAATCAGGAAAGTAGACTACTTAATTAGCCTTTCAAAAACTATTTACTATGTTTTAATCTGTCATGGAGTGCCTTCCATTATGACCACGTGAAGAAGGATGAATTGGTTTCCTCTTTTTAATCCCCTCTTTTAGTAAGCAGCTTCATCACACTTAAATTAGAACATAGTACCAGTCAAAGTTAGGGACTCAACTACAAGGCCCTTTAGAGGGCAAGAAAGAGAAATTTTATGATTGGAAAAAAAATGACATTAAACATTCATGCAAAACAGGCACGGAACATTTCCAAACTGATGAGACTCTTCCATGTTTCAGATCTTGAATTGATTAATGACACCTTTGCGAAGCACATTTCTGTTAAAGTGCTCATGGTTGTTGGTGGTGGTCACCTGACTCTGTAGAATCTGTACATTCAGTCCAATGTATATCCTTCTTGTAATGGCCAGACAGTCACTGTTTCAGTGTAGATTGGACTTGCACACAAGGACCCTGTGGGATTCCCCTCCTGGCAGACTCTGAAGGAATTACCCAGGAAATTGAAGATTGCTTTTGGTAATTCCTGTAAATCTGGAAACCTTCAAAAGTATCCATTTAAATTGGAGCATTTGGATTTCTGTGAAACTAAGTAAATAGTTACTGCGGAGAACTTAGGCAATTAAATACATAGTCTAACTCCTGAGTGATGATTTTACTGACTTCATAGATACTTCACACACCCCCAAATTACAGCTCCCCCCGAACAATTACACCTTCCTTGAACCTGAACTGACTCATCCTCTATCTTTCCTCAGACACAACACTCCTAGTTTGCTCCGATCCAACATCTCCCTTCCCCAACACCAGTCCCGCTGAACCGAACCTCTTGCTTTGGCCCTGCCCCTGCTTCTCAACCTGCCACTACCCCATTTCTCTGCCCCTAATCTGCTTTCACTTCTGCTGCTCCAGATCTGATTTGCTTCTCTCCCCACCAGGACTAGGTTGCCCTTTCCCCCACTCTGGACCTGGCTTACCTGGTCTTCCACATGCCATCCTATTCCTCTGCTCCAGGCCTAATCTGCCACTCCCCTCTGACCCATCCATGGGACCAAGACCTCCCTTCCCACTTTGGACCTGGTGTGCCCTTCCCTAGCTCCTTGCTCAATTGGCAACTTACCCCTACCCAGTTGGCATCCTACTGTCTGGCACTCTTACCACCCTATATCCTACCATCACCCTGCCTGAATTGAACTGCAGTGATGAAGAAGCACATCACACCAAATTTTACTGTCTCTCATAGGTCAATGTTCGTGGTGATGAGAATGGGGAAGATAGGACCAATATTGTTGTGTGTATCAGGTATCGTATTGCACTTTACACATGATGAAGTATATGAATAAATTTGGAATTATAACGGACAGCACTTCAGGTGGAAGTACAGACAGTCCCTGGGTTGTGAACAGGTTCCATTTTGAAGTCTGTTGGCAAGTCATTTTACTGAAGTCAGGAATTTATTTGCAAATCCAGGAACAGTTCATATGTAAGGTCTTTAAAGTGATTCCCCTGAATGGGATCGCATTTATAAGTCAGATGTTCATAAATCAGGGCATCCCTGCATGTTTTTAACTGCAAGAATGTACTGTCCATCATTACATTTATCACAGGAATTTATTTTTATTGAAAATAGAAGAAAACTTTGCCATGATTTACCTGCACATAGTAACTTATAAATTACCTTTTCTTTGAACTGAGCTGATGCTTACTCTAAAAGAATGTATAGGGCAGAGGAAGGTCAAATGGTCACATTATTGGCATCTGCTAATTGCATCGACAGTAATTTCCAGTTTAAGGCATGTTGGACTATATTTCCAGGAAGTAAAACATCTTGGTTTTGACATGATATTGATTAATTGTTCAAAATGTACACACAAGTGGATCAATGCCCAGAAGATACAGGTATGTAATCAGTTTGTAATAATGTAGAGGGGAGACAAAGATAGTTTTTTTAAAAAATTCTGAGTTGTCAAAATCTAACACGCTCTGTTGAAAAATAGTGAAACTGATGCCATTTTTGTTTTAAAAGGGGAGGTTGTCACAGAGATGGACATATAGGGCTATGTACAAAATTTGGCAATGTCAGGCTTTGGAAGACTCTCCTTTTTAAAGGAGGCACGACACGCCAAATGGGCTCCTTCAGTGCTGTAAGAATCTGTAATTCATGTTTCATCAATCTTCCTCTCATTCCACACTTCCGCTGATGTGTTATGCTTTATAGATTATCTACACTGATAAACTGATTTCCTATTAAGTAAAATAAGTGATTAGCTTGCAGTGATTGTACCATGACCCGTAAGTGCTGAAAGACATCACAAAGTGAACTGGTTATTAGTAGCACTGGAAATGATAACAAAACTAAATATGCAGCTAGACCAAACATGGGCTGAAGAGTGAATAAACCTTCTTTAAAATCTAAAATTGATGTACAAGAGTGATCTGCAGATTTTAGTTAACACAAGCTCTGTAACCAACTGGAATATAGCCCCCCATACTTTATATCATATGAAATTTGTGATTATTATTTCATTGCAGTCACCCTAGGTTATTCATTATTCAATATAAAATATTAAATACTATAAGATCAATTGGCATTATGTAGTAGAGCTTACTCAGTACATCCTATCAGCTGTTTCTGCTTACATCTTTGCAACCTTGGATCATTTATTACTGACTAATTTATATCACGCTTCACTTCTTAACCTTTGTGCTTCCTGCACTATGAGCTTTAACTTTCAATCTTGTGTTAAATTGTATGATTTACTTTCATGTACATGTATGGTGCACAATTATGTAGCTACTGAATGATAGAATTAAAACACTCAAGTTTTTTCTAATATTTCTTATGTACATCCATGCTAAATATATTTCTAAGCTGTTTATTTAAAAAGCCTTTATGCTATGGGGTTAATTATTCTCCATTTAATTACTTTTTTTTACTGTTTATGGTCCTGAACTAACCTAAGGGGGAAGAGGAGCAGAGTATTAGTCATTGGGGACCCCATAGTTCGGGAGACATGTAAGAGGTTCTGTGGGAATGACAGTGATGCATGGTTGGTGTGTTGCCTCCCAGGTGCCAGGGTTTGTGATGTCTCTAATTGTGTTTTCAGGATCCTTGAGAGGGAGGGGCACCAGCCCCAAGTCGTGGTCCACATAGGCACCAACGACATTGGTAGGAAGAAAGATGGGGATTAAAGGCAGAAATTCGGGGAGCTAGGGTAAAAACTTACAGCTAGAACAAACAGGGTTTTTATCTCTGTTTTGTTGCCTGTACTACGTGCTAGCAAGGCGAGGAATAGGGAGGGATAGGAGTTGAACACGTGTCTACAGGGATGGTGCAGGAGGGAGAGTTTTTGATTCCTGGATAATTGGGACGTTTTCTGATGTAGGTGGGACCTCTACAAACAGAATGGTCTTCACCTGAAACAGAGGGTTACCACTATCCTGGGGGGGAGATTTCCTAATGATCTTTGGGTGGGTTTAAACTAATTCAGCAGAGGGGTGCGAACCCAAATTGTAATCTGAGTATACAGGAGGTTGAGAGTAGTGAGGTCAAAACTAAGGTTTCAAGGTCGCAAGAAGTTGGTTTGGAGTGCCTCTACTTCACTCACCTTATTCCAAATGTTCCTGGTGTTGAACTTGCAGCATGGATTGGTATCTGGGATTTTGAGGTTGTGGCAATTTTGGAGACATGGATAGAGCAAGGACAGGAATGGTTGTTGCAGGTTCCAGGATTTAAATGTTTCAGGAAGAACAGAGAAAATGGTAAAAGAGGGGTGTGTGGCATTATTAGTCAAGGACAGTATTACGGTGGCAGAAAGGACGTTTGAGGACTCGTCTACTGAGGTAGTATGGGCTGAGATTAGAAACAGAAAAGAAGAGGTCACCCTGTTGGCAGTTTTCTATTGGCCTCCAAACAGTTGGAGAGATATAGAAGATAAGATAGCAAAGATGATCCTCGACAGGAGAGAGAGTTTCAGGATACTTGTTATGGGGGCTTTAACTTTCAAATATTAGCTGGGAATGCTATAGTTGAAGTACTTTAGATGGGTCAGTTTTTGTCCAATGTGTGCAGGAGGGTTTCCTGACACAGTATGTAGACAGGCCAACAAGGGGCGAGATCAAGTTAGATTTGGAACTAAGTAATGAACCTGGACAGGTTTTAGATTTGGAGGTAGGTGAGCAAAATTTGGAGGTTGGTGATAGTGACCACAATTTGGTTATGTTTACTTTAGTGATGGAAAGGGATAGGTATATACTACAGGGCACAAGTTATACCTGGGGGAAAAGCAATTACAATTCAATTTGACAAGATTTAGGAGGCAGAGGATGGTAAGATGGGCTTTGAAACAACATGGAGGGCCGAAGGGCCTGTACTGTGCTGTAATGTTCTTTGTTCTATTTCTCAAGTAGAATTACAGGATATTTTAAAAATAACATTTCTGAAGAAAATCAATTTTGAATTTAAAATTTTACTGTGTTTTATCTTTCCTGCATTCCTTTAAAATTCACTTTAAAATAGTAGCTCAAACACTGAAAGTGATTTAATTGCAGCAGCCATATACATTCAAGGCTAATTCACCGTTTGTAAGCAAATGTCTATTAAATGAAACTAATTATGAAGAGTCTACATTTTCATAGCCAGGCAATGTTGTATTTTTTTTTTTGTCTTCTTATTTCTTTTTCTCTTCAAAGTTAGCCACATATCCCTACTATTAAACTGTTCAAATACTTTCATATAGTTTAGTCAATTGTTTAATTGCACAATATTAACCACTTTAGAGAATCGGTTTCCAATAAAATCTCTAGTATGAAGTTTTCACTTTCTGCATTCAGGCAAGGAAAGAACAAGGCAACACATTATGACGCATTTCAGGGCACATTTAACTCATTTTAACAGGTTATTAATTCGTGGTTTTTTATCCCCATAAGAAGTGAGTTCTGAAGATCTTGTTTTCCATTGTTTATCCCATTGTTAAAAACTCAGTGACCTCTGAATGTTGTTTATAGTGCAGAACTAATTCATTCATTCAAACCATTTCTTTCTGCTAAACAACCTCTCTGGCCCTGCAAATTTAATTTGACAGATGTGGTGTTTCATTGTCTCAGAAGAAAATGAGTAATATTTTCTCTTGGTTTTCTTTCTGTTTCTTTTATCTCTCTCCTATAATCCCCATCCATCCTTCTCATTCTTTGCTTTCAGTATATTCTATATAATTCTGCCTTATGACTCCTCATTTAGGATCTGCAGTTTGATATCACTTTGAACTAGATGCAAGGATTGAGATTCATGTTAATTGACAATAATATAGGTAGCTCACTAAATTCATGGTATTGAATTTTTTTTTTGGTTGTATCATTTTCGCCAGGTTTTATGGGGGATTCCTTACCGTATCTTGCCAAACTTGCCTCATTAACTACTTACCTCAGCAACACAGCATACCTGTCACCGGATTCCTATTCCATATTACTATGCATCATCACTGGAAAAACTCACCACTGCCGGAACATCTTAGAATTGACTGGCATCCTTTGTGCCAACACCATCTTTAACAGGTCATTGTGCTCCTGGAAAAACACTGAAACTACCCTGGACAGTCCATTGGTGTCAACAATACCCTGTTTTCTGGGGACCTGGATATCCTGCTGGATTCGGTGGTACAGGGATGAGATAACCTCTTTCACCAGGATAAGCAAAGGATGCTGTGACGCTAGACCATGCCAGCTTTGTCTATGCAGGTCTAAGCAGTCTCAGCCATCTAGAGATGTTCAGCAAGAAAGGAATAACGTCAATCACTTTCTCCAATCTGCCTGTATAGTGTCATCATCTGCTATGTGAACCCTGACACTTACTCTATGTCTACGACTATACCATTCCCCACCAACAGTACTGTCACCAAAGCCTATGTTATGGACCCTACCCAAACCCCTCAAAATAGAGTCATAGAGTTATAGAGTTGTACAGCATGGAAACAGACCCTTCGGTCCAACCTGTCCATCGGCCCATACCCTTACAAACCCTTCCTATTCATATACCCATCCAAATGCCTCTTAAATGTGGCAATTGTACCAGCCTCCATCACTTCCTCTGGCAGCTCATTCCATACACGTACCACCCTCTGCGTGAAAAAGTTGCCCCTTAGGTCTCTTTTATATCTTTCCCCTCTCACCCTAAACCTATGCCCTCTAGTTCTGGACTCCCCCATCTCAGGGAAAAAACTTTGTCTATTTATCCTATCCATGCTCCTCATAATTTTGTAAACCTCTATAAGGTCACCCCTCAGCCTCCGACGCTCCAGGGAAAACAGCCCCAGCTTGTTCAGCCTCTCCCTATAGCTCAAATCCTCCAACCCTGGCAACATCCTTATAAATCTTTTCTAAACCCTTTCAAGTTTTACAACATCTTTCCAATAGTAAGGAGACCAGAATTGCACGCAATATTCCAACAGTGGCCTAACCAATGTCCTGTACAACTGCAACATGACCTCCCAACTCCTGTACTCAATACTCTGACCAATAAAGGAAAGCATACCAAACACCTTCTTCACTATCCTATCTACCTGTGAATCCACTTTCAAGGAGCTATGAACCTGCACTCTAAGGTCTCTTTGTTCAGCAACACTCCCTAGGACATCACCATTAAGTGTATAAGACCTGCTAAGATTTGCTTTCCCAAAATGCAGCACCTCGCATTTATCTAAATTAAACTCCATCTGCCACTTCTCAGCCCATTGGCCCATCTGGTCCGGTAACCCTCTTCGCTGTCCACTGCACCTCTAATTTTGGTGTCATCTGCAAACTTACTAACTGTACCTCTTATGTTCGCATCCAAATCATTTATGTAAACTGAGATGTTGCATTCCAAATATCAGATTTAAAACAAAACATACTTTGTTCATCTACTATAGTTAAAATTCCACAACAAAAAAGAAACATTTGGAATAATGTAACTCTACTGGAAAACCTAACATTATAGCATATATTGTGAAAGCCCATAAACACAGACTTGGCAAAATGGAAATGTAGAACACAGGTTGTCTGAGGTACTAGTCCCATAACAGTTAGAAAACTCTCAGCTTTTGGCTGTAACTGAGAGAGGGACAAAGATTAGCTTCTACCTCTTTAAGACCCAAGCCACAACTGCAACTGAAAACTAAAACTCCTGGTTCTGGAGCTTTACTGCACCCATTCAGGCTGCTTCTAATGTTCCAACTTTTAAAAAGAAAACACCCAAGGCTTCACAAGATGTTTTATCTTCTCATGGTCTGCTTAACACCTGTTCCCCAATCTCTTTCTTAAAAAAAAGAACAAACCACACCTCTTAAAGCCACAGAATCATCACACCTACAACATCTTCCCTCACCTGCTATCACCCCAACCCCTGCCATCACTACGCTCTCGGCACAATCTACTCACTCACTCAAGACAGCACTTCACTGTCATCCACAGTAATCGCTGTGTCAACCAATTTCACCTCCTCTAATACCTGCATCTCTCTTAGTCCAGAAGAAAAACAGCCTCCAAAAGGGCAGAAAGAGTCAAGATGGGTGTTGGGCTGCCTGGGATTCCGTTCCTCGCTCCTTCTGAGGAAAGGATCCTGACTCTGACCACCCCGAGTGGCTGATTGACTGTATCCAAGCCCCTGGATTGATATTGGAGGCTGCCCTAGACTTATTGTACCTTGACCCCCTGAGCGAAAGCTAACCCCCTTAACGTAACTCAGGACTTCTGAAAACCATGACAAACTTGCTAAACTAATGTAGAAAGTGCTGGAGAAACACAGTAGGTCCTACAGCAGCTGTAGAGAGAAAAGCAAATTAGAACTGAAAGCAGTTGGGAAATGGAATTTATGCCGATGATGAGGGGGACATCTCCTCCTATCTCCTTCTGGACCGTTGCCCCATCTCGAACATCAGACCACTATGTCCACTATGTCCATCTTATTTGGGGACCTCCCTCCCACAGCCTACCAGATCATAGACCCACAATCCCATTCAGCCTGCTTCAATATTTTTTCCAAATCCACAAACAGGACTCACCAGGCAAGCCTATTGTTTCAGCCTGTTCCTGCCCCATGGAATTCATGTCTTCCTACCTTGCCTAGATTTTGTTTTTTCTCCCCTTGTCCAGTCTTTCCCCATTTACATCCACCATTCCTATAATGCTTCATGTTTAGTTTGTTGGCACCAAGCATCTCCTTTTCACCATGGAGATAGACCAGACTTGCCACATCCATCCCCATTGAGAAAGGTGGTCTTACACTTCTTCATTGAGAATAGGCCTACATCATCCGCTTACACAACCATCCACCTGGCTGAGTGCATCCTCATCTTGAACAACTTCTCCTCTAACTTCTTTCACTTTCTTCAAGTCAGAGGGGTGGCCATGGGTACCTGCATGGGTCCCAGTTATGCCTGTCTCTTCATGGGATATGGGGAACATTCCTTGTTCCAGTCCTACTTTGGACCCTGTCCATAACTCTTCATCTGGTACATCAATAACATCATTGATGCTTTCCATCACAGTAGATGCAAAGAAACAAAGGATAGGAATAAATTGTTTTCAGAATGGCAGCTAGTGAGTACCACAGAGGTCAGTATTTGGACCATAGCTATTTACATTATTCATTAATGATTTTAGATGACGGAACTAAATATAATATCTTCACATTTGCAGGCAACACAAAGTTGGGTGGGAGGGTGAATTGTGAGGAGGATGCAGATATGCTTCAGTGCAATGTGAACAAGGTAAGTGAATTAATGCATGGCATGAAGTATAATGTGGATAAATGTGAGGTTATCCAGTTTGGGAGCAAAAATTGGTAGTCAGACTATTATCTGAATGACCATAGATTGGGAAAGGGGGAGGGACAACAAGACATTGAAGTTTTTGAACACCAATTGCTGAAAATAAGCATGCAGTGCAGTTGATGCTGAAGGCAAATGGTAAGTAAGCCTTCACTGTGAGAAGATTCAAGTACAGGAGAAGAGATGTCTTGCAACAGTTGTACCTCAGGTTGCAAGGCCCTGTTGATACCTCAGCTGGATTATTGTCTGCTGTTTTGGTCTCCTTATCTGAAGGAGGATGTTCTGACAGTGGAGGATGTACAATGATAGTTTACCTGACCGGTTCCTGCGATGGCAGGACTGATGTATGAAGAGAGATCAGTTTGGATTATATTCATTGGAAATAGGACAATGACTAGGTTGGGGTGGGGTGGGTTGGTGGGGGGATGAGGGGTGTTGGAAATCTCGCAGAAACTTATAACATTCTAACAGGACTCCACATGATGGACATTCCTGATGGCTGGGGTGCCCAGAACTAGGAGTCATCAGGCTAAGGATATGGGGTAAGCCATTTAGTTTGAAGCTGAGGACAAATTCTTCTCCCAGTGAGTGGTGAGCCTACGGAATGCTCGTCACAGAAAGTCATTGAGGCCAAAATACTGTTTACAAGAAGAAGATAGATGCAACTCTTGAGGCTAAAGGGATCAAAGGATATGGGACAAAAATGGGAACAGAGTAGTGAGTAGGATGATCACAGTGAATAGAGGCGACGGCTTGAAGAGCCAAATGGCTTGTTCCTGTTTCTTTTTTAACATTTCTACAGCATCAAGGCAATTCACCTCATAATTTTACTGAGAAACATTCACCTTAATTTGGCACAGCCAATTCTGCTTCATTTCAGTTACAGTTGCATGTGATGTTGATTGATGTTGGGCCAAACATACATTAAAATCTGTAAATAAAGATTAGACCTGCTCCTTGTCATTGTTACAAATGCAATAATAAGTGCTTACTTTTTTTTTAAACAGTTGGATGCACCTGCACTTTTGGACTACTTGATTTATCAACCATCACAGTTCAAACATTTGCCACTTTCCCAGACTGATATACTACCCTCAGCTCTGTGAAGCTTTTTCAAGGAAGAACTAGACACAAGAAATGTTCTGGTAAAATTATATTGGAAACATATGTTTCTGAATTAAAATAATGGCTTCATTCCTGCAAATTGCTCCACTGACCCCCACTTCCCCCTCCCCCTCCCCCTCCCCCTTCATTTATCCTCCCATCCAACCAGGTGTTTTGTCTTCTATCTTTTTTTAAAAAAAAAGTCTGCTAAACTATTATTTTAATTGTAGTGCTGTTAAGAGTTTTGTGGTATATAAACCAATCCTTGAAAAAGCCATTAATTTGTATTGTTCAAAATAAACTTCAGTTGAGACACAAATGTTGTGCAATAAATTCTCAGAAGGTGATAAGTAATGGATGAGTTAAAAACCCTGACAAATTGTTTCTTGTTTTAAGAAGCATATATCTTTGGAAGATTTAACAAGTGTGTATTACTATATTTGAACTTGAATTGAACTCAACTCCCTTGTAGTGTAAAGCTATTGCACTTTGTAAATGAATACACTTGGCGTTCCTTTACAGCAAATCAAATTATAGGCCATCTTTTTTCAATAGTCTGCATAATGAAATCACAATATGCTTAGTTTTGCAGAAAGAAAAAAAACATTGTACCATTAAGTTGGTGTTTGACAAGGAGTTGTTGAATTCTACAGCAGATGTTGTGTGTTATCAAACTGTAAAGAACAGCAAAGAAATGAAAGGTTCTGGTAATAGAGAAAATTTGGAAAATGTCAGTAAGAAGGGGATCTAAGTGGTTCTGAAACTGCTTCTGCCACTGTATTACCAACATCCCAAGATATTCATGTGAGGAAATTTGAACAACGGTATTCAGACTCACTACTTTTAATAGGAAGAATTATGAATTGGCATAACATCATAAATGATCACTCAAGGGTATTTAAACAAGTCAGTTTATGTGTTAAATCTTTAACCTCCTTGTTACTCATACCACTTATAAATTAATTAGATATTTTTATCAGCAGTAAAGATGTGTAAGAATAGAGAATTATTGCACCCAAATGAAAAGTTGCATGTTAACAAAACTACATGTTATCCTCAATTCAAAAGAAGTGGTCTTTTCAGAATAATGAGGACAATTTAATATACTGGATTCAAATAAACTATTCAAGCCACTATTTTTCTGTAAGACAGTCAACATTCTAGCTCACTGTAAATATCCCCTTCTGGTTCCACTGATTTTGCTGACCTATACAAATGGAGGTAATAAATTAAGCTCCCTATTCATTAGAATTAAATCCTAGTTAAAGTACTGGGATGGAAGTTCTGTCTTAAAGTTGTAAAGAGCATAGATGGATTTAGTTAGGGCTGTTGTAATCGATGTTGTTAGGTGTATTGTAAAGTTCACAGCACCTCCTTGTTTTCCAGCCCAATTTCGGGATTCTTGCCAAAACAATTAAACTTAATTCAACATGTTGACATTCTTATAGCTGGGGAATTGGGAGAGGGTGAGAATGCATATTTTGTAATATGTGTAATACTCCTTCATATTTTAATAGGTGAAAAGCAGAGACAAAGTTTGCCAGAGTGCACCAGCAGAAGACCATGAGGCAGCAGTTACTCACAGACTGCAACTTGCCACAAAACAGGACGTTGATATGTTAGAAATCTGTCTGCAACAGCACAGATATAATTGGTAGTAAACACTTCTTGTGCTCTTTTTGATAATGAAGAGTTGGAGTTATGTCTAAAGAGGATACACCGACAAGGTGTGATTGAATTATAGATTTCATTATTGAATCAACAGTAAAAACAAATGCAGGTTGTGAAGTGAAGAGCTAATTTTACTTTTAGTCTGAGAATAGATGCTGAGCCTGAGCATAAGGAACTATGTCATGATGATGTTAGATCACATAGAACTGGAATCTGTGTCTGTAAATTTTTAGGAAGAGGCTCTCATTTACCGTACTTTGTACCTGATTATACTCAATCAAGCCTGCTAATGTTCACTCTCAAGGATGTAGATCTCATCTTACTCATGCAAGGCTACAACAATGTGGAGTTACATGCACCACATGTACATACACAGCCATATTTCTGATCAACGACTACCATTTGTGAAAAGGTTTCGGCACTTTCCATATGGAATTTGACATCTTCGCTTTCGAAGATTACCTTCATTCTCAGATTGCACCTTTAAATGATATCCATCAATGGTAAAAGAGAAAATGTACCTTAATATAAATTTTAGAAATATCTCTCATATAGTGTCACATAAAATCATTGACAGAATAGAATGTTGTTATTTGCATGTTTTTAATAGTTTGATTTGCACTAAGTGATTGAATAATGCTTGAAAGATAGTTGAACTAACAAAAGTAAATGTCACTCACCACATTCAGAGGTCTACTCTAGGGCTGTCTGGGGATGTGGATATTTGAGAGTAACCAGATAGATTCTTGAAGAAATTAGGATAAAGGGAACATTGGATCCAGGTAGCTAATTACTCAAGTGCTCTTTTTTTGAGCATTTTGAGGATGAAGAGTTAGAGGATAAACACCAACGGAACCAAAAAACAACCAAGATGTTGGCCTGAATTATTCATTAATTTCCCTTGGAATTAAATTTAGGTAAGGCTGGGTAAAGCCAAATAATTTAGGAATACCAAGATAGGTAAACCTTGAAGATATTCCAAATATACAATCCTTAAACATTGCCTGAGTGTAAGTGGTGTTTGTATTCGGTAGGGACTGACTACCTTCTAAAACTCTTTGACATAATTCTAGTACCTGGAAGAACTGTATTTTGTTTTAATCTTGAATCATTTATCTTGCATTATATAATACATTATCATGCATAATAACAGGACACATAAATAAAGGATAGTCAATGACTACCTGTGCGCTACAAGGCAGTAATTCAACTGAGCATTTTGAATAGCACCATAAACCACTAGTGAAAACATCAAGCAGTTTATGAATGTCAGCACAACAGCAAACTAAGATTAGTGCTTCAACTTCACTGCAGTGATTTGTTATTCTTTGTAATATGTCATTGAACATTTATGCAAAATAATATGTTTCAGCCTTTGCTTCTTGTGAAAAAAAATCTAAGGAATGACTAATAATGTGGAGGAGCATGTGGGTTTGGGAACTGGTAGTAGGATTAGAACCAGGGAAGTTGACAGGACATTGAGAAACCAATTCCATCCTTCTGATTCGAGCATTTAACTGCAACACAAAGAGGATTGTCAATTTTAATACATTAATCAATTACAGCAACAATAACATGGCTTGTGCAACTTAAATTTGGATCTGTGGGTTTCTTGCATTTCCCAAAAGTCAGGAGGACAAGAATATAACAGCAATTGAGCGATCTATAGATATGAAAGGAAAATATGCATTAAAATCTGACAAGTGTTTGTCTGCTTAATTTAACCACTTCAGTTCCCTCCTTTGAGCTCTTGGCCTAACCCAAGTTAGCCAATACATTGGTATTGTCCTTACCTTTATGATGTACCATCCATCGATACTGGCCAGGTATCCTGCCTATTGTGTGAAAGGCTTCAAGACTACACTTACCATACCCGTTCTGACTTATACAGTTGACAACTTGTTTAAACAACACATCTGCTCTTTAGAATTGCAATTTGTGTTCTTTTGAAATTGGACAATTGGAAGTTTATATGCAGGCTTTGCACAATTTGGCCCCTTTAATTTATCACGCGCATACACTCACACTAAAACACACATTAAAATCAGTTAAAGGACCTGCATGCTTGCATGTTCTAGCTACGGAATGAAAAAAGAACTTAGACGGTATGTTGGTTGTGATCTATCAGGTAGGGATGGTGCCTTTGTGCTTTGTGACTATCCTAGGGGTATTTGACAAATTGATAGAGGTCTACAGAAGATCAGATAACTATCAGTTATTTCATGCATGCATGGACAGAAGCTTTAACACAGAGGTCAAAGCTGGCTGTGCTGAGTTACAGACTGCCTCCAAGTTTTATACAGACAATAACACACACATTATAATTACAAATCTCCCCACGCTCAATATCCATGTGTCCCATATTATCTTTGTTTCCCACAGCCTTTGTCAGCATTGTCTTTTGCTCACCCAAGGCCTTTGATAACAACTAATAGTTATTTACATTCTACATGTTTTTTGTCAGAACAAGCTTCACTTCTTGCTGACTATGTAGATAAAGCTTTAAACCTCACTATTTTAACTCCCTCAGCTTCCCCTCTTAGCCCATGGACTAGCCCAAGATAACCAATACAGCGGCCTTGTCTTTTCCTTTACACTGTGCTACCCATCGATCCTGGCCAGTAACTAGGTTAGGATTGTAAAGGCAACAGGTGAAATGATCTGTACTCTTTGACCTTTTAATCAAGGCCCTAGACTTTTTGCCCTGTTTCCCGATTTCAGAATTTCCACTGCCATCTTCAGTGTGATTTCCTATAACTCAGGCATGTTAGATATAATGTTATTAACAGTTGTGTAATAACTGGGGCTTGTGAGGTGATTCAAAACCATGGGTAACTCCACAGTTCCTCCTACCAGGTAATAGAGTTCAAACATTCTGCATCATCCACAAAGGATGTTGCTGGAGTGTGTAATATGTATCATGCACCTGCTCTGCCTTGTCCCAGATTAGGGTGAGGTTCTTGCTTATTGGTGGGGTAACATTGGAGAACTACTTTAAGCATTATGTCAACTTGTCTTTCACGCTTTCCACAGCTTGCTGTTTTACATATTTCAACTAGTTCTACCTTTCCCATTTTTGCTGGCATCTTTGGATGCGAACACAATGGGGCAGAATTGACTATTCCCGAATTTAAACTCCTGCTGCTAATTTGGTAATACACTATCTTCCATCACTAATGCATGCAATACCTGGTGGCTATTTTTCTGCCCCTATAGTGTCCACTAAGTCTACTTCCTGGCTATTCTGTTACATATATTAGAGAGGCGATTACAACAAGAGAGACGAATACAACTATACAGGCTTCAGCACACCATCTAGCTAAACTAGGACTTAGCATATTTCCTCCTAGCTCTATTGCAAATAGTGGTATTTTATGATACCTTTGATCACAATACTCCTGAATTACCCCAATATTCTCTATGCTATATATCTTAATGGCTGTTGACTCTTAGCATAGTTGGAATTGCCAGGACAATGTTGATAAACATTACCATATATTATATGTTCTGGCATGGTCTCATACATACATGTTAAAACTTTGAGCTGCAGCCTGCACTGTCATATCTCACCCTTATCTGCTTAAGATCCATGATCTGTTGAGAAATGGTTCTCTATCTCTTCCTCTTTATCTATGTGTTCTTTCCTGCACAGAAAAGAAGAGTTAAGAGTGATGGAAACAAAGGAACAGGAATACGCCAATTAGTCTCTCAAACTTGCTTTAATGGGATCATGGCTGATCTGTAGCCTAGCTCCATATACCTGCCTTTGGCCCATATCCCTAATACCTTTGATTAACATAAATCTATCTATCTTAGATCAGTTCTTAGTTTTAAATCTATCATCAGCCACCATTGGTGGAAGAGATTTGCAGACCTTTACCACCCTTTGTTTGTAGAAGTGCTTCCTAACATCTCTCCTGAACAGCCAGCCTTAATTATCAGATTATACCACCTTGTTCTTGAATCCCCAACCAGTGGAAATAGATCTTTATGTCCCCTGTCTTTTCTTGTTTTGGAATAAGCTATGGCATATATTGAACAAATGTATACACTGCAATTATGAGAGTGATTATGAGATGGAAGATGTATGCCACTGTTATAGAATGGGGGCAAGTGTAGATGCTGGGCAGTTGGAAATATGAGGTGGTGTGTAGACAGAGAGAGTTGGGTGTACTTGCAAAATAAAATGGTGTGAGTGGTGATGTACAGTGGTCAGCTTGAGAAGGCAAAGTAAGGAGTTTGAAATGGTGCATAAAGCAAGATATCAGTGAATGTGCAACTGTAATATCTTTCCTGGTCTGCTTAGTTGACTAAATTGTTGACATTGAATTTAAGAATGTGGCACTTCACTTCTGCTGCTGCCCTGAAAGCATTTTATTCATACCTTCAGTACTCATTTGTTTGTACAGTTCTATGGAACGGTCACTTAACCTAATTAACTCTGATTTCTGCTGCCAGACCTACTAAACTTTTCCAGCAATTTGTTTTTGCTTTTGTATCCTTCATTGGCTTCATCTGCCCATCTACCTGTGGGCAGTCACAACTCCTAACTTCATATAGAAGAGATCACTAAAATGTTGGAGTATTTGGAATCAATTTTGCCAATTCTTTCCTTTGTGATCCCAACTCCTAAATCTGCCAAATTAGACATTGATTTTATGGTGTGATTGAGGCTAGAAGAATATATTTTGCTGTAGTTCCACTACTCCACAGGTCAAAACATTTTTTAAAAAGTTCCAGTTACCAAGATGCATAATGATACCTTATCAATATCAGATTTTAACAGAACGATCTACCAACCAGGTTTCTTACTAAATCCTATCATGGATTTATTAACAAAACAATATGTATTCAATAAAAATATAATAATTGATTTAAAATATTCAGTCAGTAACATAGAAATATAATTGCTTATCCCTCTAAATTACTCTCAACACAGGCACACACACTCAGAGAGGAAAAACAAAGTGTTGTCCTTTTGCTTTCAAGAATAACTCATTGCTCAAAGTGTAGCAAAAACAGAAATTGCTGGAGAAACTGAGCAAGTGTGGCAGCATTTGTGGAGAAAAAGTAGAGTTAACCTTTTGAGTCCAGAACTGTATTCTGGAGAAGGGTGACTGGATTTGAAATGTTAACTCTGCTTTCTTACCACAGATGCTACAAGATCTGTTGAGTTTCTCCAGTAATTTTTCTTTTTGTTCCAGATTTCCAGTCTCTGCAGATCTTTGTTTTAGGATAAAGCGTTAAAATGTTCCAAAGTTAGTTGCTGCGATGTTCTGGCATTTGTGGTCAAGTCATTGATCATGTGTGGTTGTCCCTGCAGTCTTGAAGCTACAGCTTGCTCATGAAATACAATCTTGAGATGTTTCCTCAATCAGGCTTTCTAAAGAGCAAATAAGTCCCATCTTAAACTCAAGAAATGAGAGGGATTAGGAGGTTTCCTTCAGCTGAACCAGAAGCAATAAATGAAAATCTTCTTTAATCCAGTCATTGTTCTAACTAATCTCAGAAGTAGTGCACAGCAAAGCAGGCAGGTATCTCAAATCATGTGATTTAAAACAAAACTACGATGTCCTCCGTAAAAGGTCAATGACCCCTTTTAGATAAATCACTCCAGGACTTCCACGAAATCTGAAATTAATACATTTTCTATAATTATGCAAGTCCTCTGAGCCACACCAAATTTACCTTTGTATGAAGTATCTCTTTAGCTAATAGAATTTAATTCACAGGGCTTTTCGACACACCTGTTTATACATAACTTATATAATAGTCCAGTGACTGGGAAAATAAACCACTAACAAGGCAAACTTCACTTCTGAGATTCCTGAATGTTATTGGACACTCTCCCCACTACTCTCATGCAGATCTGTATCTCTACTGTCCATACTACAAAATGTTTCAAATCAAGTCCCATGTGACCAAACGTAGAGACTAGTAGACAGATAACAGACAGAAATAATGATAGTTATGAATGAAAACCAAGTGACACAAATACAGAGTGACAGAGATACCATTAATTCATGATTTAGGACTGTAAGAAATTTCATGTGCAGCTCATTTACCAGAAATTTATTTTAATCACTTAATTTGAAAGATCATTTGCTCTGCCTTTTCGGTATCATCATAATGCAGTCTAACGACAAATTGAAGCCGTTGATTTCAATGTGCCTTGAGTTTTGGTAAACTGGGTGAACCTTTAAGGATCTCTAGCTACATAGGGTGTCAAAGTTTTAAAATGAAGCTGCAAATGATCCCACACGTTGTGTTCATATGCCAGCAAAGAACCAATATGGTACAGTCAAAGTCCCATTATCCTTTGCTCCGATATCTGGAATTCCTGTATAACCAGCAATCAATGGGAGTAGGTTCACTTGCTCTTGGAACTGGTCATTTGGTCACCTCCCTGTCTCCTTTTAACCAAACCTTGCTGATGGTCCTGAACTATGAGTGGTCCTGATAACAACTGGCACATTCATGTAACCGGTACCCCCCAATTCCTGTATGTGTCGAATTCCAGGCAGTTGTCTATATTTGGATTCTTAGTAAATTTAAAAACAGTGATGTTGTGACCATAATGCAATTGGATGCAGTAGCAGAAGTAGGCCATTCAACCAATCGCGTCTGCTGTGCCATTAAATTGGATCATGGCACATCTGATAATCCTCAACTTCACTCTTTGTCTTATTTATTGACATGGAAGACACGAAGCAGAGAATTGGAATAAATGGGTCCTTTTCAGAGTGGCGAGCAGTAATAAGTGGGGTACCACAGGGTTCAGTGCCGGACTCCAGCTGTTCACAATATATATTAATGATTTGGATGAAGGAATTGAATGCAATATTTCCAAATTTGCAGATGACACTGGCTGGCAGTGTGTGCTGTGAGTAGAATGCAAAGATGCTGCAGGGTGACTTAGACAGGCTGGCTGAGTATGTAAATACCTGGCAAATGCATGATCATGTGGATAAATGTGAGGTTATCTACTTTGGTTGCAAAAACAAGAAAGCAGATTATTATGTGAATGGTGGCAGATTAGAAAAAGGTGAAGTGCAATGCGACTTGGATGTCATGATGGAACAGTCACTGAAGGTTGGCATACAGGTGCAGCAGGCAGTGAGGAAAGCTAATGGTATGCTGATCTTCATAGCGAGAGGATTTGAGTATAGGCATAGGAATACAGGGCCTTGGTGAAGCCACACCTTGAATATTGTGTGCAATTTTGGTCTCCTAGTCTGAGGAAGGACATCCTTGCTGTTGAGGGAATCCAGTGAAGATTCACCAGACTGATTTCTGGGAATGCTGGACTGACATTTGGAGAAAGACTGAATTGACTGGGCTTGGAATTTAGAAGAATGTGGGGTGATCTCCTAGGAACAGACAAAATCATGATGGGACTGGACAGGCTAGATGCGGGAAGAATGTTCCCAATTTTGGCAAAGTCAAGAACTAGGCATCACAGTTGAAGCATAAGAAGTAAGCCATTCAAAACTGAGATGAGGAAGAATTTCTTCACACACACAGTTGTGAACCTCTGGAATTCTCTCCCACAGGAAGGCCAGTTCATTAGGCATATACAAAAGGGAGCTGGACTTGGCCTTTGCGGCTAAAGGGATTAAGGGATATGAAGAGAAACCGGAAACGGGATACTGAAATGGCATGATTAACCATGATCATATTGAATGGTGCTGCTGCTTGAAGGGCTGAATGGCCCAGTCCTGCACCTATTTTCTATGTTTCTAACCGTTGATTGTCTTACTGGTTAAAATTCTCTGCCTTGAGTATAGTTAATGACTCAACTTCAACATCGCTTTGCAGCAAAGAGTTCCAGTTTCACCACTCTCTGAGGGAAAAAAAACTCCCTAGCTCTGTCTTAAAAGATAGAGTCCTTATCTTCTGATTAAGCCCTAAGGTCCCAAATTCTCCCAAAAGGGGAACAACCATCTGCATCTACCCGGTCAAGCCTCTGAGAATCTTATGTTTTAATAAGGTCTCCTCTCATTCGTCGGAACTCCAAAATACATAGGCCCAACTGCCTCCACTTCTCCTCACAAGACAGCCCTTCCAAACCTGGTACAGAGGAATCTCGATTATCTGAACAAGATCACAGGTCCCGATGCTTGGTTAAACTGTGTTTTCTGGCATTCGATTATCCAAACATTCAATTATCCGTACAAATTTCTCCCCACCCGTGTCGTTCGGATAATCGAAGATCCTCTGCAACAGCCGAGTGACCCTTCTCTGGATTGCCTCCACTGCCAATTTTTCCTTCCTTAGATAAGGAGGCTCTAAAACTGTTCAAAGTATTCTAGCTGTGGTATAATTAGCGCCTTGTTTTAGCAAAATTTCTCTGTCTTTTATACTCCATTCACATCAATATAAAGACCATCATTCTATTTGCACTCCCTATCAGCACACTCTATCACCTGCTAAGCACGGATGCTGGCTTTTTATGATTCATGCACAAGGGCCATCAAATCCCTCTGCGCTGCAGCTTTCTGCAATGTCGTCTTATTTAAATAATGTTTATCTCTTTCATTATTCTTGCTAAGGTGCAACACCTCACATTTTTCCACATTATATTCCTTCTTCAAAGTTTGTGCCTGTTCACTTAGCATGTTTATACCCTTTGTAAACTCCTCATGTCATCCTCACTACTTGCTTCTGACCTACTTTCATGTCGATTACAAACTTGGCAATAGTGCATTCACTTCTGCCATCCAAGTCATTCGTTAATGGATATTGTAAAGAATTATAGTATCGACACTCTATGTCACAATGGCACTCCACTGTTTACCTCTTGTCATCTTGGAAATACCTGTTATTCCAGCTCTCTGTCTTCTATTAGTTGGTCAATCCATTATGCATGCAAATATACTGCCTCCAACACCATGAGCTCCTATCTTATTAAGTTGCCTTATGTGCAGTACTTTATAAAATGCCTTTTGAATAAAACAAATGTATTGCATATACCTGAACACATCTATCTACAATGCTTGCTACCTCCTCAAAAAACTGCAATAAATTTGTCAAACATAATGCCAATCATGCTCTTGAAGTGTTTGGTTGTGAAGACTGAAGCAAAGTATTTATTTAACTCCACTGACACTTTCATTACTTTTACTCCAGCCATTTTTTTTTTCAGAGGCCTAAGTTCACATTGGTCTCTCTACTTCAGCTGTTAAATCATTGTTTTGAGTAAATGATTTGGATGTGACATAGGAGGTATAGTTCGTAAGTTGGCAGATGACACCAAAATTGGAGGTGTACTGGACAGCGAAGAGGATTACTTTAGAGTACAATGGGATCTTGTTCAAATGGGCCAATGGGCTGAAGAGCCGCAGGTGGGGCTTAATTTAGATAAATGCAAGGTGCTGCATTTTGGGAAAGCAAATTTTAGCAGGATTTATACGCTTAATGGTAAGGTCCTAGGGAGTGTTGCTGAACAGAGAGATCTTGGAGTGTAGGTTCATAGTTCCTTGAAAGTAGAGTTGCAGGGAGATAGGATAGTGAAGGAGGCGTTTGGTATGCTTTCCTTTCTTGTTCAGAATATTGAGTATTGGAGTTGAGAGATAATGTTGCAGCTGTACAGGACATTGGTCAGGCCACTTTTGGGATACTGCATGCAATTCTGGTCTCCTTCCTGTCGGAAGGATGTTGTGAAACTCTCCCCACCGCTCTCCCAAAGCCCCGTACCTCCCTCTGCAACCGGAAAAGATGCAAAACCTACTGGTACACCACTCCCCCTCCCCCCCCACCCCTCCCCCACCCATCTCCATCCAGGGCCCGAAACAGTCCTTCCAGGTGAGACAGAGGTTCACCTGCCTCGCTTCCAATCCAGTTTACTGCATCAGGTGCTCCCGAAATGGTCTTCTCTACATAGGGGAGACCAGACATAAACTTAGGGAACGGTTCGCTGAGAATCTCAGCCAGGCCCGCATGGGCCAATTAGATCTGCTACTCAGTGCACATTTTAATTCCCTTCTCAACATGACCAACCTTGGTGTCCTCCTTTGCCACAACAAACCAAACCACAAATTGGAGGAACAACACTTCATCTTCCGCCTGGGCAGCCTACAGCCCAGAGGACTCAACATTGAGCTCTTGAATTTCGAATAACTTCCCTTCCCATCCGCCAACTCCCTTCCCAGCCCTTCCCCCTCCCTTCCAACTAGATTAATTCCTCCCATTGACCAACCAGGTCGTCCCCTCTGCCTGTCCTCACCTATCTCCATTTCAACATACTGCCCCCCCCACCCACTTTATCTGCAGCTCTCCTTACACCCACGCCCCCATCCTGAAGAAGGTTTACACCCAAAACGTTGACTTCTCCACCTCCTCATGCTGCCTGACTTGCTGTGTTCTTCCAGCGTCCTGCCTGTCTATTTCGGCTTCCAACATCTGCAGTTTTTTTTTGGTCTCTAACCAATCGGATTCTTTCCTCCCATTGACCAACCAGGTCATACCCTCTACCTGTCTTCACCTATCCCCATTTCACCACCCTGACCCTGCCACCCCCTTTATCTGCTGGTCCCTTTACACTCACTCCCAGTCCTGAAGAAGGGTTACATCCAAAACGTTGACTTCTCCACCTCCTCATGCTGCCTGGCTTGATGTGATTTTCCAGTCTCCTGCCTGTCTAGCTTTAAACCTGCAGGCTGCTTGTCAATGAAAGAGGATGACTCCTTTTTTTGCTTCCTTTGAGCTCCACACCCTAGATTTTATTTCTCCATGTCCACCCTCTCACATTGCTCTGTCCAACACACACTCAATCCTCAAAGTGATTAATGAAACATTGCTTGAACATGTAAGGCCAGATAAGTCAGCTAAATGGAGGTGTGCTGACCCCTAACAGTTATACTGCTGTGTGAGAGTCCATGTCAGGATAAGATCCAGACTGCAGCTGCCTGGAAAAGATAGCCTTCACTGCAGACGAGATGTGGACATCCATTGACAGTGGTGGTCAAGGTGACTGTCACCGGAGGACCACTTTGTCAATTCTCTGACTCTTCTTGAAGTTGTGCTCTCTTCTCCTGCAAAGAGGGCAAACAAAGAGCTCAAAGCATGAGAAATGGATTGTGAACAGAAGATGAAAGACTGAATTTGTAGAGGCTGACTGTGAGACTGGGAGCAATCGGGTAAGGGTGAGTATGAGTGTTGGCTGCTTGGAAGAACATGTGAGCTAGCTGGAAAGAGAGGAATAAATGCACCTGTGAGATGTGCTGGTTTATGAAGTGCTGTGCAGGGAAATTCTGAGTAGGTCAGAGAGTGAGATTTGATGCCTGGAAATGGAATGCTTTTCCATCCTCCTAGGATCATTGAACTTGTCATGCACTGAATCTAGGTTTGAGGAACCACCATCCTGCTGCTCAAAATCACTCAGCAAATTCCATCCCTATCTATTTTGCTGCAGAGGCGAGTCTCTGCCTCCCAGTTGTGTAAATTTACACAGCACTTCAGTCCCATCAGGGCCTCAAAAACAGAGTTATATGAGAATGCAATCTTCACACATCTCACTTCCCATTCTTTTGTTTGATATAGCTCATGAAGTATACATAGAATTCCTCCGATTATAATCCTTCCATTGACAGAGTGTGGTTTGTACACATCAACACCCACTGTTTGGTTGAAACATTCAGCCAGAAGCTGAACTCTAATGATGTGTCTGAATTAAAGAGCCACAGTGAAGTATGCTGACACAATGACTGGACCCCTGACCTGCTAAAGGCCTCCAGATGCGTTTGGATCTGTTTCGCTGAAATCCTACCCATTGCTATCAATAAATTGGGTCACCAAACTGTGACTCAGCAAAGCTATCTGATTTGTATCACTTCTGCCAGTCTCTGAACACAATGAGACAACTGATTCATCTTCTGTCTAAAAGGATAATTAGTTCAATGTAAGAGGAGAAGTGAAACTTTCCTGTAATGTCATCTCTAAGTACATTGGGTTCAAACAACGTTGAAAGCTGAAAAAAGAAAATCATAATGACAGTAACAACTCGGTCAGTTACAACTTAATTGTCATTACATTCTGTTCCTAACTTAACTATTCACTGCGGCTCAGTTAAGCAGAAAGCAATATCTCAACATGTACAGTGCAGCCTACTGCAGACTTGTCATTGTCCCCTACCTCTTAGGCTGCCTTTGAGTACATAACTAACAGCAATGTCAAGCCTTCGTGCTTTAATAAGCTAAACCAGCTGAAGCCTCACACTGATTGTTTCCTCCTTATAGAGAACGCTTCACTGATCAGTAAATTTACCTTAGACACCATGGATACTAAAATTAGATTATTTGCCTTTAGCTTATAGCACTTATGCTATGAAGAACTCTTGCCTCTTAATGTTGTTTAATGGATTATAATTGAAAAGTAGAGCTTGTTTTACAGAACTGGAAGTATATTTTCTTGAATTGGACTGGTCTAGTATCTACTTTAACCCCAGGAAGTAGGGGGAAGTTTAAAGAGAGTTGTAAAAATCAGTATCAAATGGGTTTCCTACTTATGTTTACAGTGAAGGTAATGACCCGAAAAATCCTTGCTGTATTCAGCATTTCTAGAGCCTGAAACATGGCCATCTCTGTATCCAGACATTCAAAATAATGGCCAAAGCTATTTTCAACCAAAACCAAAGTGGCTGACTTACCAGTCACCCTGTTAGCATTCCCAGAATCAGCCTCCCCATACATCTCTTTCATACTTAATTAAAAGAAAACTAGTGCTTTTGGAAGCTGAACATCAGTTACAGTCATACCAATGTTAACTCAGGAGCAACTTTAGAAGGCACACGTCTCCAGGGTTAGCTGAGCATGATAGAAGAGATAGGGGTTTTGACACTGTCATACACAGCTTAACGATGCTGGGCAACAGTTTCCATATTTTTATTTTCGCTTTTGCATTCTGTTATACCAACAACTTTGTTCTAAACCATTTAAAATGGACTTTCCTTCTGAAGTAGCTCTAGGTATTGTTATTTACCCCATTTTTCCACTGTTGACATCTTGTGGTATTGGCCGATGTAAGACACCAATTCTTTTTTGTCTATACTGTACTGAGCACCTGTCTAATCATCAGCGGCAGAGGATAGACTATTATTACGAATAAACAGAAAAGACATGTGTCTGAGTTGACAAGATGGTTTTGTGCACGTTAGCAATAAAGTACATTATTAGTCAAGCATAGTTACGAAGGCCAAGCTAAAACAGAAATTGCTGAAGAAACTCAGCTGGTCTGGCAGCATCTGTAGGGTGAAATCAGAGTTAACATTTTGAGTTCAGTGACCCTTCAGCAATTTCTCCAGCAATTTTTTGTTTTTGTTTGTTTGTTTCAGATCTCCAGCATCCACATTTCTTTGTTTTATATTTACTAGGGATTCTGAGGAGCTGTACAGGTACATTTCTTCCCAGCTAAGGCTAGTGTTGAGATTGTGGCTTCCAACCAAAATCTGTGTGTGAAACAGCATTTGATTGAGGGGAGCTAATGAAACTTCAGCATGAACTCTTTTAGAATTATGACACTATACAATTGCTACTTTGGAAATTGACCAACTGTGAGCAGAGTATCAAGGTGACTGACATTCATCACATATGAATGCTGCGAGGGGAGTTAGTTTTAGTAATGCTGTTTACCACTTACCTACCACATCAACAATTTTTTAACTTTTCTTGATTTTAAGTGCTTCTCTGTTAACATCCATGATCCCCAATTACAATACTCCTGCAAAACCAAGGAATGGAACAAGGACAGGCAACAGAGATGGATTTGCAAATTTCAGTAGCCTCAATGCTCACTTACATATTGACCACTTAAGTGGCATAGAGAACCATCATAGCAGCTTCCCACACCTTGCATTCCTGGAAGGTGAGAAAACCATCAGGTAAAAAAAAATGAAGCTACATTTTTATCTCTAGGGTAATTTTCTATTCACAATAAAACGTGATTTTTATTTTAGTTTGACAAATTGTTATTAAAAATCTGAGTGGGAAGTTCTCACCAATATTTCAAAATGAATTGCTGGTGTCATGAAGATATGCTACATCAAATATTCATTTTTAATACAAAGACTGGAGACAGACATTGGACCTTTTATTTAAAAAAAAGGGAGCTTTGCTGAAACCAAGGTTCTGATTTATGTTCAGATAGCTGAACCAAATTACAACAGTAACAATGAGTCGGAGAAGCATGGAAATGCAGATGCCCTGTCAATTCAACCACTCTGATGCCTGCCAGGATCTTTTAAATAGAACTTCTTCCTTTTGCAAATACAGACCTTTACTTACTCTGTGATTGATCAGTGAACCCAGAAGTGTGTTGCTTTATAAATACACCATGGCCAAGCTGTGAACTAACATAACCAAACTTACTAAATGGACTCCTCAAGAGGTGAACTTAACAAAATGAATCCACTTGATATAAGTTTCAATTTAACATGAATCCAGAATTAACCATGAATTAATTGGTGCATGATGCTTCGAATCAAGACGTCAATACATTTTAAATTGCTAATACAGTAACAATTATACCTTGCAAACCACAAACATTCATATAATCCGATACAGATATGTAATATTACATAGCTACATGCCATTCCACAATATGTTGTTCTTCATTTGCTCCAGGATAGGTAGGCCGGGAATCCGATCTGATAAGTTCTTTCACCTGCAAATTTCATGGGTAAACTTTATTATCAGCAAGGCATAATTCTATAAACACTCTCTCCAACTGGTCATAGCAATCCTAATTGTGTAGTTTTTCAGACCAACTAACTATTAACATTCCAGTTGATGATCTGGCCAACTCTGGGAATTATATCCAGCTCTTTTCTTTCTCAGAGTTACCAAAATAGTTTTTTTTTTTATTTTGATATCATAGTCAGCTTGCATAGTGCCTCTAAAAGCACTTACGTCCATTGCAGATAAACAGAAATACTGATCTTTTCCAGAAAGTGATTTGCTTCTTTTCTTGATACAGAGCAACCTCAGTTATCCGCACATCAATTATCTGAACAAGATCTCAAGGTCCTGTAAAAACATTATGTCAGAGAGGCGGTGGTTCTGTCTTTCTATCATCACACTGAGTTCAGCAGAAACTGATAAATGCTCTTAGGATTTTAAATGCCGTTTGGGCCATTGTTTAATGCTGGGATTTTCATATTGATGTGATGGTGAGGATTTAGTCCTTCTCAGTTTAACGGAACTTGTGCAACTTCCTCCTACTGGAATGTTGCCCCAGTATTATTTCCTGCGGTGGAGCACAAACAACGCCTCTGGACCCTACTTGGCTTTCTGCACACTGTCATCATCCTCTGTCAGCCTCACCCACACCCTGAACCAGATCAGAGACACTATGAGCCTGGGCATTGTGCTGCCTGCCTCCCGGAGAGCCTTCCTGCAACAAGCCCTCCTCAAAGGAGTGGAGGTGGCCTTAAGTGGCAACCTTCTGCCCTACAACCTCAGCCTAGAGATGGTCAGCAGCCAGGGCTGGCAGCCCGACCCACAGTTCCTCCTGCAATCTGTCTGCCAGTCCGTTATGGTCCAGGGAGTCACAGCTGTTCTGGTGTTCCCACAATCTGCTGACCAACTGGTCCAGATGGATTTTTTAGCATCTTTCCTGGAGATCCTTTCATCAGTACCATGAAGTGAGGAGTATCATGGCTTATCATACTCATCTCATTTGGATAATCGAGGTTGTCCTGGATAAAAGTTTTGTAGTTATCTTTCTGTCTTTATTTCCTTTCTCTTGCTGTTTGCCTTGAATCATAGCATCTTGTCATATGACTTCGTCATTTCAACATCCTTTGTGGTGACACTGCTTCCATGTTAAGTGTCACCGAGTCACATTGACCATTTTTTTTACAATCTAAATCTCAATTAAACTCTTTACAATTGATGCAAATTCTAGAAGTCATGATCTTTAATATTCTTAAAAACATTACACGTTCCACAGCCTTTTAAAGCAGTTACAGATTTTCCTTTAGTGTACTACTTGTGGATCGTGGTTTGTCACATCTGATGCAGTGGAAGAGCCACAGGAACGCAAACTTCTCTGACAAATAGAATTGTGACCTATTACAAGCTTCCCTGTTCTGGTGAGACCTGACCAGAATATAGATCTTCAGACAGGACGGGGAGGGAAGCAAAAGGAGGGGGGGCCGCAGTTGGTTAGGGAGGATATCACGGCTGTGCTAAAGGAGGACACTATGGAGGGCATGGGTAGTGAGGCATTATGGATGAAGCTGAGAAATAAGAAGGGTTCAGTTACATTGCTGGGATTGTATTACGGGCTTCCCAACAGTGAGCTTGAGGTAGAACAACAAATAGGTAAACAGATTATGGAAAGATGTAGAGGCAATAGGGTAGTGGTGTTGGGAGATTTTAATTTTCCCAACATTGACTGGGATACACTTAGCGTTAGAGGTCTGGATGGGGTAGAATTTATAAGAATCATCCAGGAGAGTTTTCTAGAGCAGTATCTCAATAGTCTGATGAGGGAAGGGGCCATATTGGACCTGATATTGGGGAATGAGCCAGACCAGGTGGTAGAAGTTGCGGTGAGGGATTTCTTTGGGAACAGTGATCACAATTCTGTAAGTTTTAGAATACTCCTAGACAAAGATGAGAGTGGTCTGAAGGGACGAGTACTAAACTGGGCCAAGGCCAATTATATCAAAATTAGGCAGGAGCTGGGAAATGTGGATTGGACATAGCTATTTGACGGGAAGTCCACATTTGATATGTGGGAGGCTTTCAAAGATAGTGCAGGATAGGCATGTCCCATTGAAGGCAAAGGATAGGAAAGGCAAGGTTCGTGAACTGTGGATGACAGGAGAAATCGTACAACTAGCCAAGAGGAAAAGGGAAGTGTACATAAGGACTAGGCAGCTAAGAACAGAATGGGCCCTGGAGGAATATCGGAAGAGTAGGATCAGTGTTAAACGAGGAATCAAGCCGGCTAAAAGGGGTCATGAAATAGCTTTAGCGAGCAGAAGTAAGGAGAATCCCAAAGCATTTTATTCTTACATAAGAAGCAAGTGGGTAACTACAGAACGGATTGGTCCACTAAAGGATAATGAAGGAAGGCTGTGTGTCAGATCTGAGAGAATGGGTGAGATTCTGAATGATTATTTTGCATCAGTGTTCACTGAGGAGAGGAACATAATGAATGTTGAAAGTAGAGATAAAAGTTTGATTAGTCTGGATCACGTTGACATAAGTAGAGAAGATGTGTTGGGTAGGCTCGAGGTTATTAAGGTGGACAAATCCCCAGGGCTGGAAGGGATCTGTCCCAGGTTGCTGAGGGAGGAGAGAGAGGAAATAGCTGGGGCCCTGACAAATATATTTGTGGCATCCTTAAATACAGGTGAGGTGTCGGAGGACTGGAACGTTGCTCATGCTGTCCCCCTGGACAAGAAGAGTAGTAGGGACATTCCGGGTAACTACAGACCAATGAGACTGACATCAGTGGTGGGAAAGTTTCTGGAGAAGGTACTGAGGGATCGGATCTATTTATATTTAGAAAAGAATGGGCTTATCAGTGATAGGCAACATGGTCTTGTGCGGGGGAGATCATGCCTTACCAACTTAATAGAGTTCTTTTGAGGAAGTGACCAAGTTGATAGATGAAGGAGGGACTGTTGATGTCATATACATGGACTTTAGTAAGGTGTTTAATAAGCTTCCCCAAGGTAAACTAATAGAGAAAGTGGAATCACATGGTCTGCAGGGTGTTCTAGCTAAGTGGATAAAGAACTGGTTGAGCAACAGTAGACAGAGTAGTTGTTGAAGGGAGTTTCTCGAAATGGAGAAAGGTGACCAGTGGTGTTCCACAGGGATCGGTGCCGGGGCTAACGTTGTTTGTGAAACACATAAATAATCTGGAAGAGAGCACTGTTGGTATGATCAGCAAGTTTGCAGATGACACAAAGATTGGTGGAGTAGCAGAAAGCATAAGGGACTGTCAAAGAATACAGGAGAATGCAGTTGGACTGGAGAGTTCTTTATATTTTTGTTGGGCAAACCGACCTGAGGCAGCATCACCTGCTGTTGGCTGTCATACCAATGTGCAAAATCTGACACAAGAAAAGACTTACTACTCCATGCAATCTGACTCATACAGTTATGATTTTGTTTGTGTTTTATCAAATATAATCATTTCATTGGCCTTCTCCATCCACCACTTTTTCTTGTTGACACATACTCTTTGATCTTTGGATTTGAGTAGTGAGTATGCTCACAACAGATATATTTTGACAATAGTTTGCAACTTGCACTCATTGAGTCAATTTTCAGGTATACCAAATCAAAGGGAAGCCCAACACTGATACTGCATTACAGAAGAGTGCTGTTTGAATGACAATTGGACTTTAATTTGTCGAGACTTTACCATGGAAAATGCATTTGTTGACAGTTAACTGCCAGGCTTTGTTAACATTTTAAACAAGTCAAATTGGCTCAAATTGATCAGGGTATTGCACAGAGAAACATACTTGTGAATGGCTGATGCCTATTTTGTTGACTTGAAACAGGGACTGTGCATGTACCATGCTTTCTCTGCTTGAGCATCAGAGCTCTGTGAGTTATTATATGTAACTTCCAATAAAAATGTGCACCACACTGCAAGCAAAACTTGATAATCCTAAACTGGATGGATTGTCAGTTGGAATCATCATGTGGTGCATTTGCATGGAATGGAAACTATGTATATTAATATTCAAAGGCCCGTTCTTTGCAGATAGAGCACGCACATCCACTGTTCCCAATTTAACTGAACAAAATAGGCTTATGGAAAATACTGGAGATTAGCAGGACCTTATCAATAGGTATCTATAGATTCCTGAAAGTAGCAGGTCAGGCAGATTAGATAGTTTGGAAGGCATTTGACGTAAATGCCTTTATTAGATGGGAATAAACTACAAGTGCAGGGAACTGTATAAAATGCTGGTTAAGCCACCATTGGAATACTGCATTCAGTCTGGTCTCCAAATTATTGGAAGGATTTGTTTGGACTGGAGAGAGTGCAGAAGAAATGGGCTGGAGAATGTGAGCCATGAGGAAAGATTTAACAGCCTGGGGTTACTTTCATGGAAAAAAAATCGTTCAGAGGAGCCAAGGTGTATAAAATTAAGAGGGGGATAAATAGGAAGGCATATTATCCATTCAGAGAGGGGTCAATAATCAGGAGGCATTGAAGGCTAGGTGTAGAGTTGTTTCACCCAGAGGGTTGTTGGAGACTAGGACTCGCTGTCTTTAGGAGTGGTTGAGCTAGGTACTTTCACAATAGTATTTCAATTCATTTTAATTGCTAGTATTTTAATTCACTTTCTTTACCATTGCCTCCAGGACTATGTGCCAAGAGCTGGAAAATAGAATTAGTGTCGGGTAGACCTGTTTTTACTGGTGAAAACCAGATCGGCTGAATGGTCTCTTTCTGTGATGCAAGATTTGAATCCAATAATCGAGAATGTCTTCGATCATAAATTTGGTATTGTGCTGGTAGCTCTTCCATGCTGGCCTCAGTGGAGACTATGACTAAAAGTCTAGAACAAAGGTACAGTTGGAATTATTCTGTTGCCTTGGTATCCTGCAGAATGGAGATGTTTTTCCTCTCCTAGGTTTGCTTGAGGACCTTGAGCATTTAGGTGCTAGACGTAAGTGTATGATTCAGCATAAAATCCTGTATACTATCTGGTAGTCATGAACATTCTACATGGCTTGGGTGGCTTGCACATTCTTCCTATCCTGTGTCTAGATAATCATATAGTGCAGGAGATGCCAATGTTTAGATCAGGGATATTTTCTGGTCTTGTATTTTTCTTTCTGCCAAAGAGATATATTTGTGATGGTCAAACCATGTTCATTGCATTTGGTGAGGAGGAATAAAAGGCCATTGGCAATTGATTTCCCCACTCTTCCGTTCTTAATGGTGCCCTTCCAGAAGGTGGGGTTGCTTTCAACTTTGACATTAAAATCTCCCAGTAGGATCAATTTGTCTTATTTTGGGATGGTTGCATGTTCAGAATCAAAATTTGCATAAAGACCTCTTTGGCATTGCCTGTACTATCAGATATTGGAGCATAGTGCTAATGATAATGGCCTATAGGTTTGCCACAAAGCCAAAGATGTAGGGTCATGAGCTGTTTGTTAATTCCAATACTAACCTATGCAACATGTGCTACCTCTTTCAGGCCACCAAGACCACCTAAGTCACAAACAAATGTTTCCTCCCTCTCCATATTGAATATAGCAAATCTCTTCTCAAAGCCAATGTAGTGAACTGTGACCACTGGAAGGAGCAGAACTTTCTCACGCAGAAGTCTCAAGCAAAACCATCAATACAATTCTTTGAGATCTTGAGAGATCAAAACATCATTTAGGAATACTTCCAATATTTGTTGAAATACAAAAGGCTAATCCAACAGATAGCTAAATGACAAGACTGGTGGTCTAGAAAATAGCCTCACCTTATTCCTCATTTTTACTGAACAATTTACCAGCCACTGTAGACTCTGTAGGCTGTTAAAATATCTGGTCACTTGGACTAATGGGATGTTACATTTATGAGACAATTGTGACTACACACTGCCATGATTCTACGTTTAGCAGAATCAATTTTCCCTTCACTCTGTTGAAAACCATTTCAAATGCTTCTCATTTTTGTTTTATGTTATTGTTTGCCAATATAGTTGCTCATTGTATTTTTCCAATTTTCTTTGCAGTCCCTCAGAAACAAACTTTTCTCGAATCTATTAACCAGTGCTTTGTGCTTCTTTATCATCATCTTTGAGCATATTATTTTATGGTCATTGTTGCAAAACCATTCCCTTCCCTTTACGACTGTTGGTGACCAGTGGCCTCAACCATGGCTATCCAATGATAGTGAATTCTGTCTCTAATGTGGATATAAGCATAAGTGAGGGTTTTTGTCCTTTGCTTGTTAACTCCATCTTGTTTGATTATTCACAACACTATTGTACAATGAGGGTTGTTCACCAGTAACTGTGCTGTATTCGGTTTAGATAATGTGGCTAACTGTGGTTAAGGAATTGGGATTGTTTGAAGTTGTGAGATGAGAATGTGAGGTTTCCAGCAGTGTTCCATGCGTGAGGGTCAAGTAAATTTAAGAATGTTAGGTTTGAGTTGAGATAGTTGTTCAACAAGTGGTGGGAATGTAGCATACTGAGCAATGTGTGAGACTGGTGGAACAGTTTGTGGAATATGGCATCTGCAGAAGCATTTACTGACCTTAACTGCTTGTGTGATGACCTTGATCTTCCTCCTGCACTGTATCCAAGCCCTTGAGGCTCCATTTCTGGTTTGATCTCCACAACTAACTGTTGCCATTAATTCTCAAATACTTATCTGTGGGCTTTCTAGCACTGCAGATAAATAACATTTCTTAATCAGCATTTCCTTGACTGAAGTCTTTAGCATAGTCAGTAAGTCTGAGAGATCGCTCTCTGCTATGTTGTGCCATTACTTGCTTCAAGTAATGCCGAGTAATTTTATATCGTTCTAGCATTTTAACTCCTACTGAAGTAGGCAGCTTTCAACTCAGCATTGTTGCATGCAGAACTTATTGAGATATGCAAGCAGTAAGTTTATATGTTGTAATGGGTGTGGGTTAATCACACATCATGAATCCTATCCCAGTTTTTAGCCTTATTGAATTTCACAGCCAGTATTTCAGTACTATTGAATCCTGAAACAGATATGCCAAAAAAAAGTTCCACTTTTGTTGAGTTGTTGTTTAAAAAGGAGTTTTTATTTCCAATAATGAGAATGCCTGGAGCAGAGGACTGGAAGATATATGCCTTGTTGTTATGCTTAGAACAGGCATTTTATTTACACAGGACTGTGTCAAAAATGATACAATCCAGGATCTTTAGAATGGCAGCGTTTCTCTTCAAGCCAGCTAAAGAAACACATTGATACTGACCCTTTTTTTCACAGAGATGGGATTATCTTCCATTATTCAATATTAGGTTCTGCTTCAGAGAGTTCTACTAGTGCCAAAAGCAGCAGTGGACAGGACCAAAGATACAGTCACCAGAGTCTGAATCTCGCAACTCCAGGTTGTGTCTGAGAGTGAGTTTCAGGATTAGGTGGGAAGATATGGTTTGAGGAGGATGTTCATGAAGAGACCAGCAGGGTATAGGGTTGGGTGGAATAGATGAAGGCACGGATTTATTAGATGTTGAGGTATTGAGCGACCCTCAATGTTGGCAGAAGCTTGTTGGTGAAGGCAGCCCTACCCCTTCCCATCCGAGCCTTAAGGGCATTTTCCAAGCTTGCCTCTGCCCTGGATTCCTCCTGTCAGCCTGAAAATTGACGTTGAGTGGGAAATATCCATTAAGTGATCATTAATTATTCACCTAAAGATATCAGGATCGGCAGTCTGGACTGGGATTCACTTGTCTCATGGTAAAATTGCAGAGAGGTCAGAACAGGTAGCAGGCCAGTAGAAATGTCTTCCAAGGAATTACTTAGACCCGTCTTCCCTCTGGCAAGCCCACCAGTGAGGGAACATAACATTTTGTACATTACACATGTGATTTGGACGTTCAAGTTGTACTTATTGTGAGCTTCTAACACCAATAATGAATTCAGTTAGCCTGGATGGCTGGTCTGCAATACAGAATGATATCTAGCAGAGTAGTTCAATTCACACACTGGCTGAGGTCACAATGATGGTCCTGTCTTCTTGACCTTGCACCTCATCTGAGGTGTGATAACTCTCAGTTATCTCTCTAATAAGGGAACAGTCCTCTGGGACTGTGCACCCATAACAGAGTATATGCAGAAGTGAATGCGTCACTGTCCATGCTTGAAAGAAAGGGCCATTAATGTTTCAAATATCGATTTTACAGTCTAATCATTCAACTGCTATTTTAATAATTAATTGAATCCTGTACTGAGATTACTTTTTCTCTACATTTGTACAGATTCTGCATCAATTCTATCATTGTCCTCAACCAAATTGCATTCTGCCTTCCTATTGTTGAGGCAATGTTAACCTCCTTGCCAAAGTGCAGTTTTTATTCATTAAAAGCATTTCTTTATAGTGAAGGTAAAGTATTACTTAAACAGTCTTGCATATGTTTTAATTAATTTATTTTTCTCTTCACTTTTTTTTTTCTTTTAGCTGAAGCATTATACTGAAATAAAATGACCATTTCCTTTACTTGATATTGGAGGCACTTAAATAATGTGGAATAATTATTATTGACTAACTTTCCCGAGTCATGATGTTTCATCAATTCTGCAAATGTTGTGCAGAGGCAAACCTCACTTCAACTTTTATGACAATGTAATTGGTAGTTAGTGTGATATTTGTAAGACAGATAGTCTTAGATGGTGTAACCCCTATAATCCCCTTTTTTACTGCCACCAAAGGGGCTCATTAAGGAGTAGTCAGTGCCTTAGCAAAGTGATGCAATGGTTCGTGTGCCAATGCAATGGGAAGTTTACATTTTACAGATCTGTCACTTCGACTTGATGTACTGCCCCTGCTGTTTGAATCAGGGTTTGAAAATGCTGTGAATATTCCTTTACAATTGCCCTTCAAACAACTAATGAAGTCAGTTTTTCCATTTTAGAAAAAAGAGAAGCAAGAGGAAAATGCATAGTACATTACAATTTAACAGCAAGACACAATTTTCACTGTTGATTATATAAACTGCTGGTAAATCATATTTTCATCTTATTAATCAGATTTAATAAGTCCCTAGTTGTCTGATGTATTTGTTTTTTGGTGGAACATTTCATTTTCTTTCTCATTTCCTACAGTGTGTATGCTGGCCTTCTCTCAAGGTAGAAAGTAATAGACCCTAATTTAACATAATGACACTTTAAACATAAATAGTGATTGCATGTTCCACCAGGTTTATAAGAACTGTCTGCTTCACTGGAGTCAAATAAAATGCTTTCTACTGCATGATGATTTTAATAATTATTTCTCATATACAAGATGCAATTATAATGTGACAAAATATTAAAGTTGAACTGTACAGAATAAGATTGCCTCTTCCTTGAAAATTGTATATTTAGAAATTTAAATTACAAGGAGACTACACAGACCGGCACAACAGGGGTTAAACTCCATGTTTTCTATGGTCGACAAATGTGTTACTCCATGAAATGGTACAATAGGTATTTATCTGGTATCTCCTCCAATGTGCTCAGCTGATAAACTAAAGGACTTTTAGGACTGAATTCCACACTCCAACTTGCCTCACAGCACTTCCCTGTTGAGAAAGAATTTTTATCGAAATGAATGACTTCCAAATCTAGGACTCAAAATTCAGTTCCTTCGCAGCTATTTATTGTGTGCTATAAATGCCATTTTAGGTTCAAAGCTTGGCGTGTGGCACAGATATCAGTTTATCACCTCCTGGAGTTGCTTTGGCGATCTCCTGGCTGACAGAAGTGGCCTCCCCAGCATTGGCATGGCAACCTCCTGACCTGGTGCAGCGGCCTCCCTGCACAGTATGTGACCTTCCGGGCGTCCACAGCAGCCATCTGGTATTGTATGCTGCCAGTTCGGTGTAGAGCCAGGGCCCAGTGCAGACTGGAAGCTAGGTGCCAGTGTGTCCTGTAGTATTGAACTTTTATTTCTGTAATGCTGAACATCTTATTTCTGTATTGTCTAAATCTTTAACTAAAGAAGCTCTGCTTCTGGACTTTTGTATCTAAGTTGGTGCTGTAATTGGTGATGCATAAACTTTTCACTATAATCATTAAGTATATGTAACAATAAAGGCTATTCTATTCTATTTTATTCTATTCTGGTGCAAGCCCTATCAATGACATTTTAGTGGGAATGTTAGCAACTATGCAAGTGCCATCTGCTAAAAGAGTGCAGAGTAGGCATGCCACAGGGGCAATCAGCATATCACAGTGAAGGAGGAGGGTTAGCCGTGGATGGAAGTCTTAACTATGTGTGAACTCTAATATTTGAATAACTCTGTGTTGTGATGATGTCAGAACAAGATGGAACTGGGACTTGAATGTGTGAGTCTAAGACATCCCCTGCCTCGCCTTCTCTTGTAAGCACTGTTGTACTTAATAAAGTTATTTCACTTACCTGAGAGTTGACCTGATCTTTCAGTATGGTGCTCTTCATGGATCAAGGACACTCAAGCAGAAGTCACAATAGACTTGAAGAGAAAAGATCCAGATTGAGAAGAAAGAAAATGTTCACAATTGACTCAGCAAGGGAAGCTCTAAAGCCTACAGTGAGTCCACAAGGACAATCCTCAATGCAGCAGGACATTAGGGTCAGTCAGCCATTCAGGCAAAGGGTAGTATGGAAAAGGCCACAGGAGGCTGATGAGCTCCACAGATGGTCCACAGAATACTTGCGGCACAGAAGAAAATACAACGGAAAGGAAGCTGGCAAGCAGTAGAGAACTTAGTCAAAAAAGAAAGTGCCAGCTGACTGCAAATTACAGATATTTATCCAGGTGGGAAATAAAAGAAAGTCCTCCAGTAGAAAGAATGGGAAGAAATAAGGCACAGTCCATGCCATTAAAGGACCCTGTGAGCAGAAGCTTTGTCCAGTTGGCAATACAGAGTGCAATAAGGGTCAGGAAAAAGGCCATTATAGAACAGGAGTGGAACATAAAATGTTAAGAACAGACCACATTACTTGAAGAATTTGAGGATGCTAATGAGGATGAAAGCTTCCTCGGGGATATAATAGGCCCAACAGATAATTTTTGGCACCCAGAGATAACAGACCAGCAAAAGGTTTTCAACTTCCCAATTACATCATCCCAGAAGTTGAATTCTGGTTTGCTAACATTAGGTTAACAATGAAACTGAGTACATTTTAGATACAGAAGCTGAGGTGCCTGTTCTCTCAGATTACACACTCAGGCTAAAGCATAAGCTACATCAACCATTTGGCTTCAGATTCTAGGATCTATTCCAATAACTATCAGGACAGATAATGAAAACAATCAGTATAATGGCATAGAGATCACTGATATTCTGTATTTCTCATCATTATTATTTCCTGTGAACCAGGGAAACTTGTAGAGCTTTGAATTTTCTTTCCTCATCATCAGAGGGCATTGACATTGCTCCATTATGTCACACTGAGCCAGCTAATATTGATGGAACCCTTTTCTCTCTCTTGTCCTTTTCTTCATAAAAACTCAGGAAAGGAAGAGAAGACCTCCAAATCTCTCATGCCAACATGAGTGAGCAGAGGTTTGGCTGAACAGTAAATTAACAGAATGTAAATAATCACAACTGCTTCAAGAACAAGAAGAATTACTACCGGTTCACAATAAAGTGATTAGAGAGACTCACAACTGAAAAGGAAATTAACAGAAAATTTCCACAAGTCCTGCACAGAGGTAACCATTGCTTTTGAAAAGCTGACTAAAAACATGGTTTGATATTGGAAAAAAGGCTGTTTCATTGACATATTCAAAGTTTGAAGCTCAGTGAAAACTATTAGCTGAGGAATACATCTGCTACAATAAGCAAAACTTTCAATGGCAAAGGAAACCCTTGAGGAAGAAAAGAGAACCTCGTGATTTAAATTTGCAGAAGACTGCCTTCGAAAAGCAAGCCTTAATTAATTAAAAATATTGACATTTTTATGATTATGGTAAGTATAAGTAATAAACGTTCAACTTCCATAATCTAATTTTAATACATAAAATGGACCAAAGTGTAAAAGGGACCTCTAAAATGGATACTTACCTAAAATGGTTGCTTTGAACACTTGGCACAATTGAAGTAACCTCATGAAACCACTGGTGTATGAGGATCAGTGTGAACAAAATAAGCATTATTATGAAACAGCATTGAAACTGCATTGAGATCTGTATCTCCCAGTTGATTCATACCTTTCTAGAAATTAGATATTGGGATGACAAGGTGCTGCATTTTGGGAAAGCAAATCTTAGCAGAACTTATACACTTCATGGACATGTTTAATTTATTTAGCCTCCTGAGGAAGAAGAGGCATTGAACAAAGAGACCTTGGAGTGCAGGTTCAAAGTTCCTTGAAAGTGGAGTCGCAGGAAGATACGATAGTGAAGAAGGCGTTTGGTATGCTTTCTTTTATTGGTCAGAGTACTGAGTACAGGAGTTGGGAGGTCATGTTGTGGTTGTACAGGACATTGGTTAGGCCACTGTTGGAATATTGTGTGCAATTCTGGTCTCCTTCCTATCGGAAAGATGTTGTGAAACTTGAAAGGGTTCAGAAAGAATTTACAACGATGTTGCCAGGGTTGGAGGATTTGAGCTATACGGAGAGGCTGAACAGACTGGGGCTGTTTTCTCTGGAGCGTCAGAGGCTGAGGGGTGACCTTATAGAGGCTTACAAAATTATGAAGGGCATGGATAGGGTAAATAGGCAAAGTCTTTTCCCTGGGGTCAGGGCATATAAAACTAGAGGGCATAGTTTAGGGTGAGAGGGGAAAGCTATAAAAGAGACCTACGGGGCAACTTTTTCACACAGAGGGTAGTACGTGTATGGAATGAGCTGCCAGAGGATGTGGTGGAGGCTGGTACAATTGCAACATTTAAGAGGCATTTGGATAGGAAGGGCTTGGAGGGATATGGGCAGGTGGGAATAGATTGGTTTGGGATATCTGGTCGGCATGGATGGGTTGGACTGAAGGATCTGTTTTCCATGCTGTACATCTCTATGTCTATGACAGTCATTTGTAGATAATATAATTTGAAAAAATACAAGGATCAGAATCCACAAAAGAACTATATTTCAGTAATTGGTTTTTGAGCAACAAGTTGAGAATGAAAAATAAATATAATGTGATAACATCTAGAAGTCTCCTTTAAACTCAAAGTCAGTACCTGGTGAAAAGACAACTTGTGACAACAGACATTCACCAAAAACTCAAGGGTATCTGCAAATATCACCACACTTGAAGCAACAAGATATCAGCTAAGTAATTGGGACTCTGGGCATTCTCATAACTCAAAGACTCTAAGAACTTCAAACTGCAATTATCTGATATATCAAACAAACACCCACCATCCGCCTCCCTTCAATTTAACCCATCTTTGTGTGTGTGTTTGATGTCTTTTTTTGGTGTATTAGGAATATGATACCTGATTACTGAAAAAAAAAATAAATCTTTGTTACAAATAACAATCTGTCCTGGATCACTCACGTTGATGCGATTGTCAAGATGGGACAATAATGCCTCTTCTTCCTCAGGAGACTAAATAAATTAAACATGTCCATAAGGACCCTCACCAATTTTTATAGGTGCACGATAGAAAGCATTCTATCTGGATGTATCACAGCTTAGTGTCAAAGAGTGTGGTGCTGGTAAAGCACAGCTCACCAAGCAGCATCTGAGGAGCAGGAGAGTCGACATTTTGAGCATGAGCTCTTCATCAAGAATGAGAGGGGCCCGGGGGGGCTGAGAGATAAATGGGAGGGTTGTGGGGCTGGGGGAAGATGGCTGAGAATGCGATAGGTAGATGAAGGTGGGGGATGATGGTGATAGGTGGGAGAGGAGGATGGAGCAGATAAGTGGGAAGGGAGATGGGCAGGTAGGACAGGTCGTGAGGGCAGTGTTGAATTAGAAGGTTGGATCTGGGATAAGGTGGGGGGAGGGGAAATGAGGAACCTGGTAAAATCAACATTGATTACATGTGATTTGAGGGTCCCAAGGCAGAAGATGAGGCGTTCTTCCTCCAAGCATCAGGTGGCCCAGGACTTGCATGTCCTTGGTGTAGTGGGGGTGGGTGGGAGATAAAGTATTCGGCTACAGGGAAGTGGGGTTGTTTAGCATGGGTGTGCCAAGGATGTTCTCTGAAGCATTCCGCAAGTTGGCGTCCTGTCTCCCTAATGTAGAGGAGACCACATCAAGAGCAGCAGACACAGTAGATGACCTATGTGGAAGTACAGGTAAATCTCTGTCAGATGTGGAAGAATCTTTTGGGGTCTTGGACGGATGTGAGAGGGGAGATATGGGCGCAGGTTTTGGACTTCTTACAGTGGTAGGGAAAGCTGACAAGAGTGGAAGGTGGGTTGTTGGGGGTGGGGGTGTGTGATCCTAACAAGGGAGTCACGGAGGGAATGTTCTCTGTGGAATGCAGATAGGAGTAGGGTGGGAAATATATCCCTGGCTGTAGGGTCTGTTTGTAGGTAGTGGAAATGAAAGAGGATGATGCGTTGTATCTGGAGATTGGGGGGGTAAAATCTGAAGATCAGGGGGGTTCTGTTCTTTTTGTAATTGGAGAGATGGGATTCAAGGGTGGAGGTGTGGGATGTGGCAGAGAGGTGCTGGAGGGCATCGTCAACCATGTGGGAGGGGAAATTGCAGTCCTTGAAGAATGAGGCCACCTGGGATGTTCTATGGTGGAATTGGTCCTCCTGGGAGCAAATGCAGCAGAGGCGGAGGAGTTGGGAATAAGCAATAGCATTTTTACAAGACGTAAGGTGGGAGGAGATGTAGTGCAGGTAGCTGTGAGAGTTGGTGGGTTTGAAGTAGATGTCCGTGTTGAGTTGGTCACTGGAAATGGTTTTGGCGAGGTCCAGGAAGGGGAGGGAGGTGTTTGAGATGGTCCAGGTGAACTTGAGGTCAGGGTAGAAGGTGTTAGTGAAGTTGATGAACTGTTCAACCTCCTCATGGGAGCATGAAGTGGCGCTGATACAATCATCAATGTAGCAGAGGAAAAGGTGTGGAATGGCGCAGGCGTAGTTGCGGAAGATGGACTATTCTATGCATCCGACGAAGAGGCAGGAATAGCTGGGCCCAATGCTGACTCCTTTGGTCTGGAGGAAACGGGAGGATTCAAAGAAGAAATTGTTAAGGGTGAGAACCAGTCCTGCCAATTGAATAAGTGTGTCAGTGGAGGGGGACTAGTTGGGTTGTTGGGAGAGGAAGAAATGGAGGGCTTGGAGTCCTTCGTCATGGCAGATGGATGTGGACAGGGACTGGAGGACCATTGTGAAAATGAGGTATTGCTGGTTGTGGAAATGAAAGTCTTGGAAGAGGTAGAAGGACTAGATGGTGTCCCAAACGTATGTGGGGAGATTCTGGACTGGGGGACAGGACGGTGTAAAAGTATGCAGAGGTAAATTCGATGGGGCAGGGGCAGAGGTAGTCTGAGATGATGGGTCAACTGGGGCAGTCAGGTTTGTGAACTTTGGGTAGGATGTAGAACTGGGCGGTGTGGGGTTCTGGGACTATGAGGTTGGAGGCTGTTGGTGAGAGATTCCCTGAGGTGCTGAGGTTGTGGGTGGCCTATTGATGATGGTTTGGTGATGAGAGATGAGGTTGTGGTTGAGGGGCAGTAGGAGGAGGTGTCCGTGAGTTGGTGCCTGGTTTCAGCAGTGTAGAGGTCAGTGCGCCAAACTACCATAGCACCCCCATTCTCTGCTGGTTTGATGGTGACGTTGGGATTGGATTGGAGGGAGTATAGAGCCATGCGTTGCAAGGGCAGAAGGTTGGAATGGGTTAGAGGAGTGGACAGTTTGAGGCTGTCAATATCACACTGACAGAGATGAAGAGATCGAGTGCGGGTAACAGCATGGGGTGTCCAGGTGGCTGGGGTGTGTTGGAGGCAAGAGAACGGGTCCTTGGAGGGTGGGTGGGAGTCCTGATGGAAAAAGTAAGCACGAAGGCAGAGCCAGCGGAAGAAAGGTTCGATGTCACAATGTGTGTGGAATTCATTGATCCCGGAGCATAGTGGGATGAAGGTGAGGCCTTTACTGAGGACTGATTGTTCATCCTCAGTGAGGGAGAGGTCTGGCGGGATGGTGAAAACACAAAGGCTAGGGCCTGATGTGGAGCTGAAGTTGGGAGTGGAGACAGAGATAGTCTCTGGAGTGGGTGTATTTATGGGATCGTGGGTGACATCATCAACCCTGATTATAATTTCTTCCAACCTCTTCCATCAGACAGAAGAAACAAAAGCTTAAAGAATCTTACCAACAGGTCCAAGAACAGCTTCTTCCCTTCTGTTATTAGATGTCTGAATGGTCCTCTCAAATTTCAAATCTACAGTTGATCATGGTTTTGTGCACCTTCTTTGCAGCCATAGCTTTGTACTCCCTGCTCTGTTCAGTCACCCTGTAATCTTTGTATGGTATGATCTTCCATGTTTGCATGCAGAACAAAATGCTTCACTGTATCTAGGTACATGGGACAATAACCATCTTCAAAATCAACTGAAACGAAGTTAAAAAGAGGGGAATCAATTTTCCCATCTCCCCTGGCTTTTACAACCTCTAGAATCATTATGATCTCTTGCACTTTTAATCAATGCTTTTTTAAAAACCTTTTACAATCAAGACATCTAGATTTATTGTTGGGCAAAATTCAGACTAGGTTTCATGATCTCTCTCATTCCTCCATTATTCCTCAAATTAAAGAGCAATCCCAAACCATAACAGCCTTATAAACTTTGTATTTATAATAACATATAAAAAGTGCTATGTTGTTTCGTTCAAACAGCCAACTTGTCCTAAAAGCATTCAGTTCTCAACGAAGGAAGTTCTGCTGATGGCATGGTACTGCTGTAACAAGTATTCCCTGGGAAATAGTTATTCCATTTATCCTTCATGGAACAAATCAGACATCCCACTGTGACACAAAGAACAGACGACTCAAAGGTTTCCATGTTTTGAACTATTCCATGTGCCAGATTTAATGTAAAGAATAAAACCAGACATAATGGTAATGAAAGTATGTATTTCAAAGCTGGTTATGTCAACAGAGGATGAAATTAAAACAGTAATAATGAATGAGTGAGTTGCAGAAATGCCCAAGGAAAAGTTAACAGATGTTTCAGGTATAACTCTATTCTCAGTATAATGAGTGAAGATTCAGGATCATTGAAATAATGCATGAGAAAAATAGTTCCGAGGAAAAGAATGAAAGTATTAATGAATCTGAACAGATCATATTGATCACAAAGGATTTTAATCCTGTGATGAATGCATTAGTCACAGATTCCTTTAATTATGTAGTATCTTATTGTTAATGTTCTTCAATAGTGTGTGGAATGGGTACATTAAAATTTTACCTTGATTAGCGAGGTAGTGAGGATCGACACAAGGCAAAGGAATATAGTAGTATTGCTCGCTTTGATAGCACCTTGAAGTCATTCAACGGTGGTAAATCCATGTAAAACAGCTAAAAAAAAATTCTATTTTATATGGACAAATATACTGTGCTGTGAGATTTTATGCTATTGTGTAATCTTATATTGAAAAAGGCACAGATAAAGCTTAACATCGAACACATTTCGGCAGTTATTGTTCGGAAATCATAGGATTCATCATTTACCCAGTCAGGACATTATTGTACCCATTTAACAAAACTTAATGTTCCTCATCAAAGTGCCTTATATTAATGGTATCAGATGATAAGGCAATGAGAGAAAAGAATATCCTAAATTTACAGAAACAATTTGCTTATTAGTAACAATATGTGCTGCTGAAAGATGCAGGAGGGTTGATGAAATGTACACAAAACAAATAGTAAGAACAGTTTCTGAGAACTGTGAAATCTGAAGTAAAAAGTGTAAAAGGATGCTCTCAAAACCTATCATAAGTCTGGCATTAGCATGAGACTTTATTCTAGCTCCCTGGAATCTATCTATTAATGAGGCAAAGACAGAAATATTTTCAAATTACTTTTCTTGACTTGGCTACAAGATGAGGTGTTTCAGCACTAATAGTAAGTCAAGTAAATATACTGTAGATCAAAATTGAGGAGGTGATGGCTTAGTGACATTGTCAATAGACTATTCACCCAGAAACTCAGCTAATCTTCTGTGGACCCAGGTTTCGAACTCACCAAGACAGATAGTGAAATTTTAATCCAATAATTATCTCAAATAAAAAGTCTAATGATAACCGTGAAACCACTATCGATTGTTGGGGAAAAAAAACATCTGACTCACTGATATGGTTTACGGAAGGATATCTGCCATCCTTCTCTGACCTACATGTGACTCCAGATCCAGAGCAATGCATTGCCCTCTGAAAATGCATGGTAAACCACTTAGTCATACCAATCACAATGAAATCTCAACAAAAAGAAATGAAACAGGAAGGATCACCTGGCATCAACCTCGGCAACAGAAATGACAATAGCAAGAACTGTTAGAGTCATAGAAACATAGAGATGTACAGCACGGAAACAGACCCTTCAGTCCAACTCATCCATGCCGACCAGATATCCTAACCTAATCTAGTCCCATTTGCCAGCTCTTCGCCTATATCCCTTCAAACCTTTCCTATTCAGGAACCCATCCAGATGTCTTTTTAAATAATGCAATTTTACCAGTCTGCACCACTTCCTCTGGCAGCTCATTCCATACACGCACCACCCTCTGCGTGAAAAGATTGCCCCTTAGGTCCCTTTTGTATCTTATCCCTCTCAATCCGAACCTATGCCCTCTAGTTCTGGACTCCCCCACCCCAGGGATAAAGACCTTGTCTATTTAGCCTATCCATGTCCCTCATGATTTTATGAACATCTATAAAGTCACCCCCCAGCCTCCGATGCTTCAGGGAAAACAGCCCCAGCCTCTTCAGCCTCTCCCTATAGCTCAAATCCTCCCATCCTGGGCAACATCCTTGTAAATCTTTTCTGAACCCTTTCTCTTTTTTATATAAATATTTTTATTGAAAAGCATTTTTAAATATTTTATAAAACATTTATATATAAAGAAAAAAAAACCCCATCAGAACAGGAAAAAACAGTACAAAGAACAAGGCCATAACATAGTACCAATGGTACTGAACAACATCTTTCCGATAGGAAGGAGACCAGAATTGCCTGCAATATTCCATCAGTGGCCTAACCAATGTCCTGTACAGCCGCAACATGACCTCCCAACTCCTGTACTCAATACTCTAACCAATAAAGGAAAGCACACCAAATGTCTTCTTCACTATCCTATCTACCTGCGACTCCACTTTCAAGGAACTATGAACCTGCATTCCAAGTTCTTTTTGTTCAGCAATACTCCCTAGGATCTTATTATTAAGTGTATAAGTCCTGCTTTGACTTGCTTTTTCATTAATGCAGCACCTCGCATTTATCTAAATTAAACTCCATCTGTCACTCCTCAGCCAATTGGCCCATCTGATCAAGATCCCGTTGTACTCTGAGGGCGGCACGGTGGCACAGTGGTTAGCACTGCTGCCTCACAGCGCCAGAGACCCGGGTTCAATTCCCACCTCAGGCGACTAACTGTGTGGAGTTTGCACGTTCTCCCTGTGTCTCCGTGGGTTTCCTCCAGGTGCTCTGGTTTCCTCCCACAGTCCAAAGATGTGCAGGTCAGGTGAATTGGCCATGCTAAATTGCCCGTAGTGTTAGGTTAGGAGTATGGGTGGCTGTGTGGACTTGTTGGGCTGAAGGGCCTGTTTCCACACTGTAAGTAATCTAATCTAATCTAATCTAACCTTCTTTATTGTCCACTGCACCTCCAACTTTGCTGTCATCTGCAAACTTACTAACTATGCCTCCTATGTTCACTTTCAAATCATTTATATAAATGATGAAAAGTAGTGGATTCAGCACCAAGTCTTGTGGCACACCACTGGTCACAAGCCTCCAGTCTAAAAAGCAACCATCCACCGTCACCATCTGTCACTGCAAATTTCCCCTCACTAACATCTCTGTGCTAGTGCCAAAATTGGGGGAGCTGTCTCAGATTATTCAATCAACAGCCTGACATCATCATACTCATGGAAACATACTTTGCAGACAATGTCCTAGACACCACCCTCACCATCCCTAAATATGTCCTCTCCCATCGGCAGGACAGACCCAGCAGTGCTGGCAATGCAGTGCTATACAGTCAGGAGGGAGTTTGTCCTGGCAGTCCTCAACATTCGCTTTGCACCCCATGAAGTCTCATAGTACCAGGTTATGTATGGACAGGAAACCTCCTGCTAATTATTATGCACCGTCCTCTCTCAAGCTGATTAATCAGTACTCCTCCATGTTGAACGACACTTGCAAGAAGCAGTAAGGTGGGGGAAATGTGCTCTGGGTAGGAGATTTCAATGTCCACCACCAACAATAGCTGAGCACAGCACTACTGACCAAGCTGATTAGGTCCGAAAGGACTTTGCTCCTCGACTGGGTTTGTGACTGGTGGTGAGGGAACCACGAAAAGGTTAAAACATATTTGACCTCATCCTTACCAATCTGCCTGCAACAAATAAATCTGTCCATACCAACATCAGAAAGATCAACCACTGCATAGTTCTTGTAGAAATGAAGTCCCAACTTCATACTGAGAATACTCTCCAACCTGTGGTGTGGCACAATCACTGTACTAAATTTTGAACAAATCTAGCAACTCAAGATTGGGCATTCGAGATACTGTGGGCCTTCAACAGCAACAGAATTGTATTCTGACACATTCTGCAACCCCCTGACCCAACATATCCCTCACTCAACCATTACTATCAAGCCAGGGGATCAACCCTGATTCAATTAAGCTTGCAGGATGGCATGCCAGGAGAAGCACCAGGCATACCTAAAAATGAGGGTTCAATCAAGTGAGGCGACCAATCAGGGCTATTTGCAATGCAACATCAGAAGCAGCAAATGATAGACAGAGTTAAGAGTTCCCACACCAATAAATCAGATTTAAACTCTGTAATCCTGCCACATCTAGTCATGAAGGAGAAAGTGAGGACTGCAGATGCTGGAGATCAGAGCTGAAAAATGTGTTGCTGGAAAAGTGCAGCAGGTCAGGCAGCATCCAAGGAGCAGGAGAATCGACGTTTCGGGCATAAGTCCTTCTTCAGGAATCCTGAAGAAGGGCTTATGCCCGAAACGTCGATTCTCCTGCTCCTTGGATGCTGCCTGACCTGCTGCGCTTTTCCAGCAACACATTTTTCAGTTCACATCTAGTCATGAATGATGGCGGACAACTAAACAACTCACTAGAGGAGAAGGCTCCACCAATATCTCCATCCTCAATGATAGAAGAGACCAACACATTTGTGCAAAAGATAAGGCTGAAGCGTTTGCAGCAACCTTCAACCAGAAGTACCACCTCAGCCTCCTCCAGTGGACCCATATTACAGATACCAATCTTCAGCTAATTTGATTCTCTCCACATGATATCAAGAAACAATTGGAGGCAGTAGATACTGCAAAGTATATGATTCCTGACAACATTCTGCCAATAGTACTGAAGGCTTATGCTCAAGAAATTGCTGCACCCATAGCCAACATCTTCCAGTACATTTACAACACTGGCATCGACTTGACAATGCACAGGTATGTCCTGTGCATAAAAAAGCAGGAAAATCCAACCTAGCCAATTACTACCCCATCAGTTTACTCTCGAAAATACATAAAATGATGGAAGGAGTGATCAACAGTGCTATCAAGCAGTACTTGCTCAGCAATAACCTGTTCAGTGATGTGCAGTTTGGGTTCCACCAGGGTCACTCAGCTCCTGAGTTCTTTCCAGCCTTGGTCCAAACATGGACAAAATAACTGAATTCCAGAGGTGAGGTGCAAGTGATAGCCCTTCACATCAAGGCTATATCCGACTGAACGTAGCATCAAGGAACCTGAGCAAAATTTAGAGTCAATGGGAATTAGGGAAAAGCTCTCCAGTGTTTGGAGTCATACCTGACATATAGGAAGATGGTTGTGATTATTGAAGGTCAGTCTTCTCAGCTCCAGGATATATGTGCAGGAGTTCCTCAGGGACATGTCCTATTCCTAACTATCTTCAGCTTCTTCATCAATCACCTTCCCTCCATCATAAGGTCAGAAGTGGGGGTTTGGCAATGATTGCACAATGTTCAGAAAAATTTGCAACTCTTCAGATACTGAAGCAGCCTGTGTTTAAATGCCAAACGTCCTGGAAAATATCCAGGCTTGAGTTGAAAAATGGCAAGTAACATTCACATACACAAATACCAGACAATGACCATTTCCAAAAAGAAATAATTTAATCACTGCTCCTTGACATTCAATAGCATTACTATAGCTGAATACAACATGATTAAAATTCTGGAGGTGATGACTGACCAGCAACTCAACTGGACTCACTGTATAAATACTGTGGTTACAAGAGCAGGTCAAAGGTGAGGAATATGCAACAAGTAACTTACCTCCTGACTCCCCAAAGCCTGTCCACCAACCACAATGCACAACGCAGTAGTGTGATGGAATGCACACCCCTTATCTCGATGGTTACATCTCCAACAACACTCAAGAAGCTTGACATCATCCAGGACAAAATAACCTGCAAGATTGACACCTCTTCCACAAACTTGTACTCTCTCCACCACCAATTCCTGGTTGCAGCAGTGTGAACAGCCTAAAAGGTGCACTGAAGAAATTCACCAAAGATCCTTAGGCAGCACCTTCAAAACGTCTTGACCACTTCCATCTAGAAGAACAAGAGCAGCAGATAGGTCAGGGTGCTACCCGCGGACAGTTCCCCTTCAAGCCAATCATTACCCTGACTTGGAGCTATATTGTGGTTCTTTCAGTTAGGCTGAGTTAAAACCCTGGTATTCCTTCTCTAATGGCATTGTGGGTCTACCAACAACTTATGAACTGCAGCATTCAAGAAGGCAGCTCATCACCATTTTTTCAAGAGCAACTAGGGACAGGCAATAAATGCTGGCCAGCCAGTAACAGCGATATCCCACGAGGGAATAAAATAATGGAAAAATGAACAAGGAAGACCAGTAAAAGTCCTGTAACTAAAAGCATGAAAGATAGAGCAAGATGCTCTCAACATTGAGTTAGGCCTCACTGGACATTACATCTGATTCTGCCACAAACTCACCAGTGTTGCTCAGATCCACATAAGATTGTGTCCGTGGAGTCTATCTTCTTGACAACCTCCATGACTAACACCATATTTACAGGTTGTGTGGCCCTTTGTTTGCCCTGGTGTTCCACGTGTTTAACCTTCAATTATATTACCAAGAGTCAACAAAAATGCAATTTCTTTTTAGTTGGACAGGTTGTCTTTCGCAGTGAAGACTGGCTGCAGTACATACTACCCTTGCATTTAGTTCAGCTGCCAGTCAAGAGCATGGATTTTCAGCAGCACTCGGCATGCAAACAGAAATAATGGAAACAAGGAGGCAGCATGATGTTGCATGCTGCTTATCCTAACAGGAACCAGTGTGGGTGGATTTTGAATTGTATCTCCACTTCTGAAAACAGGAACCATTCATATTTTAGTGGCAAAATTGATCGGCAGGACTTCTAATCCAGACTGCTTTTATTTAATATTTGACTAGGCAAATTCCAATAGATAGATCAATCTCAGTCTCCAGTAATCAATTAGGCAGCCAGTAGTTCTCATGGTTACCACAAAACAGCAAGAAAGTTTCGCTGATCCAGTACAAGAACTTGCACTGAGATTCAGAGCTGAATGTAACTGAATGATTAGCTTTAATATGCATTGATTTTTTTAAAAAAATCATATATTTATAACTGCACTACTGCAGTTCTACATGAAACAACAGGCAATCAATTTTATTGGTTTGTCTTTTCCACAAAGTTTTTCTGCAAGTTATTCAAATTTGTCATTTTTTTGTAAATTTTTGACAAGTTGAAGAGTGCTCTCTAGGTTAAAATGAACTATCCAAGCGGTGTTTGATCAACTAACCAAGTAGAGGGGCCCGAAATTCCCTTCGGGGTTCTAGCTGTCTCCTGCTGTAACTCCAGCAGACCAGCAAAACCTCAATTGTACGAGTCTCTACCATTTATGAAGACTTTTCTTGACATCATTGTAAGGGCAGAAATTCTGCGAAATACTCCAAGGTGACAGATGGCTATGTTCCAGATAAAACCATTTGTTCACTGGGCCTAAAGGACCAATGGTCAGATGGGGGATGGGACCTCAGTCAGCCCAGTTCCAAACCAGGAAGCCAGAGTTTATAACAGCTATGGTGGAGAAGGACTGAACATGTGACCAGAGAGATGCTCAAACCTCCTTGAACCATCGTTTGAAGCTCCAGCAGTTCTGTGCCATAGGGAACTAGCAAGCATGATTATAGTAGTTTACAAATCAAGAATTACACCTTTGCTGCCTGAAGATTGATCTTCCACCAATAACATTCTGAACTGCTCATGAGAGATCAAGAAACGAAGCACATGCAAATGGAAAATCAGATTCCAAGTGTTCTTTTGGTTTCAATTTCTTTCCCAGTTTCCATTACAGAGCTGGTCGGCATATCATTTTTCTTGGCTGAGACAGTCCAGGGACTCTACATCCAGCTGTCTGTAGAAAGGCTTTAAACTCTTTTCAGTTCTGTACCAAAAATTGTGGAATGCTTTTCCTATCCACAAAGATTTATTTTCCTATTTCAGACCCTGGGGATCCCTTCTGCACATCTGATGTGTGTTGCACTTGGCAGAGGAGAGCTCTATGCTATTTTGATGTGAACACATTTCTTAACATGTACCTTGGTGCCCACACTGAGTAAAAGAAGTAACAAAATAAAGTAAGTAAATAAATGAATAGGAAAAAAAGTTATCCAAAAAACCCTCAAAAGGCAAAATTAGGTTAGGCTGGACGTTCTGAGAAATGTGAGACATCTAATTGAAGCAGGGAAGCTTTATTGTGGGATGTCTAACATAATTTTCAGTGCAGTCAAGTGTTCTATGACCTGGATGAATCCATGTCAATTATTGCTTGCCTGCAGTGAAATTAACAAAAGAGTGAAAGCCTTCAAAAAATAAAAGTTTACAAATAATCTTCTGTCTCTTCTCCAACTTTGAGCTATTGTACTACACTGATTAATATGGTGTTCAGTAGAGGTTTTACACACAGTAACATTTCTTCATGGATTCTCTGTTGAAAATCAACACAGAAGTTTGTTAGATTCTTGGTGTTGAATCAACACTGTTTTACTCACTCAGCTCACTGGACAGGCTCTGTGAAATTTCAACTCAGGCACATCACAACAGTCTGTTTGTTCATTTGACTCCAGCTCCCCTTGTACATGAATTCAGTTTCCTGACATATTTCTGATAAGAAGCAGATTGTGATGTTTATGAGACAAGAGAAGAAATATAGAAACAAATCTAATGAGAAACAAAGAAAAGCAGTCAAATATATAAGAAACAGAAGCATGACACAGAGGTGAAAAGGAGTTATAGAAATGAACAAAACGGATGAGACAGGATTAACAGATTAACTCAAAGGTCCTGTGATGTGGTGTTAATGTAGCAGTAAGGACTAATTACAGGGATATTCACATAACATCTGGGGTCTACAAAGGGTTTTGGCATGCTCACATATTGAATTCTCAGTGGATTACTTTTGTATTCAGTAGCTTTATCTTTCTGTGTGATGTGAAATAAGCTTGATTGTATCATGCAACTCAATGAAATAATAAAGCAAAGTAAAACATGAAAGACATGATGGACTTGTCTCTCCAGGAATTACATTTACTCAGACTATCATTTTCCATATCTTTCAATCAATTACTCAAACTTTACCTGCCCTTACTCAGTTTTGTGACAGATGTTTCCATTACGTCTTTCTCTACACTTCAGTTACCCAGTTTGCCTATTCCATCCTTTGTATTGTTTTTCCTTTCTTTTCTATTTAAGTTTCCCTGTATATGTCTCCTTACCTTGTAGCTTTCCTTATTTTTGTTTGCCATATTACCCTATTAATTTCTTCCTTTTGTACTTCTGTTTTGTTTTCTTCGTATCTCCTGCAATGTCCATCTGGTTTATTTCATCTCATTGTTTGTTTTCAAAACTTTCAACAGCTCCTGAAATTTTTTGTTTGTTTCTCTTTCTACTTCCTATTATTTGATTCCAATCAATTAATAGGGTTTTATTTACTCTTACAGTCAAAAGATGGAAAATTCGATTCTCTAATCAATAGATGCATAAACAAATTTTCTCCATACGCACTTCTATATTTTTGGTATATATCTCTAAGATCCTACAAAGCATGAAACCAATATGAGACTCTCCTTCTTAAATAGATGGTAAAGAGTTTAAAGAAATGGTTCAAAACCCAAAAGTAATGTTATTCATCCAATGCCTGACATAATAGTGAACACAAAACAAATGATAAAGGCTTGTCATTAGTATCCACAGCTTATAAAAAAATTCTCAACTATGCAGAGAAACTATTTGCACTAAAGGGGAAAAAAAAGCACAGCCTTCTTCTTATCAACGAGCTACTAGTCAAATATTGAGCTGCCTGCAATATCTTCTGTTGCTCCCTCACTCCCCACCCTTCACTGTGCAGTGCTGCTTTTTTTTTTTCCTTCTTTCAGTTAATGCCAGCAAGTCATTGAGAGCTTTCATACTTCTTTTTCAGGAACATAACCAGCAGCTTGGGGAATGAGGAGTATGAATTACACCCAAAGGACACTAGTAGGAAATTAAAAAAGATTTCTTTTTGCTTTTGCATGCACTGACTCTCTGCATAAACAGTTTCTCTTGGCTTGTATTTATGTTCCATGGACAAATTTGTTGAGTTTGCATGTGGTTGATCAGCCTCAGTTTTTCAAACGCATTTTCGTAGTAATGAAATGTAACAGAGCTGGCTATGTTACTCATACTGACATAAAAAAAACCTTGACTTCATTATTTTATACACATTGCTCCATAGTTTATTTCCAGATATATAAATTATGTTGCAGTGTTCTCTGGCAAATGGGCGATATAATTGTAAAGAACCTTACTTTTTTATGCAACAGTGGATATGCGGAATTGATCATATCGGTACAAAACAGTGCATTAGCAATCAATTTATATTACCAGCTAATAACTTAAACCACAAGCACAGTTTATCTTTTGTCTAAAGAACTGGTTAAAATATGTCCTGTATACCACAAGAAAAAAAAAGAATTTTATGAAATCATAAAGAGTACTTTGCTGACAAAGATTATCACTTATAAGCAAAGGCTTGTCTGTCTAGAAATGAATAGAATATACCAAGTATAAATGCTGACAGCTACTCTTTGCTGTAGCAATGAGCTGTTGCTCACCAGGATTCCTGAGGTGTTCTTGGCTGAAAGCATACTTTCAAGCATTGATCGAACCCAGGAGAGAAGGGTTTACTGCAATAGCCTCCAAGCTAATAATCCATGCCAAACTATTGGATTCCAACCACTTTTAGAAGTGGAGGATGCTGTTAAAATTCAATTTTGACAATTATGTAAAATGGGTATGAGCAGATTGCTTTCCTGCAACACATACCATTCAATTTTCCTTTATGTTAGCACTTCTGGAAAATAAAGTGAGTCAGGTGGCATGATAGATAACCACGTGACAACTGCTTATTTTGCACATTCACCAAAGTTGATGTTCATGGAAATCTGTTCTATTGCATCTGCTTACAATATTGGCCATCCATCACTGATGCTGATTAGGGAGTGAAAGTGAAACCTATTTGTATCAACTGACAAATCATCTCACTCCCTAAAATCAAAATCTTCTTTGATTTTTACAAGTACCATGGTGAAATTCTCACTGGGCAGTGCCCAGTTTAAGGTCATTATTGCTAGCTAAATGTCTTGTCAATGCTACAACTCACCTCATTGATATTCAGTCTCCCATTTTACCAAACTTTCCAACAAGCTGAATGTCAGGAAAACACAAAAAGGAAACCAGAACATTTCTGGTGGGTTCGGTTCTGGTCTGAAACGTCTCCATGTTGGACGTCTGGCAATAACATTTCAGGGATGCTGTAAAAAAAATTGCTGCCAAGAGTGTAGTGCTGGATGTAAGAGTAAGGAGCCCTCCAGCCTCAGGTTGGGCAGTGTCTGACCACATCAGACATGAGCACCTCATATGGCCAGGACCTTGCAGGGAAAGGTTAATCGACGTGGATACATGTGGATGCACTGGATGGGAACGTAAGGAAATGTGAAACTTGTGGGGTTAATGGGATGGGCAACTGGAAAAGGGATATGGATATCTGGGGGCTCTCTAACATGGTCAAGCTGAATCTGATACACACTGACTGAGGTGAACTTTATGTTGTGTTCCATCATGAAACAAATCAAAAGAGTGCAATGGGAAGAAAACCATTTGGATGACAATGGGTGATTGGTTGTGAGTACTAGTACATGTGGGAAAAGGTGGTGAGATGTACCAAAGGACTAAGGCTACAGCACAGAAGACCAATAGGGTTTGTGGTGTGGAAGGCTAAGGGTGGAGGACCGGTGAAGAAAGGTGTGACAGCAACAATGAGAGTGGTGGTGAACGAGGAGGTGTGGGAGGTATGTGCAGTGGCACTGATATATTGAGTGTAAGGTGGAAAAGAGAAGGGTGTGACCCTCTCACAGAGTGAAGAAGATCATTGACCTTCTCTCCTCATTGCTGGCTGTTCTTCCGCACTGATCTATGTGGACATGTCAGACCAGGCTGGCAAGGTTCTTTGGCGCTGTCTCCTCTGGGGGGGTCTTACGGGAAATGGACACCTCTTTGTTGCACCACCCCACCCACCAGCCTCTCCAAACCCTGTCAGAGAAACCATCTTCTACTTCTCTGACAACTTTTATTCATGGGCGAAAATGAGGACTACAGATGCTGGAGATCAGAGTCAAGGTTAAAGTGGTGCTGGAAAAGCACAACAGGTCAGGCAGCATCTGAGGAGCAGGAAAATCGATGTTTCGGGCAAAAGCCCTTCATCAGGTATGAGGCTATTCCTGATGAAAGGCTTTTGCCCGAAACGTCGATTTTCCAGCACCACTCTAATCTTAACTTTTATTCATGCCCTTGCAGGGCAGTCTTGGAATGCCAGTGCTTGTCCAGGTACACAGCAGCATTTTAAAGATGGCCCCATATTACATTCCAGAAGTAAGATGGAGCATAAGACAACCTACCATTCAATGTCATTAATTTTGCACCACCATCCAAGATGGACATCACTCCAATATGTCCAGTTTTGTTCCCATTGTGTAGTGGGTCATTTGCAACCTCAGCAAGGAGCTTCCAAAATAATCACCAACCCAACCCTAACACTGGACCTGACCCTGGTCTTACTCACTTGGTTCATGCAATGAATGCCATTTCTGCAAACATTCAAACAAGAGAGGTTTCTGATGGGTTTAGATATTATCTGAAAATTACTTTGAATGTCAGATGGTATGCACAGGGTCAATTTGACTTACTGACACCATTTGGCTTTCTGCAGGGTCAGAGAAGAAACTTTCAAACGTTTTCCTATAATTGAACTTTTAAAAAACAATTTTACCTCTCCTAAAAGATTACATGGCTGTCAGTGAATAATAATGTCCAACCATACTTGTCAGATCTTATAGTAGTGTGAGGCAAGCTAGGGGCGGCACAGTGGCTCAGTGGCTAGCACCAGGGTCCCAGGTTCTATTCCAGCCTCGGGTGACTGTCTGTGTGGAGTTTGCACATTCTCCCTGTGACTGTGTGGGTTTCCTCTGGGTGCTCCAGTTTCCTCCCACAGTCTAAAGATGTGCAGGTCAGGTGAATTGGCCATGCTAAGTTGCCTATAGTGCTGGGTGCATTAGTCAGAGGGAAATGGGTCTGGATGGGTTCTCTTCAGAGAGCCTAATTCCACACTGTAGGGAATCTAATCTAATGGATAAGGTTTTCACAGTTGTTTATTTAAATGCAAGTCTAATCCAAATAGCTTTCACATTCACATACTGAAACATAATCCCTAAATTAATATTAGGTTCAGGAAAAAATTATTACCTCTGATGGAAAACTGAGCACTAATAATGCAGTAATGAAGCTATTGAAACATTATAAAGTATTATTGATTCAAAAGTGATCATGAGCTACCAAATAAAACAAGCAATCCATAAATTTAAATAAAAAGTAACACATTGGCATGAATTTTAACACTGACAGTGGGGCTGGCAGCAGTTCATTGGAGACCTGAATCTTTGAACAGTAAGTCTATCAGGGACCTTTTAAATGATCCGTAGCTTTGGCATCCCAGTTCCAGGTTCCCAACCAATTAGAGAATTATGTGCTGACCGCCCTCAACTAATTTTTAATGCTTCTTTGTTTGAATTGATCTAGCAAAGGTCAGAATGGGACCATTCTGCAATTGCATGAAGAGAAAAAGCCTCTTGAGTGCTAGAGAGAAGGCTGCTCCATGATCCACAGATGCATTTGAGATATCACGCTGAGGGCTATAAGGGCCAGTGGAGAGATTGTGCTCCCAGTAGACAGAAAGTTAACCAAGTGGGCATAGTTGGAAGTAGCAGAGGATTAGGCAGCAGAAATGTAGTCTCTTCCTTCTGGAAACAGAGCATCTGAAGATTCAATGGCATCATCTGGGCAAGAAAGGTGAGTGATATGCCATGATGACGTACCAATCTCCTCATTCTATTTTCTCCAGATTTTGCCTGCATCAAATTCTCAGAACAATGCACTTTGTTTGTGCACCCTTCCCTCTTATTCAGATGGCCTTCAGCCTGCCTACTGATCCATCACCATTGCACATGCAGTCGTTCTGATGATTATTCTGGTATGACAGAGTTTATCATATTCTTGGTGGGAAAAAAATAATAACTTTTGTCTGTTGACTTCAGAAGCCAAGAAAACAACAAGGTTAATTAAAGTTCCTTAGCTTCTGAAATATTTATAATAATAGAAGTTATAGATACAGAAATGTATGGTCCATTATTTGAAAATAAATCTGATATGAGAGGCAATCTGAGAAGTGTTTGCCATCTTAAAATTTAACATAACATTTGCAATAGTTGGAAGCATTTATTTTTATTTGATCTAGATATTACTTAAGGAATGCAATGTAATTACTAACCAATATTTTAACTCTGTCAACCTGGGGACTTTATCAGCACTGACAATCAAGCTCTTTGATTAGGGAAACAGTTCCTCTATTTATCAGGTTCAAGAGTTGAGACATACAACAATAGGTTAAAACCTAGAATGCAAGATAACTACAAATTAGGAAGGCCAACTTACCCATCCTAATCCACCCAGAGAAACCTTGCTGAAAGTTCCAATTTTAAATAATTCAATTGCTTCTGTAATGATTTCAAAGATACTGTCTCCACTAGAAAATCTGTACATTTGCACTGTATATTGATCACTCATTGTGAGACTGAAAAATTGCTAAGATAATTCTTAAGTTTACCTTCTGTTATTTTCTATATCTCTGTACTACTTTCAGAGTTTAATTTTAGCTAATATTAAAGATTTTCAGTCCTGTTCTCTATTGCTGAGAAACTGCATGTTATTTCAAAGCCATTCATCATACACACATCAGGACACAAGCTACAAGATGGAAAGCTTTGACAAAATGTCTTTTTTTCAGCAATACATAAGTTCTGCACGACAAAACAACTGTTGATTTAACATTTTTCTATTTCAGTATTCATTTGCCTCGATGTCATACAATTAGGGCAGAATTGTATCAGTCCTTTAGAGAAGGTTGGGAACTGTGCAGAATGATAAAAACAGGAAGGAAAATATTGAGAGGGAATCCCAATGAATACTGCCTGTCATAAAATATTAGTAAGGGCTTGATTTTCAATTCAATGTCAGGAACACGATTCCCACATAGATTCCAAGTCCCAGTCCTCCACTGCATCTTTGTCACCAATATGATGAAATCTTCAAACAAGTGTAAATGGACCGGAAATGAATATAGCACCCAATCTGTAGCGTTGAGCATCAACAGGAGGTAGAGATTTGCTGCAATGCAAAAGCGGCAAAGACTGTTAATTAACAGCCATGATGGAGCCTGCTGCTGCCTGGCAGAGGAAGGAGACAGCACTGAGGAGATGGGGAGGGATGGCAGCAGCTACACCAGAAGTGGCCAGATGATCAAACTGAATGTGAACATTCAAGATCTAATGGAAGATCCCCAGGTCCGAGCATCTTTCACCATTTGAAAGAAAAATGTAATTTCTTCCTCTGTTAAGCCCAATGGTTACAGATATTTTCTAATCAACCTATTAGGACACACAGCTGAAGTAGGTAAGACTTGAATGCAGGCCTCCTAGCTGAGAGGTAGGGACACTACCACTGCACCACTGGTGCCCTTCCCAATGGCTGTACATTAAGGTGCACTAAAGTATTCAAGTTCAGTAAGCTACAAATTGAAAATTGCCTTCTTATCTTCTCTCACCTGTTCACATCCTTCTCAAGGATTTGCATAGACTGTTAATTGAAGTCGAGCAAGTTCCAATTCCACCTTAAAAATTCCATTGTATCCTGGATGTAGTGAAATTGTGATTATGAAATTGGCCCCAGAACTGTACCCTCCACAAATAGTCATTAAAATTCAGCCTCATAATCAAGAATTGCAGGACCTTGGGAGTTGTCAGTAGGGGCTGCTGCCAATTAAGGTAAATAATTGGTCTGTTGATATCCTTTTTACAATTCAGTAAATAACAGCATTGGAATTAACCTGTCTACCCTTCTGTGGACAATCCCATCAGATTCATTGTAGTGGCTTCCTTCCATCTTAATTGTTTACCAGTGGTGAAAATGCCACTGCACTCCTACTGTTAATCCAGGTGGGATCATGATCTGCATTTGGTCTGAGCTATAGGAATCACAGCATCCCAACAAAATTCCAGCACAAGATTCTCTGGTCTATCCTTCAAATCTAGACTTTTTTAGATTAGATTACATTACAGTGTGGATACAGGCCCTTCGGCCCAACAAGTCCACACCGACCCTCCGAAGTGCAACCCACCCATTCTCCTACATTTACCCCTTACCTAACACTACGGGCAATTTAGCATGGCCAATTCACCTTACCTGCACATCTTTGGACTGTAGGAGGAAACCGGAGCACCCGGAGGAAACCCACGCAGACACGGGGAGAACATACAAACTCCACACAGTCAGTCGCCTGAGGCGGGAATTGAACCCGGGTCTCTGGCGCTGTGAAGCAGCAGTGCTAACCACTGTGCCACCGTGACTTACGATACAAGCATTTAATTTCATGGCTTGCTTTTTTCAAACCTTAATTATTTTCATTTTATCTTGACAACCAACCACCTGTTACATCATGGGGACAAGCAGCTGAACTGAACAGCTTTTCTAACTCTCTATTCTCAACACTTTAAAATTAAAACCTTCAGTGACCCTCAAACTAAACCCCAATTGTTCCTCACCAGACTTTTTGAATAACCAATTCTAGACTCTACAAATAATCAATTCCAGACATTGATTTGTATTTTAAACAAAATACTTAGCAATCTATTAACCATATAATAACCTTAGCAGAGCAAAAATTAAACAACAAAGTAATCTAATTGGTCTATGCTTTAAACAAAAAACCTTGGTTTTCAGCCTATTCATACAAAAACAGTTAAAATATAAATAAAATAACGATACTGAGCAGATTACTTCAGTGGTTTTCAGGTTGCATTTTTCCACAAGCATAAACGATGGCTTCTTTGTTGATTTTCTGAATATATCAATCAGGACCACCTTTACAGCTTACTCAGACAAAGGTAACAATACTTATTAGGAGAAAGTGAGGTCTGCAGATGCTGGAGATCAGAGCTGAAAATGTGTTGCTGGAACAGCGCAGCAGGTCAGGCAGCATCCAGGGAACAGGAGAATCGACGTTTCGGGCATAAGCCCTTCTTCATGAATTTCCTGAAGAAGGGCTTATGCCCGAAACGTCGATTCTCCTGTTCCCTGGATGCTGCCTGACCTGCTGCGCTGTTCCAGCAACACATTTTCAGCTAACAATACTTATAACATTGTTTCTATTCTCTGAGCTCTCAAGTGCCAATAACGGAGATTATGCAGGAAGCTTTCAAATCTTCAGGCTGTAGCATCGACAGCTATATTCTTTTTCACAGAAATCATAGTCTAAAACTCAGTTCAAATTCTAGTCTCATCCGGAAAAACTGATCATCTCCCCACAAGTTCCCAAGTTACCATTTAATATCAGCCATTTGCTTGAGCATACAATCTTTTCCAGACTTGCTGGAACCAATTCTACGTTCTGACCTTGTTAATAGCCAACTTCTGCTATCCGTTTAAACATTATGTTCTTTTCCTATGATGAAGCATCTATAGGACCTTTTTTATCAGGAACCAACCTGCAATTAAATTTCAGGCCTGGCTTCACACATAATCAGAAGCTTGTTTTCCTTTTAACATAAGCTGTTATCCACAGTATCCAAAACAATTTTTTTTAAAAATTGGACTCTAACCCACTGAGTTTCTAGGCAACCAGAACACTGTTCAGTTTGACCACAGCTTCCTGTAACTTGCATTGCATTGCTTTGCTACATGGCAGAAGATCTTGGTGTAACACGTTGTTTGTTGTTCTGTGTTAGTTGGATGACCACACAAGAATATTCTTTGGCCTTCATTGTTACTGATTTCAACATGATTCAAGGAGCATTGTCAAGGGGATTTCTCATATCTTTCAGATACATAATCTCGCAACAGGAACCATATAAGATTAGTTGCCATCTAGTCTTCTGAAGTTAAAGTGAGATCCAAGATATCAGTAACAACTATTTTAGGTAATAGCACATTGGAACTAGTAATACTGAATGTGTGTGGGCAACGTTTGAACATTTATAAATGTATAGTTAATATGTAGTTGCTGGTGCGATTTGTGATTTTAAAGCTTTCTGTTGAAATGCCATCAATCTAAGTTTCTCCAATGATGCTGAAGATAATGTATGATCCCCATGGAGACTGATACATTTCAAAAGAGATTACTGTCCCAAATGTCCAGTTGTAATAAACGGATGGGCAAGCTTTCACTGTTATGACTGAAATGTAAAAATCTAAAATCAACATACATCAAACATTAATTTAACAGGTAATAAATACATTAATCTAAAGAAATTGTAAATTTCACATTCATTTACTAATGGAATCAAAATAAAACTTACAAAACACATCTACACAATGCTATGCTTCGCGCTGATGTGCAGCATTGCAGCAACAACCCTGCAGTCACTCCCAGTTTGCCAGCAATATTGAATTCTCCCTGCTGCAACAGGTCAGAACTTTCAACAATTGTTCTATGCAGCTCAAGTTTTCCCTGGTATGATACCGCCAACAAGCCATTATGACTCTCCATTCCTTGTACAAAATACTGATTTCCCTGTTTTCTTTCCACAGCAGTAAGTTATTTGTCTCTCAGCAGCAGTCCTTTATTTCTGTGAAATATTGTGAGAAGGTGTTAAAATTTCCAGCCACTTCATTGGGTTTCTATTTGTGTTTCTTGCCACATGTCAACTAGATCCTGCGGCCATGTTTTTGAACAAAGGTGTTTATCTAGAATTCTTTGGTTTACTTTGAATTAAAGCTGTGTTTCAAAATATAATTGCCTCATAAAGTTCAGCATTGATGTAAAAAAAAATCCTTTAAAACTGTAAAACCTTGTATGCTTTTTCTAGTAACTTATATGGATATTAAAGACAGTATGGCACTATCCAAAGAACAACAAGGGAATATTTGAAATCTTGACTTCCTTCAACAAGTACAACCCAGAAACAGATTAAATTGTTGCTCATGTCATTGCATGTGTAGTCTTGTAGTGTGCAAAATAGCTACTTATGTCACAAAATCCATTGCTCTTCCTATTCTTTCACTGTGAGAAATTCTTTGTGATATTACTCCGAGAAGTAATGGGGCTAAAAACAACCTCTTTAATTCATTGTATATTTATTATACAATGGATGGCTGTTGTAAAGTTTGCCCCAAGGTGGAAGTTTTAACATAAATGATTATAGGAGCTCAAATGGTCATAAGATTAACTTTATGAACAATAAGAACCAATGTGCAAGTCCCTGAATTTACATATAGTTCATGGTATCCTATGTTAAGTCAGTATGTTGTTGGGAAGTTACAAGAATCAGCAGCTTAGCATGGATTAATTCAATAGTTTGAACATTTTCAGCTGTTCAAAAAACCATCATCGATTTGTAAAAGGTAAGTAATGCTTGATAAAGATGTTGGTACATTTTGATAAGGTGACTAAGGTAGTAGGAGGGATATGGATGTTATGTATGTAAATGTCCAGAAAGCATTGAATAAAGTCCTTCATAAAAGACCATTAATTAAAGTTGTAGCTTATGAAATTGGAAGAAAATTATTGAATTAGTTAAGAAGTTAGCTGTGTAAAAGGAGATGAAGTAACATTAATGAGTAGGTACTTCAGTTGGTAGGATGTAAGGAATGGTGTCTTTACCAAGGATCTGTACTATGCTTTCAACTATGTAATGTACCTGCTATCACTTTCAAGGTGATCTAGGTCTTCAGTCATTTTAGCACAATTTCTCTTTGTACTTTGCTTCAATGACCTAAGGTTGTCTAATTGTTCTGCTCATCGCAATCTTTTCCTTGCATGTTCAGATATTCCATTGTTGGAAATTTCAATGGTTTTATTGCACTTGAACATTTTAGCACTGATACTTCCCATTTCTAGGCTGGTCTGAGTAACCCAGTCCTTTAATCTGACCCTGGTATTGTGAGTTTCCCTTCGGCCTTTCTAAGCAACCATGACAGGTCTACCTGGCTGAATGCTATTCTCTCAGCTCCAGCTTTGTCCCAGGTCAGTAACAAATTCCTTTCAGCCCTGGGCTTCTTCAAGGCTCACCAAGAAATTTTTGAAAGTCTATTTCTGATGCTCACTGTCTTGGACCTGTCTTAGCTTCAATGTTAAAAATCCTGTCCCTCACCTCAGTATCAGCCACATTTCTCAACTTTGTTCAAAATTTATTTTTCCCTGTACTGCACAGATTTCTGCGCTTGAGCCCCATTCCAATCCATGTTGCATTTTTTTTCACAGAAATAAAACTTGATTCCCAGTTCTACAATATTGGTTCCAGAAAAGAAAGACATATAATGCAATGGAATTCTTTAGGATTTAGTGGGTGTGGTGGTGGTCTAGGCCATTGGTCGGAGATGAGTAATATAGGACAGCATGCCAGGAGCAGTAACAGCCATATCTCAAAATGAAGTGCAAACCAGATGAAGGTGTAATGTAGGAAACAGCATGCGATAGAGCTAAGAAATCCCAGAACCAAATGAAAAATGCATGCTTGGATGAGGTTCTGGAGAATGACAAGCCTTCATTGAACTCCTGGGGGGAGTGAAATGAAGAGCAATTGAGAAAATGGAATTGCTTGACTGCAGTTATCACCTCCTGGGGAATTTTTGAGTAGTGTCACAAACAGATTGCAACTTTTAAAACCAATCTCTTGCGTATTCTCACCACCTGTCTATAAGCAGATTGTCACTTCATTTTCCCCTTTTCTTAAACAAAACTTTGTTGATGATCACCATCCCTCTGACTCTAGGCTCTGAGTTTCGAAGAGCCATTGCAACACTGTGGTAAAGTTCAACCAGAAGTCAGGTCAATTTCACACATTCTCAGATGTAAAGGATATCTCACAATACAAGCATAAGTACAAACAAATGAGAAGATAAAGGACATGAATGGATTATTAGAATTCACTTAAAAACAAAACAACCAAAGAATGCCAGTTAATTAATGTCCTTGCTTTGAATGGCAAAGTCCAAAAGTCCAAAGTTGGACTTAATTATGTTGGAGTTCATTGGAGGGGGTGGATTTATTGAAAAGCCAGCAGTTGATTGGAGCAGTGGGGTTTTCTTTGGGTAAAAACATTTTTGAAAGCCTTCTTGAATCATAGAGTCATGCAACACATAAACATGAACTTCAGCCTAACTTGTCAAGGTGCAACCAGGTTTACTAAATGAAGCTAGTCCCATTTACCTGCATTTGGCCCATATTCCTCTAAACCTTTCCAGTCCATGTACTTGTGCAAATGTCTTTTAAATGTTGTAATTGTACCTGCCTCTATTGAAGATGTTATTCTGAAATGTAACTTCTGATTCACTGTCTTGATCAAAGGAGTGCATGGATACAGATTGGTGGCTACTTTTGACAAACCAGACACTTTTCCCTTTTGTAGTCCTGAGTTAGAACTGCACTATTGTGGCTGTGCAGGACATTGGTTAGGCCACTTTTGGAATACTGTGCGCAATTCTAATCTCCCTGCTATAGGAAGGATTTTGTGAAACTTGAAAGAGTTCAGAAAAGATTTACAAGGATGTTGCTATGGTTTCAGCTACAAGTCGGGGCTGACTAGTTGGGGCTATTTTCCCTGGAATGCCTGAGGCAGAAGGGTGACTTTATCAAGGTTTATGAAATCATGAGGGGCATGGTTAGGGTAAATAGACAAGTTTTTTTCTCCAAGGCAGGAGAGTCCAAAAGTATAAGGCATAGTTTTAAGGGATCTAAGAGGCAAATTTTCCACACAGAGCATGATGGGTCTATAGAATTATCTGCCACAGGAAGTGGTGGAGGCTTATACAATTACAACATTTTAAATGAGTTATGAATAGGAAGGGTTTAGATGGATATGGGCTGAATGCTGGCAAATTTATTTAGGCTATCTGGTCAGCATGGATGAATTGGACCGAAGAGTCTGTTTCCATGCTGTATATCTCTATGACTCTATGACCTTAAGATTGTTGATTATTGTCAGTGGATACAGATTTAAGCAATGTTGGCCCCGTAACTATCTGCTCTTTCCAACTTGTATTGCTAAAAGGACAGTTCATTCAGTTCTGTGGGTGTCATGTGATCAAGCCTACCTGGGGGTAGGAGAACAATTTGCCATTGAGACAAAGACTTGCATTGCAGATAAACAACTGTCTGTTTCTCATAAGTGGAATTTAATTAATATATGTCTTGTTATAAGGTAGGTACAACTTGCAGTTCGACGGTGTAGGAGATTTTCTCGGAGACAATCATTTCTGCAGCAGCTTCTAATGCAACAGTGAATTAAACAGAAGGTACATGAGGCATTGGTTATCTGACTGATGTTGACTTTTGAGAAACTTCCAGAAAATTACTGCTAAGTCCTCCCTATTGGCATTGTGGATATGCTTACCATCATCTGATGATGGTCCAGCCAGCAATGCCAACATCCAATGAATTAATTCAAAAAAACGCATAATTATATCAAACAGCTTTTAGGATTGTTCAATACATCTTTAAAACATATCTATTTTTATATATATAGACTTTTATTTCATTCATGACAGTAGATTCATTTCCTGGAACAGCCTGATTTAAAAATTTGACTGCTAAATAACCATACTTACCTACTTTTACCTTCTCAACTTCAGGTGATCCGTTCCCTGTCTTAGCAACTCCTGCTGAAACACTCACCCATGTTTTTGTTGCTTCCCAAATCAGCTCTTTCAATGCTTACCTAGCTGGCATCTTAACTTCTTTCTTCATAGTCTTGAGCTCATTCAAAACATGGTTGTCTGAATTCTGGTCTGTATCAAGTCCTATTCATTTGTCACTCACTTGCTGTCTTGAGTACATGTCATTGGTTGCAGTCTAGTAATCTTGAAATTAATTCTTACCTTGAGCTGGTTGTCAAGAAATATTCACACCTTTCTAATCATCAAAGGAAAATCTGGATATATTAATTCCATGAAGAAATTGCTTACTGACGGCAAGTAAGACTTCCAGAAGTCTCTATTTCAGGATCATCGATCTCTTAATCCATAAAATAGATCTGCACATTTTGTTTGAAGAGCTATAACTCAGTAAATGTATCAATGGATGTCCAGTTCATAATTTATTATTTGCCTCCCATTTCTTTTCAGACATCTATGCTTGATTTAGCAAAACTTAAAGGCAATGCGATGCTTTCTTATTTCTTTTATTGATTCCTTCTTTTTACACCCTTTTATTGGTTCTGTCTCTTTTCATTTTTCTTGTTGATACTCCTTTACTCACCATGGTGCCTTTAAGAATGTTGTTTTTAGAACTACATGCTTGTAATATTAAAATTGCAGCCTTGTAGTTGCAGACTTCTGCCACTCCCCACAAGGTGATGTTTATATCAAATAAGGAATAATGATGTCATATAGGCTTTCTTTTATGTTGACGCAGAGGGTGGTATGTGTATGGAATGAGCTGCCAGAGGATATGGAGGAGGCTGGTACAATTGCAACATTTAAGAGGCATTTGGATGGGTGTATGAATAGGAAGGGTTTGGAGGGATATGGGTCGGGTGCTGGCAGTTGGGACTAGATTGGGTTGGGATATCTGGTCGGCCTGGACGGGTTGGACCGAAGGGTTTGTTTCCATGCTGTACATCTCTATGACTCTATGATTAATTTGAAGAACAAAAATGGCAAACAAAGGTTTGGACAGAGGGAAGCCTTCTTAGTACAGACATTGATAATAATTGCAAATCATTATTTACTTTAGTGAGGGATACTTTTAGGACTGCCATTTTTGTTTGCAGACTCTCAGGTTTGTTAAAAGTGAGTGAGAGAGAAGAGTATAATATTTACTGCCTCAGTATAGGTGTGTAATTAATTAGCATTTCTTGGATTTGCAACTTTAGCTCTTTTCTTTTAAATTTTAGAGCACTGTTAGAAATTTCTCTTAACTTGAAATAAATAAAACTTTAAGCAGGAAAAAAAAAAGCTCTTTCTACTGGCTGGTCAATGACTATCTCCAGATGTCTACACTTATAGAAGCTGACAATTCTTTTTGTCCTAATATACAGATGTCAAATTGATCTTCAACTAGTTTTCCAAGTATCTACCACCAAGACCTTGGAACCTTTTAGTCATAGAATTATCGAGCATGGAAACAGACCCTTCAGTCCAACCCATCCATTTTCTTTGTAGATTGCTGGTGCTGCAACTATGATGTGGATTTGCCTCCAGCTTATGTATCTTTATCTATTGTGGCAATGCTTATGTTATTCCTCGTAATATCAGAAATTGGGCATGGATAAAATGGTATTGAAAAATCCAACAGACAGTTGTTATAGTTCATTATATATACAAATATTACATTCTTAAGAATATCAGAGACTAGGCTATTCAGTTAAAAGAACAGCTTGCTTTCAATACTGCCTCATGCTTGAAACAATCCAAGTAAGATGGGATCTGAGGCATATATACCCTCAGGTCACATACTGTGATATAATGATCATATCATTAGATCTCTGAAGCTGTACCAGTACACTGTGTCTTTCAAAGCTATAATGGCATATTGACTATGAGACAGACCCAATTAACCTACAGTAATGGATAAATTTTATCATTTTCATCCTTCTCTCCATGGCTTTACCCTTCCCTATTTCTATAAACCCTTCTAGTCCTATATTTCTGCACTTCTGTCCTCTTGAGCATCCCTTGCTTCCTTTACTCCTAATTTCTGATGGTGCATCATTAATCTAAAGTATTAACTCTGTTTCACCCTTCAGATACTGCTGACTTTTTCCAAAAGATTTCCTTTCAATTTCTTCACTCCTGCATTGACAGCGGTGCTTTCCAATGTGTAGATTTTAAATTCTGGAATGATGTTCTTTAACCTCCCTGTCTGTTTACCTATCTCTATTCCTCAAGAGGTTGCAATAAGACTAAGATTATCTTGATTAAGATTGGTCACCCATCCCAAAACTTTATTACATAGCTCGGTGTTAAAATGTATCTTAAGATCCACTTTACACTATTTCATTCTGTTAACCCTTCCCTATAAATGCACGTTGCTGCTGTTTTCTGTGTGGTAAAATGCTACTACAGTTGACATTTTTGCTTATAACTCATGCAAGACTTCAAAAGTAATCTTAAAATAAAATTTTCTGTCTTCCAGCTGTACAATTAGGAGTGTGGTGGCATGTATGTGGATACACCAACAGCAGTGTGACTTCTAATTTACTGGTTTAATCAAAAGAGTGCACGGGTACAGCTGGTGGCTACTTTTGACAAACCAGACACTTTTTCCTTTTGTAGTTCTGAGTTAGAACTGCACTTTTGTGGCTGTGCGAAACATTGGTTAGGCCACTTTTGGAATACTGTGCAATTCTAGTCTCCCTGCTATAGGGAGGATTTTGTGAAACTTGAAAGAGTTCAGAAAAGATTTACAAGGATGTTGCAATGGTTGGAGAGTTTCAGCTATAAGGAGGGGCTGACTAGTCTGGGGTTATTTTCCCTGAAATGTCTGAGGCTGAAGGGTGACTTTATTGAGATTTATGAAATCATGAGGATAAATAGACAAGATCTTTTCTCCAAGGTAAGAGAGTCAAAAACTACAGGGCATAGTTTTAAGGTGAGAGGGGAAAGATTTAAAAGTGACCTAAGGGGCAACTTTTTCCATGCAGAGAGAGGTGGCTATATAGAATGAGCTGCCAGAGGAAGTGGTGGAGGCTCATATAACTGCAACATTTAAATGGGTATATGAATAGGAAGGGTTTAGATGGATATGGACCAAATGCTGGCAAATGGGACTTGATTTATTTAGGATATCTGATCAGCATGGATGAGTTGGACCAATGGGTCAGTTTCTGTGCTGTGTAACTCTATGACCTTATGATTGTTGGTTATTGTCGGTGGTGGCAGCGGCAGTAGCATTGGCATCAAAGGCGGCTCTGATGTCAGCACTATTTCAAGGGGTTACACACTTGTATTTGTTCAGGAAGGTTGTGGGCTTTGAGACTTCAATTGATTCCAAGATGGCTGCGACAGCAGTGAGGTGGGCTTAGCAGCAAGTGATGGTGCCAGAGCATGATTATTTCAACATTGTTGGTTCCGGTGATGGCGGCGATGGGGAAAAGGACTTGAAGCAATGACACGGTCGGTAGTTGCAGAAGTGGTAGTACCATGCCATTGATGAGTCCACCGCAGTTAGAGCTGGTGAGCCTGTGTCAAGACCCATGGTGGAGGCAGTGGCAAAGGTGACTGGGCCATTTTCTTTCTCTTTTGTTTCTGTTTCTTTAGTTTCAGCTCTTGTTTTTAACTCTGACTACTGTATTCTAAGATGGCGCCAGAGAAAGATTACTTTCTACACTTTTTATGGTACTCCTGTAGTCTTGTCCTCAGGTACTTGTGTCAATACAATAATCTAAAATCTAATATGATCTAATCTATCTTTGAAAAAGACAACGTTCTATATAAATGCCCAGTCAAATGCATTAAATGGTCCAAAGTTTAGTCCACTTACATGATTGAAAGTAAGCTAACACAGAAAGCTAAATCACTTTAAGTCCAAGTACAGCTTTAATTGCAATCAATCTTTGTCTCACTGAAACTTGATTATTGCGAATGCAAGCCTCAGGCTTTTACAACTTTAATTGATGATTAAATCTCTCACAAATTTAAAACTCATTTAATTTTTCTTTTTCTTTATTAATTTTTCCCTCATTTTATTAATCTATTATTTTGTTCTCTCCCTTGATTTCTCTGCCTGACCATGATTTGGAATTGGATTCATGATTCCAACATACTCTTCCTTTTGCAGCTTTCATAAACCTGATTTGTCAAAGAGGAACCATCTCAGCCACTGAATGATGTGGGCCATGGATTATTGAATTCAAAAAGTAAACTCTGTGTTGTCTTCACAGATGCCGCAGTATTTGCATTTATTCATCAATTTCGGTTTTTGTGTGTTTGTGAACTTTAATGCAATTGACACCTTTCGCTGAAGATCTGAGTGAGATAGTTAACAGTCCATCCAAAAATGTGTCAAGGCTGTTACCATTTGTCACTTCCCTATCTTGTTTCCCCAGTCACCTTGTAGGAGAGGGTCAGTGCTGCAACCCAACAGTAGGCCTTGGCAATACAGCAAACTTCCCCTCAGTTTCGGGTCCAATAGGCTGTGCATAATTTGAATTTAGAGGGCCTTAACAGAATGCTGCTGAGTTCATTAATGAAAACAATTTTCAAATGATCTGTAATTATTGGTCACACATCTTAGAAGTCTGTGCCAGTTTCCCTGAGAGTTGTCATGATGCTTATGATTAGATTACTTACAGTGTGGAAACAGGCCCTTCGGCCCAACAAGTCCACACACCGACCCGCCGAAGCGCAACCCACCCAGACCCATTCCCCTACATTTATCCCTTCACCTAACACTACGGGCAATTTAGCATGGCCAATTCACCTAACCTGCATATATTTGGACTGTGGGAGGAAACCGGAGCACCCGGAGGAAACCCATGCAGATACGGGGAGAATGTGCAAACTCCACACGGTCAGTCGCCTGTGGTGGGAACTGAGCCCAGGTCTCTGGTGCTGTGAGGTAGCAGTGTTAACCACTGTGCCACTGTGCCGCCCACACACATTCCTGAGAACGCTCATGTATCTGCTGCACTTAAGGGACCAGTTTCCTTACAACGTGGCTATTTGGAGGACAAGAGCTACTCTCTGCAACTTTGGCTGATAACGTCATGACAGAACCTCCATGACTAAAACAAAGCATAGCCACAATGCAGCCCATTCTACAGCAAGGCCACCACAGAAGAGATGTTAGCCCTGCTGAAAATGAGGTTGTGATGCTTGGATCATTCTGAGGGTGTGGCCTTACAAAGCAGTCCAAACACTGGGACTTTAATCACACAGTTTTTATAACCTGTCATGCAAAATATGTTGAGTAAAATTGCTAGGGGCAAGTGTAACTCACGGTGCATGTCATTTTTGTTCTGCTGCAACAATATTTAGTTCATCATCGCCTTATATCGCGGCAAGGTAAAAACAGGAAAAAAAAGTACACCCAATATTATTGTGTTAAATATAACACAGTGTAGAGGAACCTCAATTATCTGGCATTTGATTGTCTGAATTCTGGATTATCCGAACAAGATCGCAAGTCCCAATGCTTGGCTAAACTGTATTATCTGGCATTTGATTATCCAAACATGCAATTAACAGAACAAAATGCTCCCTGCCCGCGTCATTCGGGTAATCGAGGTTCCTTTGTAAATGTTTAGAATAAAAATGGTGTTTGTTTCAGTATGATTGCTTGACACCATTTGGTGTCGTTGTGTTATTGATCAAATAATTGTTATGAAACACCTCTGGAGCAGGTGGGGCTACAAAATGGGCCTACAACTGCAACCAGATTATATGCAGTGACCAACTATGTGGGATACAAATCCTGGGCAAAGCAATCTTTACCAATTCATTGGCCATGACAAAGTAATTGTATTTACCTCTGTGGAGCAGAAGTAATCACGGATGACCTTAGAAGTGTCAATTGTGCACTACAATGCACAAAGGCATTTCAAGGTCTCATAGACTGCATAGGTTCATGGGGTTGATTTCCTCTCACATTGAATTGTAAGCATTTGCTAACATGCTCTTAGATGCATTGTTGACAGAAGTATCACGAATCTTTAAGTTCTGACCAAAGAAACGGGGGCCAAAGCACAAAATAGAAAAGCAAGGAAGGGATGATGTGAATATCAAAATAGGTACAAAAGGAGTGAGCACTACAAGAGTAAGCGAGGAGCCCTGAGATGCAACCTGGCCTAATCCATGAGCTGGGTACCTATCCTGTAGCAGTGTCCTTGCAGCAGCATTGCAATGAAAGTTGTCAGGGCATATCAGAGTCTTTTTATAAATTCATTCATGGAACATGAGCATAAATGTGGAGGCCAACATTTATTGCTTATCCCTAAATGCTAAGGGGATAGTTAAGAGTCAACCTCCTTCGTTGTTGGGATCACATGTCAATCAGACCAGATAAGGGCATTAGTCAAGCTGACAGGTTTTTCCTGACAATTGGCAATGGTTTCATGGTCATCATTAGACTCCTAATTCCAGTGAGTTCAAATTTTTCCACATGCCATAGCAGGATTCAAACATGAGTTGCTGAATATCCTTGAGTCTTTAGATTACTCATCCAATGATAATACCTCCAGACTATCATTCCCTTGATGTGCAGTGTTTAAGTGTTAACGGTATGGTAAGCGAATCATAGATGTGCCAGAATGTCTGGGTGGGGCTGGCACATGCCAGATGCCAAGGTCTGCAGGGATGAAGTGCTGGCATTCATTACCTATGGAGTGTGCCCTGAGATGTTGATGCCTGGTGTCCAATGACAAGGTAAGCATACATTGAGCGGGCATCACAATGTAACCAATATAACTTTCAAGATGTGAACTTTTGGTGTCTTTTTTTATATGGTGTTTGGGAGAATGGAAAACTACATTTTAATGAGATGAGATTAGGTAATAATGAGATGTTATTATACGCAAATATGCTTCTCATTAAGCACTAGTGAGTACTTTTTCTTGGTTCAAAAATGGGATGTTTTGCTCCCAGAACTCCTTGTTGGATATCTCATTTGACTTTCCCAACATTCCCACTATGGCCTATGTAATTGAAGGGCTGGGCAGATTCTGCATGTCACCTTACTGCTTAAGATCAATTGCAATATTACAATTTAAGAATAATAGGGTGGTTATGGTAGGAGAAAGTGAGGTCTGCAGATGCTGGAGATCAGAGCTGGAAATGTGTTGCTGGAAAAGCGCAGCAGGTCAGGCAGCATCCAGGGAACTGGAGAATCGACGTTTCGGGCATAAGCCCTTCTTCAGGAATATGGTAGGGTATTTTAACTTTTCAAACATAGACTGGGACTGCCATAGTATTAAGGGTTTAGATGGAGAGGAATTTGTTAAGCATGTACAAGACAATATTCTGATTCAGTATGTGGATGTACCTACTAGAGAAGGTGCAAAACTTGACCTACTCTTGGGAAATAAGGCAGGCAGGTGACTGAGGTGTCTGTGGGGGAGCACTTTAGGGCCAGCGACCATTAAACAATTAGTTTTTAAATAGTGATGAAAAGGATGGACCAGATCTAAAAGTTAAACTTCTAAACTGGACAAAGGCCAATTTTGATGGTATTAGGCAAGAACTTTCAAAAGTTGATTGGGAGCAGATGTTCACAGGTAAAGGGATGTCTGGAAAATGGGAAGCCTTCAAAAATTAGATAACAGGAGTCCAGAAATAGTATATTCCTGTTAGGTAAAAGGAAAGGCTGATAGGTGTACGGAATGCTGGACAACAAAAGAAATTGAAGGTTCGGTTAAGAAAAAGAACGAAACATATGTCAGGTATAGACAGGAAAGACCGAGTGAATCCTTAGAAGAGTATGAAGGCATAGAAGTATAGGGAAATCAGGAAGGCAAAAAGGGGCCATGAGATAGCTTTGGCAAATAGAGTTAAGGAAAATCCAAAGGGATTTTGCAAATACATTAAGGACAGAATGGTAACCAGGAAGAGAATAGGGCCCCTCAAAGATCAGCAAGGCGGCCTTTGTGTGGAGTCATGCAAAATACTACATGAGTATTTTGCATCAGTATTTACTGTGGAAAAGGATATGGAAGATATAGAAATTGGGGTAATAGATGGTGACATCTTGAAAAATGTTCATATTAGAGAGGAGGAAGTGCTGGATGTCTTGAAATGCATAAAAATGGATAAATTCCCAAGACTTGATCAGGTGTACCCTGGAACTCCATGGGAAGCTAGGGAAGTGATTGCGGGGTCTTTTGCTAAGATGTTTGTATCGTCGATGGTCACAAGTGAGGTGCCGGAAGACTGGAGGTTGGCTAATGTGGAGCCACTATTTAAGAAAGGTGGTAAGGACAAGCCAGGAAACTATAGAGCAGTGAGCCTGATTTTGGTGATGGGCATGTTGTTGGAGGGAAGCCTGAGGGACAGGGTGCACATGTATTTGGAAATCAAGGACTAATTAGAGATAATCAACATGATTTTGTGCCTGGGAAATCATGTGTCACATGATTGAGTCTTTTGAAGAAGTAACAAAGAGGATTGATGAGGGCAGAGTGGTAGACCTGCTCTATATGGAATACCTCTGTAAGGTGTTTGAAAAGCTTCCCCAAAGGAGACTGGTTAGCAAGGTTAGATCTCATGAAATACAGGGAGAACTAGCCATTTGGATATGGAACTGGCTCAAATGTAGAAGACAGAGAGTGATAGTGGAGGGTTGTTTTTCAGACTGGAGGCCTGTGACCAGTGGAGTGCCACAAGGATCGGTGCTGGGTCCTCTACTTTTTGTCATTTACATAAATGATTTGGATGCAAGCATAAGAGATACAGTTAGTAGGTTTGCAGATGACACCAAAATTGGAGGTGTAGTGGACAGCGAAGGGGGTTACCTCAGATTACATCAGGATCTTGACCAGATGGGCCAATGGGTTGAGGAGTGGCAGATGGAGTTTAATTCAGACAAATGCGAGGTGCTGCATTTTGGGAAAGCAAATCAGAGCAGGACTTAAACACTTAATAGTAAGGTCCTAGGGAGTGTTGCTGAACAAAGAGACCTGGGAGTGCAGGTTCATAGCTCCTTGAAAGTGGAATCACAGGTAGATAGAATAATGAAGAAGGCATTTGGTATGCTTTCCATTATTGGTCAGAGCATTGAGTACAGGAGTTGGGAGGTCATGTTGCGGCTGTACAGGACATTAGTTAGGCCACTGTTGGAATATTGCGTGCAGTTTTGGTCTCCTTCCTATTGGAAAGATGTTGTGAAACTTGAAAGGGTTCAAAAAAGATTTACAAGGATGTTGCCAGGGTTGGAGGATTTGAGCTATAGGGAGAGGCTGAACAAGCTGGGGCTGTTTTCCTGGGAGCATGGGAGGTTTACAAAATTATGAGGGGCATGGATAAGGTAAATAAGCAAAGTCTTTTCCCTTAGGGTCAGGGAGTCCAGAATTAAGGGCAGAGGTTTAGGGTGAGAGGGGAAAGATATAAAAGACACCTAAGGGGCAACCTTTTCACACAGAGGGTGGTGCGTGTGTGGAATGGGCTGCCAGAGGAAGTGGTGGAGGCTAATACAATGGCAACATTTAAAAGGCATCTGGATGGGCATATGAATAGGAAGGGTTTGGAGGGATATGGGCCGGGTACTGGTAGGTGGGACTAGATTGGGTTGGGATATCTGGTCGGCATGGATGGGTTGGACCGAAGGGTCTGTTTCTGTGCTGTACAGTCAAATGCCTGTTATAGATTCTGAGTGTCAATAGAAATAGACCCTTTGATTCAACTCATCCATGCTGAATTGATGTCCTAAATTAACTTTGTTTCATTTTCCAGCAAATAGCCCATATCCCTCTAAACCCTTCAAATTCGTATAACCATCCAGAAGCCTTTTAAATGTTGCAATTGCACAGTCTCCACCACTTCCTCTGGCAGCTCATTCCATACACACACCACCCTCTGCATGAAGAAATTACCCCTTAGGTCACTTTTAAATCTTTTCCCTTTTACCTTAAACCTATGACCTCTAGTTTTGGACTCCTATCCAAGACCTCAACTATTCAGCCTACCTAAGTCCCTCATGCTTTTATAAATCTCTTTAAGCTCACCCCTCAGTCTCTGGCAGTCCAGGGAAAACAGCCCCAACCTAGTCAGCCTCTCTGCCGATAGCTCAAACCATCCAACCCTGGCAACATCCTTGTAAATCCTTTCTACACCCTTTCAAGTTTAACGACATCCTTCCTATAGAAGCGAGATCAGATTTAAACACAGGATTCCAAAAGTGGCCTAACTAATGTCCTGTACAGCCACAACATGATATCCCAACTGACTAATCACAGCAAACATACCACCAAAAACCTCCTTCACTATCCTGTCTACCTGCAAACCCACCTTCAAGGAACTATGAACCTGCACTCCAAGGTCTCTTTGTTCGGCAACACTCCCTGGGACCCTACTATGATTTGCCTTACCAAAGTGCAACATCTCACATTTATCTAAATTAAATTCCATCTGCCACTCCTTAGCCCATCAGCCCATCAGATCAAGGCCCCGTTGTACTCTGAAATAACCTCTTCACTGTCCACTACACCATCAATTTTGGTGTCACCTACAAGTTAACTAAACATCCCTCCTATACATTCAGGATGTGGAGGTGTTGGTATGCTTTCTTGTAATGTGTAAAGTATATTTTGTTGCATAAGTTGATTTGGGGATAAATGAATAAAGCTTTCAATGACATTTTTCCCAAGTTGAGCACAAGTGTTGTATTTGATCAGACTTTAGTGTACTGTAAAGCATGTGACGACACACTCACTATCCATGTATAAGGAACAAAAGTCAGCCTTGATATATAACAGCAAGGCCTTGCTAACACTGCTTCATGAAAGCAGGAGTGGATTTAACTACTTTTGCCAGTTTAATTTCAGAAAAAGGAAAATTCAAATATTTTATCACTTATTTTACAATCAGTGAAATAATATAGGTACAGGATCTTTTGTAAGCTTATTCATATTAAGTATCACAAGGCAGACAATTCAGTCATTGCTCTGAAACCTAATAAACAATGCAAGTAGATATCATTTATTTTCTAAACATTCATCCATTGCACTCGTATTTTAAATAATATTTACAATTAATATAAAATTTGACTGGTTATTCTATTCGTCCAAGGGCCTGATCACATAAAGGATAAAACAAAAAAAGATATTTTGACAGTGATTTCCCACCTCTGGTTTCCTGTACGAAAATCATTCAAACATCTGCTCTTTCTGACAAAAATATTCATTAAAAACATTTCACTGCACTGCCTTTTAATATACTGCAACCATTCAACCTGTGCAGGGAGCTTCCTGAAATTGCACAAATACTGCGTAATTATCTCTCAGCTCCCTGCTGGCTGCTGCTGATTCCTTGTAAAGAGAACAGCACATTTACAGATCTCGACTTCTGTGTTCATTGTCCCTGCTAGGAATATGATGCAGTACTTCATTATCCTAGGCCTGATCAAACTTAATAGATTTGGCCATTATTCTTGTACATGTCAAAAGCCTTCTGCACTCGCATCTACCACCCCTCCTCTCCCGATGTCCACACACATACAGATACACACTTCTTAGTTATTTTTTTGTCACCTGGGGAACGTATCTTATCTCTAGACTGTTTTCTTTAAACTGAACAGCTTTCACGAACAAGTGCAGCTGACGAATGTTGATGATTTGTCATGTGATAAGAGTAGAATAAGGCGAGCAATTTTTCTGAATTGTTGGCCTGTTCCTTATTGACCACTTTTGCTCTTTTTAAATTTTAAATTGCTGAGAATTACTGCACTAAAAAAAATGAAGGACGATTTTGAAGGCAATCACTGTGATCACTTAATTCAGTCTGCGCGTATCTACTTGGCATAAGGTAATTACAGTGCCACATCACTGTAAAGACAGAAAGCTTAGGGTGCTGTACTGACTTACCCAGACGATAGCACATGATTAGAAGTCAGTGACAGATCACAACTGCTGAATGACCCGTCAAGGTCATTATCAAGGACAAATAATATAATTAGTATGCACTTCACTACCAGAAAAGTTCAGTGCCATTGTTCTGGCACAATCAAATTAGCCTGGCCAATAAGGACAGTGCTCTGTGATCTTAATCATACAGCAGAAAACCATGAAACCACCTTACAAACAGGATTAAAATTTACTTCTTTCAACTGTCTGGGCTGTTAATTCCTTCCTTCGGAGAAGCTACATTTGTCTGATTTAACGAGATAAGATTTGAGCATTGATGCAGTGCATTGTTAATACAGCAGGCACATACACAATACAGCAGAGTCCAAGCATCAGATGGGTACATAAATCAGGTATTCAAAAAAATTAGATATGCAGCACACCAATTTTATAGTCCCAGCCTTAGAAATTGAAATAGCCCAGATTAATGTATCATATCTTACATACTGTCCGACTGAATCAACTTTAATATATTGAACAGATTCACCGAACAAGACTCTGTTATCTGCTAGGGAGATTGACCTATGGATTTGATTTGGTTCAGGTAGTTCATGTTATACAGAACCACTTGAGCAGCTTTCCTAAGAAATAAAATTTGTAATAGAAATATGTCATATCTCTTTGACTTCATTTTCCATTCCTCATTGGGGGCTTATTTTGACCAGTGGTGAAATCTTAACTTTTGTTTTAAAATTGTTTTGCTTTATTACTGCAGAATGTGTTTTCTTTCCAAACGGAATGCAAAGATTTTTGGCATTGTACAATCTGGCAGCGAATAGAGTTGGGTTTTAGATGGAGTCTCAACCTTTCTTCAATAATGAACAATGCATATGCATGAACTTGGAATAATTTAATTTTCAATATATGACTAATAATATATTCTGTTCTCACATTGTGTGTGATATGCAGTGTCTCATTTTGTGGTTTGACATATTGCAAAAAGTATAGTCAATGTGACTTGAGTGAATTTTATTGATGAATAGCTGAATTTTATTGGTGAATACATTTTATTATGAATCAGGGCAAACCCTAATAATCTCCAATATGGTTGATAACTATTTGCAAGAATTCACAATATCAACCGATATATCTTTGCTTTATTTCTTAGTGGCTGTTTATTTATGCTTCAGGTAGCAACAAGGCTTATGTGATTTAAGGTCAATGGAACTATCAAGTCCAACTACATTCCTACTCCTCTAGCCTCCACATTCAGGTAAGTGACTTGTTGTAATGGCATCCAGTTAGGCCAGTTCACATTGGTAGGAGCTGTCTCAGGACAAACCAATGTTGAAGTATTGACCTCCAGCCCTCATTTTTCCCATTTGCACGTGCAAAGGGTCTATTGCTTGCTTAAAGTATAGGAACATAGGCACAAGCCATTCAGTCCTCTACTCCTGCTTGCCATTCAATTAGATCATGGCTGATCTGTACCTCAGCCTCATTTACACAACCTCCTCCACCTAACAAAACTGTACCAATCTCAATTGACTGCACCAACTGATCCAACATCCACAACCCTTCTCTCTATATCTACCCTAGCAAATTGATTTGACATTGCAGTTTCCCAGATAGGGTTTGACCCACATTCTGTAGAATTGAAACATCACTTTAATAGCATTGTATTCCAGCCCTTTTAAGATAGAAGCCAATATTGCATTAGCCATCTGGTTGCTTTTGCTTGTGTAGATAAAGAATTGTCACTGACTGCTATGAAGAATGAGGGGTGTTTTGATTAACAGAAAGAAGATTGTCACAGGGGAATCATGATTCGGAGATGCCGGTGTTGGACTGGGGTGTACAAAATTAAAAATCACACAACACCAGGTTATAGTCCAACAGGTTTAATTGGAAGCACTAGCTTTCGGAGTGCTGCTCCTTTGTCAGGTGACAGCTACCTGATGAAAGATCAGCGTCCGAAAGCTAGTGCTTCCAATTACTGTTGGACTATAACCTGCTGTTGTGGGATTTTTAACTGTCACAGGGGAAGGGGAACCTGTCCCCACTGGGAAGACATTGTGGGCAAGGACATAGCAGGGCCTTAAGACAAGTTCCTTGTTATTTTATACCATCTTTCTCTTATTCCTTCTCACCTAAATCTCACCCTCAAATACAATATGTGAAAAATTATTGCTGCTTTCAGAAGCCTCAAGTGAGTGAAACACAATGGGAGTGAGTACGAATGTGGAGTTGTGGTTACAATCAGATTACTGATGATTTATTGAAAGGTGACACAGACTCAAAGACTTGAATGGCCTCCTTCTGAATCTAATTCATATGTTCATATGTTGTAAGCCACTCGCCTGTCTCTGCTTATCCATGCCGTCAAACATTTAAGACAAATGCAACATTTAAAATGAACAGCAACAGTTTGAGAAGACAACTCACCACCACCTTTTCAAGGGCAACTAGGGATGTTTAATAAATGCTGGCCAGCCAATGATGCCCACATCCCATGAGTGAATAAACAAATAATCTCAGAGAAGCAGGCGACTCAGCAATCTGAAGGCCATTCTCCAGTTGTCCTCTCCCTCCTGATATTATTTACCTTGAGGCTACACTTGGCAGGAAATGTGAAAGAGATCCATCATCATAGAAATAGACAAGCTACTTTAGGATGCATGAGAGACATCAACAGATCATTCAAATGATTGAAATGCAATTAGGTCCTTATATTGGATGAGCTTCAGGTCTACTACAAGTCATTCATGTTTCAGGAATATGAATTTGCTATTATCGATTGACAAATTGGGGACTCTGTTTCTAAAGCGTGCATTTTTAAAACGTGTGCTAGCTGTAACATGATCACATTGGCGACACTTGAAGTGCTGTTTCGAAAGCACAATCTTTCTATAATGCGGGACGCAACCATCGCATTATAAAGGAACTACCTGTACTTAGAATGCACAAGTCAAAGGATTTCCAATTTGTTTTGTCAAGCTGTCTCGCATATTCAAGTCTTTGTTCTGGCCGCTAAGGCAAACCAAAAGTATTATTCAGATTATGAAATTCTAAACTCTCAAAGTCCAAGACAAGGTTGTTGAACTAATTTAATATGAGTATACTTTTGAACAAAAACTGCAAAATTAAATGAAGTAGAAGATAATATGCACAGACTGGTATACTTAAGGTATGCTGAAGAATCTAAAGAAGAAGCTGTAAGAATTTGACAGACACCAAGGAAAGATAAAAAGGCAGAAGTCAATAGAGAAGCAGACTAAGTGATAATCTACTAACAGGCAGTTACAAATCATAACATGGCCCTGAAGGGAACAGTGCACAGAAAATTAAGCCTCACTCTTCATGAAATGTGAAATGAGATTAATTTAATCTTTTGGACAGTTAATGTCTGACTGATAATTTTGTAATATAAATAAACTTACAACAGGTTTCATCAGTAAACAAGAGAACAAAAAAAAATGCATTCATTATCTTTTGGTTTTTGGTCATAATGTTACATTGTTTCGACTGCAGCAAACTTTAATTCAGTAGCTGGTCATTTGGACCTAGGTCTTGCCTTGAATTAGAGGTTTTCTTTCTTTTTGCAAAGTCGTGTGTTGTTTCTTTTCCAATTAAACAAGCAGAGTATTTTTTTTCTTGCTGTAGGATGTTTTGATCTACTTTCCCACAGTTTCAGTTCAGTGAAAAACTGCAACCAATGCAAACTCTGTTGTTGGATAGTTGCTTCTTTTTTCCAAAGACACTTGGTGCTGGTGATCAAAAATTATGGTTCCAGGACCATTATGTGCTCTTATCTAACCATAAGTGTCTATACAGTTGCCCTTTTCCTTTAAGCTTAGTCATTTGATAGCATGGTGGCAAAGTCACTGGACTAATAATCCAGAAACACAGGCTAAGGTTCTAGGGATATGAGTTCAAACCACACCATGGAAGATGGTGAAATCTGAATTCAATGTTTTAAAAAATCTGGAATTAAGCACCCAATCATGCCAGTATAACAACTGTCAATTACTGTAAAATCTATCTGGTTCACTAATGTCCTTTAGGGAAGGGAATCTGCCATCCTTACCTGGTCTGGTCCACGTTTGACTCCAGACCCGTAGCAATGTGGTTGACGTTTAACTGCCCTCTGGGTAATTAAGGGATAGACAATAAATACTGGCCTAGCCAGAAGTACCTATATCCCATAAACAAATAAGCAAACAATTCAACAAAAGAAATACTGGTCATCCAAACTGCCATTTGCTGGTTTATATTCCCAAAAACAATATGTGCGGTCCTTACAATGATTATATGAATTGAGGATAAAAGATTGCAATATGGCCTGGTCAACAAATTTCCAGTGAATTATGTTATATAATTTGTTACTGAATCATTTCCTGGCTGCAAAAACAAAGCCATCAGTCTTCTATAAATTCCTCACTAGTTGAAGAAATAATTGACAAAAGATCAAGACTGATCACTGTTGAGGTTGAGGGGTCTGTAAAATAGACTAAAGGAAGGAGAAGCAAAAGTGGAACTGAAATCAAGAATGCAAAAGACACATTGAACCAACCGCATTGTGTCTATATTGGCCCGTCTGATAATACTCAGGCAAGACAGCCTGAATCACGAAGCACAGCTGAAACAGGGCAAGAGGCAAACTTGGGTGCATACAATGCTGAAGTGTTTGCAATGACATGCTGACAAATATGATTAAAAAGTTACATGGAATGACACATTGTGAATTCTGAAAGATTCCGACAAGAATGTTTCAAAGAGATTTGACACTGACAAGGGATACAAAATGTAAGCATAAGATCCTTAAGACTGTCAAATGCAATATCTCAGTCAAAGATGGTTTCTTCAGGTTCAATCGTATTTGACAGGACTTTCAACATGGCCACACCACAGATGATCTTAATACCTTCGATTCACAACTTTTGAAATATCTTACAGAATAATTTGCTGTCAAATGACTATTTAATTCCCCTTCAAATTAATCTGTATATTCTACATTTCATGGTCTAACACTTTTTTCCCAAATTCATGCATTCTGCAGACCTCTGTCTAATTTTCCACACTTTTCTTTCTTCAAGTCAATCTTCTTCACCTTTTCATTTTGCCTTAAACTGCTCCAAACCTTTCAATCTGCCAATGGGTTTAGATTTACTTTTATTTCGTCCTTTAAAATTCTCTCAAGTGCCAAGTAACAGCTACCATCTCATAAATGTAATATTTCAGATCATCTTTCCTTCATCTTTGATTATTTGTGTTTCCAATATTTTGTCATCAAATGAAACCCCATATCGCCTCCATGTTGAAACTTCATTCAATAAATTTGGTTTCCTTTTCATGCAAATACCTTTGTCTTCCCATAACTCTTGTTTCCATATAAACCTCAATTTACCAAGATTTAATTACTCCTGTAATTTGCTGCCAAACAAAAGTGGTATTTGCTAAATGGATCCATTTTCATCCCTTGCCTCCAAGCTTTGTTCCTCTTTGCGTGCAACTTTCTTGTCTTTCTTAGTTTGCTCAATGGTTGTCCTCAGTTTTGTGACAGCATTCTACATCTTTTTCCTTTACCTGGAATCCTTTTTGCATTGACCTTCAGGCCCAAAATGTTGCCTGCTTTCAGGACTCATAACTTTAGCTAATAATTCTCCAGTTGATGTGGCCTGGTCAACAAAATCCCAATGGATTGCATTCTGATGTCATACTCTTGATGGACATTTCTTATTCAATCTTCAATAGAGGAGGAGAGAAAGTAACAGAAAATGTATCCATCAAACATGATCTGCTGGAATTATTCAGGGAAGAAGTTCAGGACAATATCACAGATCTTCAGGCAAATTGTCACATGCTTCTGGAATATACCATGCCACAGTCCACAAAGTCATCAAAACCTTAAACTTTCATGCAACTTGCTTTGCACAGGATGCCAAAACAGACAATTTTCCAGGCCTCAACTATCAGTTGCATCTAATGGCCAATGCCATCTTAGACATTATTAAGGAGAACATTACTTTGGCCATTTACCTCAGTAGGCAACAAGAGTGATCCTGTGGCTTTAGGGCAATGGCTGGTCTCTGTCATGCAGAGTAGGTAGCCAACAGAACACAACAGTTCAACAGGGAACCACAATGTGGGACAACTACATTTGTCAGCATGTATATCAATGCTCAGGTTGTAACCGATGATTGGAACAACATCATGCCAATACTATGCAAGTATTTCTATTCTCAAATGCACCACCACCTCACTTTCCATCTGATCCTGGGAAGAATTCAGATGCTTGCTAAGGAAATGAGGAAATCCTTGCAAACTTGGCTGTTAACACCGGCGTACAACTTAAAGATGTACAACAGCGTACACCAGTGAAACAAACAAGGCCATAGCACAACTAAGACCTTTACAGATCAGATGACTTGCAGATTCAAATTTCTGGACTGATTGGGAGTCCTTGTATTCAGTACCTGATTTTCACATGCAGTTGTGGTCTGCTATAAATCAAAAAACATCAGATTACAGGGAAGCCTGCATTTGGATGAGAAAGGGGCAGCAACAATAGTCAAGAGGTATGCAAGTCCTTGAAAAAGCAACAAAATTAGAAGGGGAAGGAAGGCCTTTTGAAGATCTCCTCACCTAACTGTCAGAGATCAGTTTTCCATTCCAACTTTGAGGACATACAAAGAACAATTCTGCATATTTCTGTAATGTTCTTTGCCATTTTCTTCATTCTCCATTGAAAGATATTCAAAGCACTCAGCCTAAATGGCATTATTATTCTGACAAAACCATTTCACAAGTTACTATAAATCCACACAGTACTCCCAAGTGCCAAATCAGAGCAAGGTGATTAATATAATGCCTAACATAATCCAGTCAATTAACTAATACTGGCTTAAGAAAATATCCTAACTCTACCACTCCAAGGAAGCTCTCTCCTGCAGGTTTGAGGAAAGCTGGTGGAAAGGTTACTTTTACTCACATGTAGCCCCTCGAGATGCTTGTTGTTGGAGATTCCTGATTGCTTGAAGCATTGGAGGTACTGGTTGCAGCAATTTAGCTGCAATTTGAGATTTGTCCAGCTGATTTGCAGACTCCATGGCAGGTATCTTTTGGGCAAAAGTGGAGGTGAGGATACAGACTTCATCATGGAGTCTACCAACTGCTGCTATGATGCCACTGCCACATGCTTGGAATTTGATCTCATCTCTTCCATTAAACACAACACTGGAGATGGCAGGCTCTTTCACATGCTTCCTGTCCTCACATGCGCACAGTACCTGCCCAAAGTTAAAATCAGCTTTAAGATCCTCAGAATTTTGACTTTTGACAAAGTTTGGTGAAAGTTTGATGCAAATCAAATATGAATGGCAGGCAAATACGATAGCCTGAAGTATACTTTGAATCATGTTTCCTTGGTCAATATGAAAACCAACATGTGGATAAAGCCCATCAGGCAAAGAATTTCTTTGAACACAAGAATGGTAGATGTTCCCTGTCAAACAGATATCACAGACAAACAGCACTGGTCATGAACAGGTAAGTCTGTAATTGATTAATATTCCCATGAATAGAGAAAAAAAAAGCCATTAATTGCTTTAACTAGAGGGAGAGTTCTGCTCAGCAACTGAATTGGAAGTTCTAATGTCATTGGATTATTATTCCAGAGGCTGTGGCTAATGTTCTGGGGGCATAGGTTAAAATCCCACTATTGCAGTTGGTGGGATTTGAATTCAATTGATAAACCTGGAGTTTAAAAAAAACTAATCTCAGTAATGGAGAGGACTGAATGACTGTAGATCATGGCATATAAAAAGTATCAAAGGTCAAGCTTTTCACATGCTCAGCATATAAATTAACTCTCCTTTTCAGCCATGGCATATGATACTCATACAAGTATCCACCCTCAATTTTACACTCCACAAATGGATGTTTCACTTATTGATGCTTTATAACTGGTGTTATGGGTTGTGTTGTGAAGTTATTCAGTATTTCAAGGCACAGTCACATTGAGTAGACCACAAGTGGTGAAAAATAAAATGATGACAACCACACCAATGTGCATGATTCACTTTTCTATTTGGTGTAAATTCAAACCTGACTTTTGCACAGGGTTTATAAGACATCAAAGGTCAATAACACAAAACAAAGAACTACTGATGAACTGTTCTGATGAAGGGTCACTGGACTCAAAACATTAACTCTCTTTTCTTTTTCTTTCTCCACAGATACTGTCAGATCTACTGAGTTTCTCCAGCACTTTCTGTTTACATCAAAGGTCAACTTACACTGTCCCAACATCTACATTACCTGATTGCTGTAAAAGCTCATCTGGGTCACTTTGGCAATGAAATCTGCCATCTTTACTTTGTAACTCAAGATCCAGACAATATGATTGACTCTTAACTGCCTTCTGAACTGTTCTAACATGCCATTTAGTTGCAGAAAGCCTCCATGGATATGTTGGAAAAGGAATAAAATTGGTGGGCCCACTAGACGTCAACCTGGGCACCAAAAACATCAGCAACATGGTCAATCCAGTCCTTTTTAGCAGTAACAGCTTATGCCAAAGCTTGAGCAGTAATCCCATTGACAACATACATTACAGCCAATGTCCCAGATATCTCCTTCACCATCCATTGGTTCTCCCATTGTATGACAGAACCAGCAGAAGTAACAGCACATCAGAATATATGCAGCTGGGAAAGAGTGTTCCTTGAAGTCCTCAGGCCAATAAGTTTCAAGGTATCAAATCAAGCAAGGGCATGGGCGTGTTCTGCTGCTTACCACTTAAACCCTCCTTTAGCTGATGTGTCACCAACAATCACAATTAGATTTCTGTTATACTCCTACTTCCACGTGTCCTGATGGAGCTCAAGATTTCTCACTGGATCCTTCAATCTTCATTTCTTCAGAAATGCAGAGCACAGAGTACTGTGACGAATTCCAGTGAAGTGAATTGCACTTGTGGGAGTGAGGAAGTAAGTGTAGCCCTTTTTACAGCATTTGTGTTGTAAGGTGAGCTCATATGTCCATTTTGAATGTTACCAAATAAGTGTATGGATGAATGTTAGTGAATGGGTGAATGAGTAAGGTGGTTGGGTGAATAGATGGATGAGGTAGTGGCTATATTGGCCACTGGGTGAGGTGAGTGGGATAGAAGGGTGATATATAGATAAAGTGGTGAGTGGGTAGGTGGCAGCTGGATGGACTAGCAGGGAAATAGGGTGGCAGAGGGTAGTGTGGAAGGTGGGGATAGTAGCAAGTGTTTAGGGAGTGAGGTGAATAGGATGGCAGGCAGAAATGGTGGCAGGTCAGTAAGGTGGCGCCTGCATAAGATAGAAAGTAGGTAAACTGGATGAATGGTCTCTGGGTTAACATCAGATTGGGTTGGGAGGGCTTTTTAGGTCAGGGGTTAGACAATTTAGGGTCAAAGCAAATTTGGGTGTCAATATTGAGGGGGTCAGCTGTACAACTAACTGCATGTTTGTAACATTTGCTGAACAACTATCCAGAAAATTAATCAGAACTGTCCAAAGTCTCAGAATCTAGCTCAGCAAGATACATTTTTGGAGGCATCCAGGATAGCGGGGACAGGACAATTGTGTCTGTCAGGAAATCAAACATCCTGGGAATTCTGGGGAGTTGGACCTTTGTGAAAGTATCCCAATGTCTCAAAAAGCAATTTTGGGCTAGTACATCTCATCTCTTACAATCCAGAGATGGGAAAATTATATTCTATTATAATCCATAATGTTATGATCCAGTATCTCCTTCACTTTGCCATTATCACTAACATTTATTGAGAGGGCAGGAGAGCATTTCAGGAGGCACACCACGCATACTAAAAAATGAGGCACCAATCTTTTGCCACTATAACACAGGACCATGTATACCAAACAGTAGGAACAAGATGTGATTGACATAACTAAGCAATATTGGCAACAAATGATCAAATCAAAGTTTTGCAGTCCTGCCACATGTAGCTGTGACTAAGAGAGAACAGTTAAACAATGAGCTCCACAAAAACCTCCATCCTCAATGATGGAACGGCCATCTGTATAAAAGATAAGGATGAAGCATTTGCAACAGTCTTCAGCCAGAAGAGCCAAATGGATGATCTATGTCAGCCTCCTCCCATCATCATCAGTATCACAGATGCAAATATTCAGCCAATTCAGTTCACTCCACGTCATAGAGTCAAAGCGATGTACAGCATGGAAACAGACCCTTCGGTCCAACTAACTGTACCTCTTGTGCTCGCATCCAAATCATTTATGTAAATGACAAAAAGTAGAGGACCCAGCACCGATCCTTGTGGCACTCCACTGGTCACAGGCCTCCAGTTTGAAAAACAACCCTCCACCACCACCTTTGAGCTAGTTCTGTATCCAAATGGCTAGTTTTCCCTGTATTCCACCTTGCTAATCAGTCTCCCATGGGGAATCTTGTCGAATGCCTTACTGAAGTCCACATAGATCACATCTACCACTCTTCCCTCATCAATCCTCTTTGTTACTTCTTCAAAAAACTCAAACAAGTTTGTGAAACATGATCTCCCATGCACAAAGACATGTTGACTATCCCTAATCAATCCTTGCCTTTCCAAATGCATGTACATCCTGTCCCTCAGGATTCCCTCCAACAACTTGCCCACACCGATGTCAGGCTCACTGGTCTATAGTTCCCTGGTTTGTCCTTACTACCCTTCTTAAACAGTGGCACCACGCTAGTCAACCTCCAATCTTCCGGCACCTCACCTGTGACTATCGATGATACAAATATCTCAGCAAGAGGCCCAGCAATCACTTCCCTAGCATCCCACAGAGTTCTAGGGTACACCTGATCAGGTCCTGGGGATTTATCCACCTTTATGCATTTCAAGACATCCAGCACTTCCTCCTCTGTAATATGGACATTTTGCAAGGTGTCGCCATCTATTTCCCTACAGTCTATATCTTCCATGTCCTTTTCTACAGTAAATACTGATGCAATATTCTCGGTTAGTATCTCCCCCATTTTCTGCGGCACAAAGGCCGTGATATGAAGACATTGGATACCGCAAAGGCCTTGGTCTGAAAAACATCTTGGCAGTAATGCTAAAGACTTGATCTCCAGTTTGAGACACATCATTTATTTGCTGTTCCTATACATTTACTGGCATTTACCTTACAACATGGAAAATTGCCCAGTTCACAAACAACAGGATAAATCTAACCCTAGACAATTACCATCCTACCAGTCTATTCTTGATAATTAACAGTGATGGAAGGTGCCAATGTCAGTATGATCAAACAGAACTTATATAGTAACAATCTGCTCACTGATGCTGTGTTTGTCTTCCACCAGAGCCACTTGATCCAGATCTCTTGGTTACACCTTTGCTTTAAACAGCGAAAAAGCTGACCTTAAGAAGTGAGATGAGAGTGACTGACCTTGACCTTACAACAACATTTGATGAACTGTTTCAAATTGCAGTCAATGGAGATCAGCAACAAAACTACCTACTCTCTCCAGTCACTCCCAATGTAAAGGAAGATGGTAGTTGTTGAATGCTGGCCATGTCAGATGCCATCTCTGCAGGCATTTCTCAGTTTTCCATGCTCAACATTTCCACAGTTTCTTCAATTTTTTTTTCATCATCTAAGATCAGAAGTGCTGATGAAACATTCACAAGTCCTCAGATATTGAAGCAACCTTATCCTATTTGAAACAGCTCCCAGGAAACATCTAAGGTTTGTCTGACAAGTGACAAATTTGAGATTCATCAATATCTTAGAGATTATCCTTAACCAGAAGGTGAATTGGACCAGCCAAATAAATTCTGGTACAAAAGGCATGACAGAGGACATAAAACTTGCAAACAGTAACTTGTTTCCTGAATCCTTAAAGCCTATTCACCTTTTCTACAAGGCACTGGTCACTATTGATGCAATAGCAGAAGTCTGTATCACCTGCAAGGTGCCCTGCAGAAATTTATCAATGTTCCTTAGTCAGTAATTTCCAAAGCCATGACCATTCCAAATCAGAAGGACAAGGCTAGCAAATACATAGGAATAACACCAATATTTCCTCTCTGAGTCACTCATTTCCTTGACTTTGAAATATATGTCACTGGGTCAAATTCCTGGAGTCTCTGATTCAAGGGGATTCATAGAAGATGCCCCTACACAAAATGGACTGGAACAGTTTGATAAGACAGCACCAATTTGTCAAGAACAACTGAAGATGAGAAATAAATGCTGGCCTCGTTAACAAAGACCAAATCCTCTCAATGACTGATATAACTCAGACACTCTTCAAAGTAATATTTTGCTTGCTGGGAACCATTTCCATGTGTTTACTCCCACAAACCCTACTTGCTAAGTTGGGATTCAGCTTTGGGGCAGATAGGGGTGCTAGTCTGTAATGGGAAAAATATGCTGATATTTGAGCCCCACCTATTCACTCATCATGCCATTAGTGTAACTATGTTGATTCAATTTCCAGAATGGTCAATTGTTTCTCTTTTGTACTCCATCCAGAATGAAAGAAACATTCAGAAGGCTCCTTTAATGAACTCAAAATAATCCATTTATTATCAATAAAACCTTCTCTTCAAACACGTAGCAAATGCTGGTTTATATCTAAGCCACCATCTGGAATCGAAACAATATTCCCGAGAGAGCAGGACTTACAAAATGAGGAGATTTTGAATCAGTGAGGATTATATTTGCTGGAGCTCAGAAGATTGGAAGGGAGGGGAGTGGTACTTTATAGAAACCTATAAATTTTAACAGGACTAGTCAGGGTAGATGCAGAAAGAATACCATTGGAAAACCAGAACCAAGGGTCACTGTCTAAGAATTGTCTAAGTAAACCATTTAGGACATAGTTGAAGACAAATTTCTTCACCCAGAGAATGCTGAGCCCATGGAATTTGTTACAACTGAAAGCAATTGTGGCCAGAACATTGTGTGATTTCAAGAATGAGTTGGATATAGCACTTGTGGCTGAAAGGATCAAAGGATACAGAGAAAAGTGAGAACAGCCTATTGAGTTGAATAATCAGCCAAATGACAGACCAGGCTTCTAAGCAGGCCTACTCCTGCTTTCTATATTTCTATATCCCCTTAATCCCAAACAGAGAGACACTCATATAACACAAGTCTTTGCAGATATGATTACTTATCAAGCAAATGGGAAAAAAAAGGAAAAGACTCTCTGTCAGCTAGAAATCTGGCAAGAAAATGATGACTTCTGATTTCCTGTTTTTGAAGTTGAGTTGCAAATACCAGTAACGTAGAATTTCAGTTCTGATTGCAATCAATTGATATTAGAGTCTTTAAAACATGATCCCAGTTTAGATTTTCAGGTTTCACAAGGTAGTCAGAAGTACTTCTACTGAGAAAAGAATTTCAGGAGAGATTTGTAGCTTGCAAGGTATATTGTATGGGCTTGTAGAATAGATATCTAAGTCCAAAAAGGGTTAGTAGACAATTATTTGTATAGAAGCTTTCTTGACTTTTAAAAGCCAGGTTTTCCAGAAGTAAGGCAATAAACTATCTTATCTCATCGAAAGTTTTGCTTGGCTGTTTTCTCCGAAGTCATTTGAATTTTTTATAGCTTACATCAAAATTTTGATCTCACTCCTTGACAAAAGCATGTTTAACCCATGAAATATCCAAACTGCTTCATATCTTCCAAGTGTTCCTCACAGTCCATAGATATTATATATATTCCCAACAATAGTAACTATACTTCCCTGACTGTTGATTAAGGTCAAATCAACTCTTAGCACACCTACAGCTAACTTCATGCAGATTCATACTCAAGGCATCAATGCTTCTCAGCTATACCATTGGGGTATTTTATCCCCATTGGAGGATAGAGATAGAACAATTATTAAATTAATTCCCTCCAATTTAGAATAGAAGTTTTGTCACATCTAGTAATATTTTATCTACTGTTCTATTCTGATTTTTACCAAACAAATACATTGTTACCGGAGTAACCTTTGTAATTGATCGATGTTACTGATAAAAAGATTTCTCTCACATTTTAAAGAGCCAATTTAGTTTAACTTGTTTTTGTATAAATTTCTATTCTTATTGTCTAAAGTACGGAATATTTGCTTTCCTTTCCTTTGCTGCATTTTTCACATCTTTGAACCCATTTTTTCCAACATATTGTTCATGCCATCTGCCAAGATTATACAACATAAACTTACATGAATTCCTTTTGACTTTTATGGAACACATTTATCAGTTTTCTGGCAAATTGCTCAGTATGTATTGGTATCAATTTGTTTTAGAGGTATTTTATTGAAAAATATCAATCTGGATCAAAATTATTTTTTAAAATAAATGGCCTTTGTGATAAATTTGCACCATTAGCATTTTGGTTTTAGAAAAAAATGCTGTACAAATTAAAGAGACAAATTACTAGTTATGAAGAGGTAAAGACCTGTTTAAGAGATGCAGGTCACTTAATTATCAAAACTCTAAAATTTTTAATAATGTCATCTGTTGACCCTCTAAGCCCTTTAATTACAGTTTAAAATGTGAATTAAATTCAGCATGCAATTTATAAGTGGAAAACAAGGTCTTTGTCATATTTCATTAATGCTTTACCTATCTGAGTATTTAATTAAGATCGCAGAATTAATACCAAATGATTGTCATGGAAGAGCTCAAAAGAAAATCAAATGTGCACAATTAGCCCTGAAACTTTTTTTGCTTATTCTTCTCCAGCTTGAAGTTAAGTCATATGTGGTAAAGAATAGCTGATTTCCATTTTATGTTATGAGACATTTACATTATGTTCATACATTTGTAAATAAATTGGCCTCCCACCTGTTCTGTCATTTTATTGCACTATAGATTTTATTTCTTAAAGTGCGCTGTCACATTTTGCACGGTAATGATGAGACGGTAATGATGTTGTCCTCCTGCTGAAATCAAACTTCTGCACCGAATGTTCAAATAGCAAAGGAACTCACTTGGAAAAAAATAAAGAAAAATCACAGAATGTGTCGAAAAATTATAGAACTTGAGAAAATTCATTTGGCTATCACGCTTTCAGCAGTTTAACAATACAGCTACTGAAGCATCTAACTAGCTTACTTTGCATTTTATGTGTGCCTTAGAAAGCAAGGTATATTATTTTCTTCTCTTGCCATAAGACAGATGTAAGGGAGGCAATGTATTCAGTTAGTTTTGAGAGGCAAGTACTTTGGGCTGGGGTGTAAAGTGTTACCTTTTTTCGTTGCCAGCCATTTAAGCTCAAGTTGATGAAGGCAGTGGCATGCAATGAGTAAACATAAACACCTGCTTCATACTGAGCTCGTAGCTTCCAGTAGATTTTTTGAATTAAACTTCCTAGTACAGGAAGGAAACGAGAGCTGCCTCAAAGGTTCATGTTCAGTTAAACTCTTGGTTATTTTTAAATGTGTTATCTGACACAATTATCTTTAGACTCGGCCAATGCATACACACATGGTTTACAATTATCTATTGACCAGCATCCAAGTGCAACAAAGAAACTGTAAAATAAATAAGAACTTGGAAGGATTGCTTATCTCCATTGATTTTTTTTTAATGCAGATAAATAACAAAACATTTTAAATTGGACTGATGGGGAGTGATGTCGAACACGATATTTAGGCAGAGATCCAAGCCCTTTGTTTCTTCCCTGACCCTTCCCTAAAGGCTTGTGATACTCTTTCCTGATTTGGCCCACGATCAATATCTTTTTCTATCCATCCTTCCACATGCTCCTTCTCCTTCACAGAAGTTCCTAGGTCTTATCTTACCATGAAATAGCTCACAAGTCATTAAAATAGTCTGTCATAATCCTTCTAAGACATCACTTTATTACTTTTAGTAGATTGAAAATCCAAGTATCCTTTTTACTCAGTACAGATGCCATATTGAAACATTGGTAACATTATCCCTCAAAGTTCTAATTCTTCTTTTATCTACAAAAATTAAAAAAAAGTATTTTTGATGCTAAGATTTCCAAATATTGAACTTTGGACCTTAAATGACTTAAATAATGTAGTTTCCATGTAGTTTTCTCCTTGCAGTTTTTATTTACTGATTTTATTCTTTGGAACTTAACTAGTGGGCGGCACGGTGGCACAGTGGTTTGCACTGCTGCCTCACAGCGCCAGAGACACGGGTTCAATTCCCGCCTCAGGCAACTGACTGTGTGGAGTTTGCACGTTCTCCCCGTGTCTGCGTGGGTTTCCTTCGGGTGCTCCGGTTTCCTCCCACAGTCACAAAGATGTGCAGGGTCAGGTGAATTGGCCATACTAAATTGCCTGTAGTGTTAAGTAAGGGGTAAATGTAGGGGTATGGGTGGGTTTCGCTTCGGCGGGTCGGTGTGGACTTGTTGGGCCGAAGGGCCTGTTTCCACACTGTAATCTAATCTAATCTAAATCTAATAGCATGATAGCCAAATGGATTTTCTCAAGTTCACATCCAATGAAAGAATGTGAATCTGGAATGGGCCAGTCTAGACTCCATGCCAAATTATGGGCTATAGTTTAAAATATAATCTGTTGGTAATTGCAGTGCGAGATACAGTACAAAATTATGAGGGGATCCTCATGATTCATTTGCATACACCTGAGCAAAGACCCAGACTTTGGAATTTGTTTGATATCGAAGATTGAAACTGTTTCCTGTAATTTTCTTCCTGTAATATTATTTAGCTTGTTTCTTTTTAAAACCTTTCTGTTTTCTCTATCTATGTTATACAGCAATTAAAAAAAATAAATTCTCAAATACCTATAACTGTGTTCAGTTATTAGGGCAAATTTTTACTTTGTTATTTTTGTCTTTGTCCATAATTATCAGGGATCCAGAGTTGTGGTCTCATCAATTGAAGTGTTGCACACATTACTTTGTCACAATTGTACTATTTTCAAGCTTAGTTTTTGTATCAATTGAATGTTACCCTATTGTCACACATGGTATTTCAAAATTTTATAAGCAACATCATAGCTGCAGATTATAATACTGGTTCATTCATAGACCAATTAAACATGTAATTACATCATGTATCTACACAGGCAAATAGGAACCAGCAGATGTAAATTCAGTTGCTGTGTGGAGAAAGACCCTGAAATGGCACACCTGACCGGCTGTCAAGAAAACTTCAAATGGGTGAACTTAAAAAGGCAGAAGTATGTTACAAACTAAACTGTAATCTCCTTGGAGTTATTTTTGACTTGAAAATGATGAGAGAAAAAAATCAGGTCTGGTAAGAGATAGGTTTTCTTTTCTCTTTCCCTTTCAAAAATATGCAAGAACAGAGGTTGGAATCCAATTGAAATCTGGTCTCTGTGTCCTAGTTCAATAAGGTGTGTTTGTGGAAAAAGGTTTGCTGCTCAGTTGAGGTACTTGTGTGTCCTACCCTGAGTTAGAATGCCAGTGTGCTGCAAAGATCCCAGGAAAAGATCTGTCCATTGTCCTGCATTGTTGGGAATTTTCTCATTTTAAGTGCTAGAAGATATTTAACCAGACAGCCAGTCGAAAGAAAACAGAACAAAATAATTTCAATTAATTAGCAAAGCCAACAATCTTGAAATTGAGTGCATGCCTCCACTAGCTATTCTTATTGAATGACCCAGACACTGAACCATTTATCTTGTTCATTTTTGGACTCACTTCTCATTCCTAATCTGTGTTTACATATACTGCCTTATTATGTGCTCCCCAGCTTAGTAATGTGTTTTTAACTCAAGAAAAGCTGATTAAGTTTGCTCTTTTTGGTCTTGAGGAAACATATTCTGGATTAGTGGTGCTGGAAAAGCATAGCAGTAAAATTGATGTTTCGGGAAAAAGCCCTTCATCAGGAATACAGTCCTGTATTCCTAATGAAGGGCTTTTGCCCAAAACGTCGATTTTCCTGCTCCTCTGATGCCACCTGAACTGCTATGCTTTTCCAGCACCACTAATCCAGAATCTGGTTTCCAGCATCTGCAGTCATTATTTTTATCTTGAGGAAATATATTCAGAAGGAGGACATCATTTTTAAATTAAAATTGTTGTGACCACACAGGTGGGCAGGTTAATAAAGAAGGGGAGCAACTTCATCCCTCTACACCTCGGAGCCTGTTAACTTGAAATATTACATCTGAAACTGCAATGATTTTGGGAAACTTCACCTGGGATCTAGTCATGAGAGTATTTTTTTCTAATAATGCAGTAATTGAATAGTTTCTGTTGTGAGGACACATCCTGAACCATCAGCAACTCTAATTATAATTTTTTATTTAATTGCCTTGAAACGATTTAGTGCAATATACATTCCAAACAACCAGAAATCTTATTTTGAAACAAATTCATACCATCATTATTATAACTTTTCTGTTTCAGGTAAACTTGGAGGCAAAGTGAAAAGTGTACAAGTTTGGATTGACATCAGCTAATCAAAATGGGCAGGTTTCACTCATATTCTACAACTGAATTCAGTAGCAACAATGACTGGAAATCATGGTCCATCATCAATATCCATTGTTTTACACATTTGAAAAGCATAATGAGTCACTTAACCGGTACAAGTGATAAAATATCGTTCCCACCAGCTATAGATTGCACAAGTGTGAGAAAAAAAGGCTTTATGTTATTGGCTACTCATTCAATTTGTAAAGCCCACTTAACTGACCAGTGCGTGGAGCTTGATAGTTAATGTGATCACCCAAAGAGATAAACATTATGGTGCTTTATAGTGATGAGCGAAGCTCGATCAAAGCATTAGTTGCTCATATAGTAGCAACTACAATGTAAGTTCAGGGCCAATAATCAAGGCAGAGTATATAACAGGCTAAGGGAGTTTGGTGAGATTAATACAGTGGTAGTCTGGAGAGAGGATAAAAATATGCCATGAATAAAATCATCATAGAGAATTTACAATAAAGTGAAGCATCATCAAAGAATAATTTTGTATTTTTTGCTTTGGGAAAGTGAACCAGAAGGTGCTATTACCATGATTGTAAACTGAATAACAAAGAAATTTAGAACATTAAAGAAAAATGGGTGGACAATGGTCTAAGTTATTGATTAATGATAATCATAGTATGACAATGAATGATAGAAAATAAAACATAAAAATGGTACCAGCAAATAGGATTAGTGTAAGAGAAAGGCTGCTGCTGCTGTCTGTAGCTACTTCCACCGGGAGATTTACTGTCATGGTATATAGCTTTCTTGTCTGTTATATGTCATCATCACTTTAGGTCTTCTGCAATCACTCTGTAACAACTTCACTCAAGTCAACCTCACTTTCTGCTGCCCTCCATTTTTCCCTCAAGAAGATACATTTTTAGCTTTTCAGCTTTGATCAAATGGTCAAAATACTGATATTTTCTTTTAGGATGCTTCTTTTTAGAGTTCTCTTTGTTTTTGCAATTTTACATAGATTTTATATGTGGACTTTGAGCATATGTTTTAACAGAACAAAAGCCTCTATTTTCTTCCACAGATCTTTATTCCTTGTCCAGGATTCTGAGGCACAGGAGATTGCATAGAATTAGCAGTATATGAGTTTTTGTTCCTTGTCACAGTCTTGAATTTGTTTATTGCTAATACATCCTTCACCTTCACAAAATTACTTCTTGCTATCTCCAGCCTTCTTTTGGATCATGTCTGCCATCTTCTGTTACTATTTGTCTTAGGGAGACAAGCTTCTTTCAGTTTGACACCATCCATTTTAATCATTCTCCTCAGGCATTCCTTCCAAGTATGATTGCTGCCAGTCTATGAGTAACTTGGTAGCATCCATTGCAGATTCCTAGTGACTATTCAAAGAATTTACAGTGTGGAAACAGGTCATTTGGCCCATTGAGTCCACAACAACCTCTGACAAGTATCCCACACTGATCCACCCCATATCTGTAACTCTGCATCTCCCATGGATAATCCACCCAGCCTGCACATCTGTGGACACCATGGGCAATTTAGCATCGCCAATACACTTAACCTGCACATCTTTGGAGTGTGGGAGGAAACTGGAGGAAATCTATGCAGACATGGAGAGAATGTGCAAACTCTGTGCAACTACTGTGGCTGGAATCAAACCAAGATATCTGGCGCTGTGAGGCAGCAGTGCTAATGACTCAGTGACTATGCCACTCTTTAGAAATGGAAGGCCAATTGTTGCATTTTCACTGAGCAAATTGACTATTTCTTGAAGATGACTATTAATTCTTTGTTCTAAACCTAGATGTTTCCAAGTGAGAGGAAATCTCAATGTTGAGTTAAAATTTGGGTCATGGAGCAGCATGCTAGGCTGGTACAGTATTATTGGTGATCTTTCCATCTGCAGCTAATTGACATCAGGTTAACCTATGGAATAGGAAAGACAGAGTGGTGGACAACAAGGATTTCTTGTAGGTTAAGTATCAATTCCATATCTAAAGTGCAGTATGTTATCTTCATACAGACTGTACACATTGAGGGCATTGAAAGAGTTGCTGAACAAGAAAGACTGGAGGAATGACCTGGTTAAAGGAAGGACAGCTCATTAGTTCAGTGACATCTCTCTGGATGTACTCCTGCAAGTGTTAAAAACAATTTTAAAAATTGACTCTCCCAGTCAATGGGAAGAGTAAGTCAGCTTTATTCATGACAAACAGAGTGCTTGGGAACAGTGGTAGCCACTCTCCCACTGAGCCAGAAAGTCCCAATTCAAGTCCCATCTGCTCTGAGATGTGCCATAATATGTCTTAGCAGAGTGATTAAAAATATTTATTACCTGATGGCTTGAGATGACAAGGAAGTTAGCAGTGACTAGATGGTTGCAATCACTGTTGAATGCATGTGAGGAATGTCAAATGATTTAAACCAAGGCATGAAGGACGTCTCTAAATCAATGCAACCTTCCGTCCACTCCTTGGATGCAATACACAAATTTACAGTGCATAAAATAGATTAAAATATTACCATAGTCTTACGAGATCATAGGGCTGCTCTTTCATTACAGAGATGTCTTGTAGTTGTTTAACCTGAGGGTCACTGCACCTCAAGTGAGGGGAAAGGTTGAGAGAAGAGTCCTTCATTGTAACCTTAACCAGTGCAGGATCTGAGCACAAAATGTTGGTGTCTCTCTGTATTACTAACTAGCCATGCAGCCAACTCAGTTAACCACTTCCCATGAGGTAGATTGCATTCTTGTTATGAATTGCTTCTCTAAATTTCCCATTGTTCAATTACTTGGTGACACAACAAGCATTAACTGGCATTGACATGATAAGCACTATTTTCCATTTATGTGGTATCCCAGATCAAATAGTGTCTGATAACAGACCACAATACACAGGCAACTAGTCCAAGACATATGTACTAAGTGATGAGTAATGCAGATCACATTTTGACCCTATTAATTACAGTCGAGCAGAATGCATGGTATATCTAGCAAATTGATGATCACCAATTGTCAAGCAACAAAGCAACATCTTAACATTACACTGCTGCATTTTCATGAAACTTCAATGGAGAAAGGATTACCCATCCCAGCTCAACTTACACTGGGAAGGCAAGAGTGAACAATCTTGTCCAGCAAGAAATTGTCAAAACATTCCTAAACAGGGGTGTTCTTCTTCATTGACAGAGGTAAATTAAGGATATACACAATGTAGAGCAAGTAGAGGACTACCTGGACTGCATAAAGAGTTAGATATCCAAATCCAAATTAGTAGGTTCCAAGAAAAAATTTAAAAATGTAACCAACCCAGATCAAAATCATTACAGATTATGGTGCTACGTTGTAAAGAAACAGAAATCAGCCCAGGCCAATCTGTATGGCACACTAATCATGCACAAAGAGATTAATGAAGAACACTCCAATTATGATGATTGTATAATGATGTTGAGTGACAGCAACTAGCAGCAGAACAACCAAGTTATCAAACAAGTGGAATAGAGAACATTACATACTTTTCCAGATAGATAAATTATCATCAAATTATAACATTTTGTCAAACCTCCAAATAATTAGATTGGATTATGAAATGTTAGTCTTGCAAACTCTTTTAACTGTCTGTTTAATTATCAGATTGACAACTTATACCAATGCAGAACCATGAATATCTGTTTGAGATAAGTTTTTGTCAATAGATAAAAAAGAGATGTCATGTTATGTCTCACAGTCAGTATTCTGCCTTACCTTGGATCACTTGAATCATGACACAACACAACACAGGTACTCCTCTGTTGTAATGCAGTACCTTAATACTAGCTAAGACAGGTTTCCTCCTGAGGAATGTAATATTTACGTAGTTAGTATTAATAAACACTTGTTCAATTCTTCACTACCATCATATCCATGTCCAGTTTCTAATGTTATGGGCAATGACATAGGCATTGCTGCATCAGGTAAAACACCCTATTGGACGAAAATCCATTGATCACTTTGATCTCTAACCTGATAGTTATATTTAAAACATTTGAATTATGAACTAGATTTTCTCAACAATAACCATCCATACACAGTGGTGGAATCTATCTGTGCTGACTTCACTCTGGTATTTGGGTGCATGGCTTCTTCCATTCAGACAGTGTTAACTCTACGGAGACCCAAATGCAGCAAACCACCTAATGGATGTAGGAGGTGTGCCTGGCTTCGAAAGGATTGCCTTGTGTATGAGCTGTGTTGAGTAATGGGTAGGTGAGCTGGCCCAAGATGTATGAATCCAATGCCAAGTATCCATTATTCCAGATAAGCAGTGAAGAATGGGTGAACCTTGACAGGCTTGAGGAGCAGTTGCCTAAAACAAATGGTATGTCTTCTCAAAGCACAATGAAACATTGCTGACTTTGATGATGGCATGAGACCTTCATGAAAGCCCAACTGGTTCAAGCACAGATGTAGGTGGTTTTCAAGATGCCAAATTCCTCTAGGGCTCAGGCAGTTAGAGATTGTCATGGCCACAGGAATAGAAAAGGATTGTCCAGATCAATTTCAACTGAAGGCACCAGAGCATGATATAAAAACCATATCACTCACGCAAACTAATCTCAAATCTCAACCGATAATAGCTTTTCACTGAGCATGACAGCTCCCCCAGTACTCCATACCTCGACAGACCCAGGACAGACTCAGTGTATGTGGACACTGGTGGTTTAACATGTCCATGAAGTGAAGCCTTTCTGCAAATCTTTCACAGCAATTTCTGTGAACATTCATCTGCATTTTTCCCCTACATATCATCCTCCTAAATGCACCTTTGCAGCCTCATAAGGCTGGTGCTCCTCTGGTTCATATGGCTACTTTAAAACATTCCCACACAGCATTAGCAGCATGCACAATGCTTTAGAAACTCTGGCTAGCTCCTCCAAGGGACTGTTCTCTATATCCTGAAGGAAGAAGCCCATTTCATGATGTCAGTTATCTCTTTCAGGTACTACCTGACTTTGACAACAGTTTCTGCTCTCCCCCTCATGCAGCACATACTTGGAAAATTAAAGCTTTCACAGGTATTTATCAATGAAATGACACAGCAAGAAATTCTAAATGCATCCCTCACTATCAAAAATTATTTGTATGATTGTCAACCCCCATAATTCTGTCTCCACTTGTTGCATTGAATCTGGAAGACACTTTTCCAGTAAATACCATCTGATATTGTCTTAGATGCTGCAATCCTTCCAAATATTTAATCCTTCATTTAATATGCCTGCCTGTTTGAAAACATAGCTGCACTCAATAATTCCAGTCAACATACACCCACCTGCTTTGAGGAACCGAGTCACTGATTCACCATGGAACCCAGACACCCCAGGGAAGATTTAATATCTATTTCAAAATCCCCCTCAGTTGTTTGCTAAAAGCCTTAACTGCCTACGCAACATTAGCCAGCACAGATCAAAGACTCTAATGCATCCCTCCCTATTTTACCTACTCCTCTGGCTCCAAGTCCATCACATGGAGATGGTAAAATGCAACTATTATCACATAAGAAATAGTTTGCGAAAAGAAAGAAAGAAATTTGGATAGGGCTGTTGGATATCCTGCCAATACCCTTGCCTCAAGGTCTGAATTCAGATTGACTCAAGGCGGAAGTTTACTCTCAACGCTACTTTGTTTATTTCTGACAATGTTCTTAAGGTAATATCCAATATCTAACTTAAGTTTAATTCTGAAAACATCTTTTGAGTTTGAGCAGAGAAAATCTTATTTCATTTGATGAAATATTTTTAAGATCTTTTATTGTATGGTTAAAATACAAAACTTTTGTCCATAATGTATAAATTCAATTGAAAGAAATCGCAATATTGTTAATGTCAGAGAATAAAGTAAATATTATTTGTCTAACTTCATCAAAGTTTTGATGTGACACGTGATGTATGATATTTGCATATTAAGTAAATAATTGTTTGACAATTAGAACTGCATTTAGAGTTCCTTAATATGACATTTCAGTAATAAATACCAAGACTACAGCAAACGTTGTCTCATTTAAACACTCAACAACTGGTTTATGATACCAAATGAAATACAACTGAATGTTGTAGATTGGACCATTCATCATGAAATAATTTTGAAAATATGACAACCTTTTCATCTTTTACAATGAGAGCATTGAAGACATCTATGTTTATAATTGTGTTGCTTTGACTTAGTTCATCAAATATATGACAATAATGTGAAGCCACAGAGGAAGTAATGGAAGAAAGAAAGGGGGGAAAAAGGGAAGTAGGGGAATTAAGATTAGGAAGGAAAGAAAGGAAAGAGAAGGAAGAGCGAGAATGGCATGAAGAAAAGGGAATGGGAAGGAAAGGAAAGAACAGAACAAAAGGGAACAAAGGAGGGGAAGGGAAGGAAGAGAATAAAGGACTTGAAGGAAACAGAAGGAGAGAGGGAGAAAGGCTATGTTAGTGGGAGGGAATAAGGGAGTGATGGAGAAAGGAATGTTGAGAAGGGATGGGAAGGAAAGGAAGGAATGAAGGAATAAATGGAAAATGAGGGAGGGAGTAGAGAGACAGAGGCTGATGGAAGGAATAGAAGAAAGAAGGAATATCTTTCATCATGTGGTTTGATGTTACACTTCACATTTAAGTTCAAAACAGTCTGGTCAAGGAGAAGGCAAAGTCAAGAACTATCTTAAGGCTTAGACTTAAAAGTATTTATTCTTTCATACTAAGTACTACAACACATAGCAATCTTAAATATTCACGACTCTGAATCTATCATTACATTGATCTATCTTCTTTGTATGTCCATGTGCTCTCAGTGTCTTTAAAATTCTACTCCCATGTAATGTCCTAATGTAGAATGTAGAATAGTTTAACTCCACCTACACTACTTATCCTGATTGATGTTCAGCTCCATGAGTTCACCACAAGCTTACCCCAGGGCCCTGTTGCCTTCACAGAACATCATTCCCCAAGTTTTTTTTATTTTCCATTTGTTATAAACACTGTTTAACAGTTTTACATATGTATATGAAATACCTAGCTAACAACAGTTACTATGCATTTTGTTCTTATCTCTCAATTCCCCTAAATGATTAATCTGTTGTGCTCAGTTGTATTACCAATGCCTATGAACAGGTATAAAAACACTTGGGATAAATTTGGAGATTTTGTTTGTGCCCAGCTGGCTTCTGTTAGATTAGAGATGCAATCAGTCTAGTTGAAAGAACTTGCAAATTATGTAACTGCAAGAGTTTATGAGCATTGCAAGGTCCATTATTTTTGAATACTGTTGTTGTTTCCCTCAGGAAGAAATAAAGTGTTCTGTTCTTCATAGAAAGCAGTATTGATCTTTTCTTCAAAGTTCTGTTCCAAGGAATGAAGATACATGCTGGGTTGGGAATGATTTGTTTTGTCACTTGGCATGTTCTTCAGATTGTAGCATTTTTTTTGTGGAGTGACCTCTTTTGCTACAACGTTGGTGGAAAGCTGGACAATGTTTTATCTTTATTAAGTCAGATTTAGCTTTGGCTTTCATGTTAATATTGTCGCATGCATATATAGTTTAGATGAAAGATCTGGTTAGATGGCATAATGTGCTTTAAATATTCAACACTCTTTGTAGAATGTTCTGCATTAACTGGAAACATTTTATATAATGCTACATGAATAAATATCTAGACCCTATCCATAGCTATGTGGACAGCTCATTCTAGAGTTAGATCTTCTTTTGATTGAAATATTCTATGTCAGATCGATCTAAGAGCACAACACAATTTTGTCACAATTATGCTCTGGTAAATGGCTATATGGTTCATACCGGGTACATAAATCATTACTGAAACTATGCACAGACCTTTCTGGGAGTTGATATTGTTATGGATCAGGCCAAACCCCTCAAAATATATTAAGAAGATGGCCTAGACCCTAGCATTTTCTTATTTTAAAGGGAAGTGTAAGGCATTGCATTTCTGATGTAATTTGACTGGTCAAACTACTCAATTTCAAGCAAAACACACTTTATTTTTACATTGCAGTTAAAATACAGACAAAATTAAAACAATATTGAAGCAGTCTAAATGCAACAAGATCTGGATAGTATCCAGGCTCAGGGTGACAAGGGGTAAGCAATATTCATGCCATGCAAATGTCAGGCAATGACCATCTTCAAGTGACAGTCTAACCATCGCTACTTGACATTCAATTATGTTACTGTCACTGAATCCCCCATTATTGACATCCTTGGGGTTACCATTGACCAAAAACTGAATTTATCCAAAATGGTAGACTGAGAGTAGCCTATATCTTGCTGTTGGTCCTGAGATTCAGACTTGTTTCTAGACTTCTAGATTACTTAAAACACATTTAGATAAGTAAATGAATGAGAAATGTTTGGATAATATGGGCCAATTGCAGCCGGGTGGGACTAGTTTAGTTTGGGATTATAGTCTGCATGGACTAGTTGGACCGAAGAGTCTGTTTCCGTGTTGTAAGACTCTATGCCTCTATAAAAGAAAAGAATTGGCTTAACTGTAACCATCGAAATGCTTAACAAAATAATATATATTCACTAATTAACTGTAAAAGTATGGTAACATCCCATAAACACATCCTGGGCAAAGGCAAATTCGGTAAAATGGATTGTCTCACAAGCAATTCTAGCCACAGGTAAAGAAGCCCAGTTTTTAGCTGTAACAAGAGAATAATAAAAGCTTGCACATCCACCTTCAAGATCCCAGCAACAGCAGAAAGCTAAAACTAAAAATCCTGATTCTGTAGGAGCTTGACTCTCCCCATTCAGGCTGCTTTTACAGTTCCAACTTTAAAAAAAAAGACCAAGGCCTCACAAGCTGTTTATTTGCTGGCTTTGAGCAGACTGCCTTTCTTCCTTTCTTCATAAAAAACCCCAAGATAAAATAAACCTCTTAAAGCCATAGTATTGTTACATTGTCTGCAGTGTAACCTTTCTTTTTTCACAAAAACCCTTCATGTCTCCCATCTATCTTATTCACCTCCCCTTCATTCACAGCCATTTTTACCTTCAGTTTCCTGATTATAGTCGAACCTACAATTTATCCAGGGTGTTTTTCTTCAGAGTTCCCTTTTCAGATCTACTCTTACAAATCCCAAACAATCTCTGGGCTTTCCACACAGCTTCCAGTATTTTGAACAAAGGTGCCCCACTTCATTAAAACTGAAATGTGTAAGTTTTTTTTTGATTTTTCACCTTTCTTCCTGATCTAAGAAGAAAATCTTGAACATACCCAGCTGTCCTTTCTTTAGCCTGGCTACTTGTCTTCTTTTCACTCTCCAACCTTCTATCCAAGTTTATCAGAGTGAGAGGAAAAAAAACATTGTAGTGTTACTAATCAGCTCATTATCATCATCCATTTCTGCTGATGGATGAAATCCTTTAGTTTTCAATGAGTTCTAATTACGAGTTTTTAAAGGAATTCTTCAAAGACAATTATTTCTCTGAAAACTTAACATATAGTATTTACTGTTAATGCTGCTTTCTATTTGTCAAGATTACTTTGCTTTACCCTTTTAATTTCCGTGTAGGTTTGCCCAGGCTGTTTCCTCAGGTTTCATATCTTTTGCTTTTGTGCTTCAGGAACTAATTCAAACGCACCCAAAAAATCCTTAATTTGCAGCATCACAATCCTCAATAATCTTTTCTCACAATGAAGCATAATTTTCATATGCTTTACCTATCAGCATGTTCTGGATGGCAATATGCAGTTTTCCAGCCTCCATTTTGTGTGTTTTGCTATTATTTGCAAATGATGTGAAGAATGACTCCTCATCCCCAAGTTTTTATTGAGTCTATACAAATTATTTATTGGACTTTAGATCCTAACTATAATTTTCCTCATCAGGGTCTTCCTTGGCATCAAAAGTCTTTTTTTTTCAGCTGCATCATTTAAAGTTGGAATTCCCTATCTCTCTTTTTGTCCATCTCTTCCTGCTGAATCTACATTTCTCTTTCTTTTCTGTCTTCTTCAAGCTGTTATTTCAAGTTAGTTCAGTTTCTCATATTCAACCTAGTTTAACTGTACTTAGATACTCACTAACTCAAATGACTCACCATTCAAGGTACTTAGATCCCCCTGCATTGCCACAAATACCAGATGGCTTGCCAATATTTAAATTACCTCTAATTTCTTGGCTCTGGCAGGCAATTCTACCTCTAATTTATTTGCCAGTTCTATCAGTTTGTCTTTTGTTAATTCTAGCAAATCCAGCAGAGATATCTTTTAAATGACAAGATAGCTTTTAGATGGTTCCAATGCCATCTTGTTTTATTGTATGGGAAACCTGGTATCTATCCTTTCCTAATTACTTTCATTTTGCATCCAATCTTTTATTGTTTTCATTCACAAATACCCGATCCTAAGCCTCCATTTACTCAATTGGAGAGAGTGCACTGATAGTCAATTCCTACTATGCCATAAGGCATCACAAATATGCAACTTTCCAATTAAATCATTAAAATGTTCAATTTGCCTGACTGACCACTATTTAGGACAAATCTAATTTACACCAGGTTTCAACATTGATAGGAAAATAACTTTAGTATTAACAAAATTATTATTTCACAAATGACAAAAGACTATTAATTTACTAACATTTGTCAAACCCTCTTAAACTCCACACACAGCTTTTTGTATCTTGTGTCCAATGGAAGAGGGTGACTAGAGTCAGAGGGGTCTTTGATTATGTTGGCTGCTATCTTGATGTGAAACGTGTGGTGCTGGAAAAGCACTGCAGGTAAGTCAACATTCAAGGAGCCCTTCATCAGCTCCTTGTGGGGAAGGGGGCTAAGAGGTAAATAGGAGAGGGAGGTGGGACTGGGGGGAAGGTAGCTGGGAAGGCTGAAGAACTTCAGGGCAGAGGAGATGACCTGTGGGGTGCAGTGAAAGAGAGACTCACTGAGATCCTTGTGGAGGGAAAAGGAGAACTTCTTTAAGATGGGCATCCTCGGAAGAGGCTACCCCGAGACAGCATGAAATACAGATCAAGTCAATGGAAGGAAGGCTGGTTGTTGTGATGGACTGGGCTTCATTCACAACTCTCTGTAATTTCTTATGGTGGGCAGAGCACTTGCCATACCAAACTTTGATCCATCAGCTATGATACTTTCTATGGTACATCGATAAAACTTCGTAAGAGTCAATGTCGACATGCTAAATTTCCTTAGCCTTCTGAGGAAGTAAAGGCACTGGTGTGCTTTCTTAACTGTAGCATCAATGGTGATGGACCAGGACAGATTGTTGGTGAGATTTACTCCTAGGAACTTGAAGCTCTTGACCATCTCCACCTCAGCACCATTGATACAGACAGGGACATAGGAGAAAGTGAGGACCGCAGATGCTGGAGATCAGAATCTAGAGTGTGGTGCTGGAAAAGCACAGCAGGTTGGCATGGTGGCACAGTGGTTAGCACTGCTGCCTCACAGCGCCAGAGACCCGGGTTCAATTCCCGCCTCAGGCGACTGATTGTGTGGAGTTTGCACGTTCTCCCCGTGTCTGCGTGGGTTTTCTCCGGGTGCTCCGGTTTCCTCCCAGAGTCCAAAGATGTGCAAGTCAGGTGAATTGGCCATACTAAATTGCCCGTAGTGTTAGATAAGGGGTAAAAGTAGGGGTATGGGTGGGTTGCGCTTCGGCGGGTCGGTGTGGACTTGTTGGGCCGAAGGGCCTGTTTCCACACTGTGGAAATCTAATCTAAAAAAAGGTCAGGCAGCATCCAAGGTGCAGGGGAATCGACGTTTCAGGTGAAAACCCATTCCTGATGAAGGGCTTTTGCCGAAACATCGATTCCCCAGCTCCTCGGATGCTGCTTGACCTGCTGTGCTTTTCCAGCACCACACTCTTAACACAGACGTGGACATGTCCTCCACTCCACTTCCTGAAGTTGATGACCAACTCCTTCCTTTTGCTGACATTGAGGGAAAAATCCTTGTCTTTACACCAGGGTACTAAGCACTTTATCTCTTTCTTGTACTCTGTCTCATTGTTGTTTGAGAACCAACCAGTACGGTGACATCAGGAAATTTGTAAATAGTAAAGGTAGAGAAGGCAGAGATGCTAAGTGACTATTACCTGTCTATTTCACCAAGGAAGACACAATAAATCTTCCATAATTAGAGATCCAAGTGACTAAAGAATGAGAAGTTAAAGGAAATAAGCATTAGTAAAAACTTGAACTGGGGAAATAAGTAGGGCTGTAAGTTAATGAATCTCTGGGACTGCATATTCTACATTTCAGATTCTTGAAGGAGGTGACTGTAGAATAGTTGCTATACTGCTCATCATCTTCCAACACTTCATGGATTTTGGAATGATTCCCATAGATTGGAAACAAATTTAAAAGTAAGCATACCCAGTATTTAAGAAAAGAGCAAGGGAAAAAAGAGGCCTTACATCAGTAGTCACGAAAATGCTACACTTATAAAGGATGTGATAAATGGACAATTGATTAAAAATGATCTGATTGAGTATAGTCAGCATGGATTTGCAAATGGAAAATTGTGTTTGACATACTGGATGCAGTTTTTGAGGATGTAATATACAAGATTGATAAATGTCAGACCACGGATGTAATACATTTGGATTTTCAGAAGACTTTTGACACGGTCCTTCACAGGAGGTTGGTAATCAAAATTATAGGCAAAAGTGATTCCTGATGAATGGCTTTTGCCCAAAACATCGATTCTCCTGGTCTCAGATGGTGCCTGACCTGTTGTGCTTTTCCAGCACCACACTCTTGACCTGGAACCAAAATTATAGTCCATGGGATAACATGTAATTTATTGGGATATATTAAGAATTAGTTAACAGGCATAAAACAGAGAGTAGGAGTAAATGGGTCATTTTCATATTAGCAAACTGTGATTTCTGAGATACTGCAAGGATCAGTACTTGGACCTCAGCTGTTCATCACAACATACAGCAATGATTTACCTATGGTGACCAAATCTAATATTTTCAAGTTTGCAATGATGTAAAGCAGGAATGATAGTTAAGAGGAAGATGTAAAATGATTGCAGAAGGCTTTGTCCAGGTTTAGTGACTGGGCAGGAATGTGGCAGATGGAATATGTGTGAGGTTATCCAATTTAGTCAGAAGAACAAATGTGTAGAGTATTTCTTAAAGTATGGATATATAAGCAGACTTGGGTGTCCTTGTCAATAGGTCACTGAAGGCTAAAATACTGGTTCAGCAAAGTATTAGGAAGGCTAATGGAATGTTATCCTTTAACACAAGGCAATTTGAATAGAAGAGCATTGATATCATGCATCAAGTGTGCAACAGCTTGGTTAGCCTGCAGCTGGAGGACTACGTGCATTTCTGGTCAGCTTAACACAAGAAAGGCATTATTATCATCAACAGAGTGCAACAAATGGTCACTGGGTTGGTCCAGGGATGGCAGGTGTATCCTATGAAGAGGGATAGGGCAAATAGGGCCCGTATTCCCTGCAGTTTTGAAGAATGAGAGGTGATCTCATTGAAGTCTACAGAATACTTTAAGTGATAGACAGTGTAGATGCAGGTTAAGGTATTTCCCTATTTGGGAAGCCTATGAACCAATGGGCAAAGCTTAAAAATAATGGGCCTGCCATTTTGGGCTGAGAAGAGATGGCTTTTTGTTCAGAGGAATTTGAATCTTTGATACCTCTACCCCAGAGAGCTGGGGAAGCCCAGTCTTCGAGTATGTTTGAAGTCGAGGTTGATACATTTTTGATTAGCAATGGCATAAACTGCTATGGAGATAGCTTAGTTACAAGGTATTGAAGTGTTCAATCAACCATGATCATGTCAAGTGGGCTTGAGGGGCTGATCGGCCTATTCCTGTTCCTATGTTATATGTTCCAACAGCAGACAAAACAGATGCTTTTGATACCAATTTGTGGTTGGGAAAATGTAGACAAGGAAATCAATTTCTCTGGATCCAAATCAGGTGGAGTGTTATTTCACACAATTCTCTTATTTTTAGCAATGATGACATAACGCTGACTGCACAGTAATTGTCAACCTTCAACTAAACAATTGATCAGGTGGACTCAGCAGTTTCATAGAATCCCTACAGTGCAGTTAGAGGCCACTTGGCCCATTGATTCGGCACTGTCCCTGCAAACAGCATCCCACCCTATCCCTGTAACCTCATATTTCCCATTGCTAATCCACCCAGCCTCCATATCCCTGGACACTGCGAGACAATTTATCATGGCCAATTCACCCAATCTGTACATCTTTGGACTGTGAAAACCCCCCCCAGGAGAAACCCATGCAGACATGCCAGTCCCTGCCAGTGTGAGACAAAAATGCTACCACTGTACCGTCCCCAAGAGAGAATGCTTTCTTTTGAATCTCTAGGGTTTTGTTTGTCTTTTCACTTACACAGAGAGATGTTTCTTGTTTGCAGGCACCGGAAGAGTTTGGCTGCATTGCAATCACAGATCTGTAACAAACTGCAACAAACTGCAACCAGACCACTTCATCAGTCATTTTTGCACAGTTTCTCTTTCAATTTGGATCCTTTCCATCTCATAATGTAACTCCCTCACTATTTGAAAAGTAATATAATCTTGCAAAGCTAAAATGTACACCATACAATTACACGTGATTTTGAAGTTGCAAAATTATTTTACAAGATAATACATGGCTTGGAAAGGGTGGACGCTAGGAAATTGTTTCCGTTAGGTGAGGAGACTATGCCCCGTGGACACAGCCTTAGAATTAGAGGGGGTAAATTCAGAACAGAAATGCGGAGACATTTCTTCACCCAGAGAGTGGAATTCATTGCCGCAGAGTGCAGTGGAGGCCGGGACGCTAAATGTCTTCAAGGCAGAGATTGATAAATTCTTGATGTCACAGGGAATTAAGGGCTACGGGGAGAATGCGGGTAAGTGGAGTTGAAATGCCCGTCAGCCATGATTGAATGGCGGAGTGGACTCGATGGGCCGAATGGCCTTACTTCCACTCCTATGTCTTATGGTCTTATGGTCTTATGGTATTTCATCCATTTAGCAGTGTCCAAGTTGCACTTTCAAGTTCCTCATCCAAAAGGAAATATATCTGGCCCCTTACTTAGTACAGGGGCCATCTTGCAAACTAATGTTTGTTTGTAGGATGCCCTGTCAATTTATGACCTACGCGATCCAAACTAAGTACACTGTCATGGTATAAATTGACAAGCTGTGTGTTTCAGCTTAGCATTCCATCACAGTCTTCCACTGCCCCATCAGGGCATTGGTACAGGTGACCCTGCTCAAGAGGGCAGATTGCACCAGAGGCAACTATTGGTACAGCCCCTCTAGCAAAATCACACTATATTACTGTCGGAGCCAAGGAGGTGAAATTCCTGCCCAAAGGCTTCTCATTTTTCCGATTAAAAGCAATAATTCTGTCATGGCATCCCTTAGTAAAACAGTTATATGTTCACATTGCTCTTCCAAGTTAAATATTTTGAATGAAATAAGACAACTAAAATTTTATGAAGTATGCACATCCATTCTAATACAGAAATATTTAGCTTTACATCCCTTATGATAGTCTTTATTCAACAACTTAAAAGTATATTTCATAAATTCAGTCCTTTTCTCCTGATTAGTTAATAAACTTAAGTTTAACTTGACCTCTGATCTCTATCTTCTATAATTCAATCTTTCCATTCTGTTTGGAATTTTCTGTATATCCGCTAAAGTCTGTTCTCTTCAGCCTTGTTGACCTGTTAGAAGGAATGTTCTTCAATTTATTTGGACTTTTGTAAAAGGCAAACTTGATTGCACAAATTCTGAATTTTCAAAACAAAAACTGTAGTGATTTGTTTTATCAAATTGGAAATCCTTTTTGCAAATAGAACAGCATACCAAATCCATCCATGATGTTTTCATCTGCTTCTGATTCATATCTCTAATATAGTACATGCTGTTGTGATGCTTATCACTTCACATTTTAGACTTTTCTTTAAATGGTTTCCTCTCCTGCTGTGGAAAGAAAGGGCAGGTACGAACCAACTATAGTGCTGTCAAATCATCTTTATCATCCATCACTACACTGCTTTCTAGTTATATCACAGACAGGCATGTGGGATTAAGTACAGGAAATTTATAATTACAGATATTAACATTTAAATGTTTTCTGCCTTACTTATGAAAAGTGGTTAGTGTATGATATGCATGCCATCATTTCCATTGTTGTTATGACCCAGCAGCTTGTTGACCTTAAAAGGTTATCTTTCAACACAACACCACAGTTTGTTTTAATGGGCTCTTGGGTAAATTAGACTGCCAATTTTTTGCAACTCTCTGATTAGGGAGAGAGTGGCAAATATATCAGATTTTGGCTCATTAACCCATAAGTAGGTTATTATCTGTATAAAACTTCACCATGGGTTTAAATGGGATCATGATGAACTCATAATCAAAGCAAGCCTAAATATTGAAGATGATCCTGTTCCATTGCATTGTGTGCTGCAATATTTCATAATTATTGACATCAAACCATGTTCCATGTTAAGGACTCAATTTTACTCTTGATCATAAGATGTTGGTGTGGATATGCATTTATATTTCATTGTGTGTGATCCTTGCACAAATACATACATGTGGGTGCCTCTAGGAAGTTAAATAACAGTAGCATTATTATCTGTTATACCCTATTTAGCTTGGAGGGCTATGTGTCTTAAGTCATAGCATCTTTTAATCTGAAGTCAGATTTAGGATTTAAAAGGTTACCAGATCTAAAATCTAAAATAAGTCACCATATTATTTCAACAAAGTGGTGTTTGGATGGGTGGGATGCAGAAACAGAGATCAAGTGATTCAAACAATAGTATCCAGGTGTCTCAAAGAGGCCCTCAAATAAAATTAACCATCTGTAAAAACTGCTTTTCTTAACTTCTGCGGTCAATAAAAACCACATTGTCACTTCTAGCAAAGTATTCACTTCTCAGATGTTGGGAAACACTGCATATGCTTCAACAGATGCTTAATTTTATTTGAGGAACCCCTTGGAGACACCTGGGTACTTTTCAAATCACTTGAGCCCTGCTCATGCACCCCACCCCTTAACACCACATTGCTAAAATAATATTGAAAATTATTTTAAATGTTAAACCTTTAAACCTTTGAAAACCTGAATCTGTCTTCATACAAAAATAGGTCACTACTTCAAACCCTCATCCTTCCGAGAGATTTCTGGACACATATCATGAAGTTATTGGGGGAAGCACTGATTGTAAAGTATACAGGCTTGCTTAAGGGAGTGATTATTGCCATTGAAGTTCAAAAATATTGTGAATAGATCAAAGATCTCTAAGAATATCAGACTGGAAGGCTTGCTTCTTTTGATAATGAAAGTGATTTAAACAATTAAATTTTTAATGTAAATTTCAATGGTTCATTAAGTCTGTCATTCTCAAACTTACGAAGTTTCCTCGAAAAGTAGAACCTGTGCTGCTATTGATCAGAAAGAGATTGAATGGGATCCATTGTAATTCCAGCTCAGACAACTCCAACTCAATGGCTTTGAGCATTCCAGCAGATGAGCTGTATTTATAATAGAAACATAGAAGTTCAAAGTTTGTACGAAGATTTGTAGCTCGGGTGCTCGTTGTTGTGGTTCTGTTCACCGAGCTGGAAGTTTTTGTTGCAAACGTTTCGTCCCCTGGCTAGGCGACATCATCAGTGCTTGGGAGCCTCCTGCGAAGCGCTTCTTTGATGTTTCCTCCGGTGTTTATAGTGGTCTGTCCCTGCCGCTTCCGGTTGTCAGTTTCAGCTGTCCGCTGTAGTGGTTGGTATATTGGGTCCAGGTCGATGTGTTTGTTGATGGAGTTTGTGGATGAATGCCATGCCTCCAACATGGTATAATCTGCAATGGGACTGCTGGCCTGGATAATCCTGATGTGGAACCTGAATTGAAAGATTGGAGGATGCAGGATGCAATGGGAATGAATAGGTTAGTGTGAGGAGAGGGTGACTCTGATATGCAGGTAGTGCCTGAAAAATAAAGAACCACTCCCACCCTCCCCTCTGCCTGGCCAAGATGCTGCTAGGTTTCACCTGGCTGCGTGGATACTTGGCACTAGCCTCCGCCTCTGGATAAATCCTCGTGTGAGGGATAGTCCTTAAATGGTCAGTAATTGGCCACATGATGACCTCAATGGTGTAGAATTGAGCAAAAAAGCCCATCATCCACAATACTGGACCAAGACCCTGGAATTTCCTAACATCTAAAATATTGGACAAAAGCCTGAGCTCAGGCTGCAACAAGTACACACATAGCCAGAATGATTTCGGTCTGGGATCATTGTTCAGTTCAAAAATGCAATTTAAACCTTCACGCTAAGAGAACAATCAATCGGACCTGATACTCTAGACTAACTTGTACACCTCAGGGCTACCCCAACCCAGACATTATGGAACCTATACAAATACCAGACATTCAACTTTAATCAATATTCATTCAGAGAGATACTGGGCATTCAATCTCAATCAAAATAAATTTACACATAATCTTAACTATCAGGAAGCCCAACTGACCTCAAAGGGAACACCAGTAACACAAAACAAGCGCAGATTTGGCACAAAGATAAGAGGACCCCAACTAGTATCACTGCAGGCCCCAAACTCACTGAAGGGGCTTTCCGCATAGTTATCTCCAAAAGTGGAATCCCAAACAGCTATCTCCCCAAGTTCTATCCCCATAGCTATCTCCAGAAGAGGTATCCCAAACAGCTATCTTCCTGAGAGCGATCTCCTGTCAGCTATTCCCTAGGAGATGTTCCAAACAGAGGTCCCCAGAAGGAGGTTTCCAACAGCTAATTCCAGTAGCTATTTCCAAGAGCTATCTCCAGAAGGGGAGGGGATCTCGACAACAATTCTGAAAACTACCAACATGGGCCTATTCCGTACGAAGGGAACCAACCACGACCAGCAAGCCTGAAAACTGATGACTTCCAAAAACCTCCAACCTGACCAAAACCAGAAGGCATCAGACACATGCTGAGGTGAAAACCAGCCCACAACAATACCAGAAAGTAAGGAAAACCATGTACTCACCTGATAAAATCCAATGCACATCCTACCTCATCAGCCAATTCAACCCAGGCTGAAGGCTTACATCATCCAAAGTCTTCATCAAAGCACCAGGTTCAGCAAGTGGGAATGGTCAGCTATACTTCAAATCGTGTGTTTTCCCGAGTAGTAATCTTAAACTCCCGAAACCCCAAAGTTTCCAAGCTAGCGAGCAGGGAGGGGAAAGTGGGTGGTGACAGTGCAGGGACACCAAGGGTAGGAAGCCTGACAAAAGATTTTGTGATTTAAGACTGCTATTTAGCTTCTAATAGTGTTTAACCTGTGCTTAATTTAATAGTGTATTTAGTTGCCGTACTCTGTGTAGCTGTTTGTGGCAAATGCACTGTTTATTACATTTTCCTTTATTTATTATAATACACTTATCTTTTGTATTTAAATAAACCCAGAGATTCTTCTGCCCTGAAACACTTCTCTATTGCCTTCTTCTTTTCACATTTCTAAATAAGTCATTTATCTAGAACCAGGGATCAGCAGGTGATTACAACCACCTAAAAATCAACAAATTACTAATCGCAAAGCAGAACCCTACAATGGACACATGCACAAGTGGACCACCCAAAGCCAACCACTCAGCTGGTAAAATAGCCATAACGGTGAGGGGTTGTGGGTAGGAGGCACTGCAACCATTGTGGACAAAAAACCCATCCATTGCCCGTACCTGCCAATATGTTCCTGGTGATGCATCAATTGCCAGACAGCATGAGGGAAGACGGTTACCAATAAATTTGATTGACAATATGACATTGATATGCAAGTCCATGACTGCAGACTGTATTAAAGTATAATTGTGCTGCTGCCGCTGACTGTCCTCAGTGCCTTGTGATGCCCAGCCTTTAGTTGCTCGATCTGTTCAAACTCTAGCCCATTTAGCAGGGGACAGTGATACATGGCACACTAGAGGATTATCTTCAATGTGAAGTGGGACTTGCCTCCACAATGACTGTCTGGTTGTTGCTTTCATTGATACTGTCATGGACGGATACATCTGCAGCCAGCAAGTTAGCAAGGATGAGATCAGTATCTTTTGCTGTCTTGTTGGTTACCTCGCCACTAACTGGCAGCTATCTCCTTCAAGACTTGACCGGCTCAGTCAGGAGTGGTGCTGCCGTCATGGGATTGGTGACGGACAGTGACATTACCCCAACCAGAGTACTTCCTCAAAGTGGTGTTAAGTATGGAGGAGTGCTGATTTATCAGCTGAAGGAGGATGATACATGGTAATCACCAGGATGTTTAATCTGATGCAATGAGACTTGATGGGGTCGAGAATTAATGATAAGGACTCCAGATCAGCTTCCATCCAATTGTACACCTCTCAGCTGCCAACACTGCTGGGTCTGTTCTGCCGATGGAATAGGACATAACTTGGCGTATTGGTAATGATTCTGTGAGTATGACTGTATTAGGCTGTTGCTTGACTACCTGTGAGACAGCTCACCCAATTTTGGCAGGAGATCCCAGGTCAATATAAAGTTTAAGATGGTGGTGAAGTAGGGCTCCTCACCAGAGCCCATCCGGTGAAACCACTTCTCTTTCTTTTCTTTCTTCTTCTTTCTTCTTACTTTCCTCTTTCTTTCTTTTGTTGTTTGGTCTTTGGAGCTGGATTGTGGAAATGGTGACAGCAGCAGCTGGGGGACTTTGATGGTTAGCCATGAGGTGGCTGGTCATGTTTGGAAGCATTGTGACCAAAGTGGTGCAGAAGTAGGACTCTGCAGCAAGGCAGCTGACGCAGTAATGAAGCATGGCAGGGCTGTTGCCCAGTGCAGACCTGAATGGCGGCTGTGGCAGTCAGCAGCAAAACATGGTGGCAGTGGTGGTTGGTCGTAAAGGATGGTGGTAGCAACGGCGAGGCCTGGTGTGCTCGGCAGTGACAGTTGGTGATGAGGGCAGTTGACAAACACAGGCAAGTCTTAGCCCAGCGTGAGGAGCATGCAGGACAGAGCGAGCTCTCTTGGGGAAAGCCCAGCCTGGAGTGGCTGTAGGCCAGTGGCTTGAGAAAAGACTGTAATGTTTGACTTTTTAACTTCATTTCTTTATTTTCCACTTTAATACTAAGAAAACTGTAGGGCTGAACATTTTGGTTATTTCTTTATTTTACCTACTTTTGAAACTAAGATTTTGTAGCTAGGTATTTTGTATCTAAGATGATTCTGTATTTGGTGATATTGTACACTTTTCACTGTACTTTTCTACCCCATACTTCAGTACACATTACAAAAATATTTAACTCTAAATCTAAACTTAAATCTAAATCAGATGTTGGGAAAGAGGACTTTGCAGGGTCAATAGGACTGAGTTTACCATAATCAATTCTGGGTGTAGGTCAATGCTAAGTGATGTATTCACTCCTCACTCTCAGTTCCCTTGTGATATGCAAAGCCACCTCTCTGCGATATCATCATTGCACATGGCCTTCTGCTACCTACGCTACTTGTTCTTTTTATCGTTCCTTGCAGTATCATCTTTTCTGGACTGTTTCTTCATGGTACATGCCCAAATTATTTCAACTTCCCCCCTGTCCACCAAGGATTTGTCAACTCACACCTGTTACAAAAAGTACTCCTATGCATATCTATCAGTCCATTTAATGCTGAGTATTCCTGAGAAATTCAGAAGAATTGATTGTTTTCTTCCTATCTGTGATCTAATGCAAAATAGAATGAAAATTAAAGTTATTGGGGAATTATTTACGTCACTCATTGTGAAGAGTTGGCTATTAAATTTAAAGACGGGCTATAAGACCAATTTCTCAATTCGAAAATGATCATGGAGAAATGCAGAGAGCAAAATCAAAATGTTTATCTTTGGCTTATTGACTGTGTAATCAGCGTTTGATACTGTTAGTATATGGAACCTTGGTCAATTATGATTGAAATAAGGCTTCCAGAGAACGTTGCATGCTTGATCCAATCATGGTACAAAAATCAAAAGACTGAGAGAATGGAATAAATGAATGTTTTGATATAGCACAACGCACACTGCAGGGATGCATTCTAGCACCTACAGGTTTTTTTTTTATTTTAAACACTGAAAGTGCATGCAAGAGGTAAGAGATGAGCATGCTGAAATAATAAAGTGTGTAGGTTAACCAACTTAATGTATGCAGATAACACAGGTTTAATTGCTGGAAGTCTGAAAGAACTAGATGAAATTTGTAACTAAATAACCAATTTGGTAAAACTATCATAATTTGAGGTTAATTTCTTTAAAGACCAAAATAATGAGAGTTTAAAAAGGAAGAGGCATAGAATAGTGCAAAGTGTAAATGTTGACAGTAAGGATGTAGAAGTAGCCACTTACGTGACCTGTTTAGGCAATAAAGGGAATGATCAATTGAATAATAGTAAGGACATTTCACACAGAAATTGAGTAGCTGATCAAGCAATGACTTCTTAAGTAACATTATAATATTATTGATTTCATCTTACAAAATGTCACTGAAACCAGGTGGGTCTGTAAAAGGGCAACTAAATTAAATCTTCAGATTATATGGGTGAGTATTCTCATGAGCTTCAGGACTTTGACAGTAGGGAACCATTACATGGCATGCGTCTTTTCTAAGCTCAGCCATTTTCATGAACTGCAAACGTTGTCATTCACACAATGTACAACGGTAAACAATTTCCGGCAGTTGCAGGAGAATGGGCTTGTTTCAACTAGAGTTTAGAACAACAACAAAGGATTTGATTGAAGTATATAAGATCCTGAACTGTCTTAACAAATAGAACTTGGAAATGGTGTTTCCTCTTGTGGGTGAGTTCAGAACAAGGGGACAATGTTTAAAATTGTAATTTGCCCTCAAGGACAGCAATGAGGAAACATTTCTTCACAGAGGATTGTCTGACTTTGGAACTCAGAAAGCAGTGATAAGGTGGATATCAAATATGTTTAAGAGAGTGATGGATAGATTCATGTTAGACAGGAGAATCAAGTGTTATCAATGATACATGGATATGTGGAATTTGGAACATAAACTGATAAGTCATGACCTTATTGAATGGTGGAGCAAGTTAAGGGACCTAAATGGTCTACTTCTACTGCTATTCATGTATTTCAATGTTCATATGGGAACAGCTCTGACTGATTTATTCCTGGCAGTCCTCTGTGTTACATGTGCTTGACTGACCATGACAAGTCAAAGGCTGACTGCTAGGTGTCACCCTCAGTACAGCTTATGAGTCCAGCCCAAACACGCATATGTACACATCACGCCTACAGTTTAAACCCTATTGCCACAAGGAACAGCAGTCAAGCAGTGATTCAACGAGCTGCATTGCTCTGGAAGAGTTCTGTAATACTGCTCAGAGAAGCTATGCAGATTTGTTTTGGATGGCAAAGGAAGGTCATGAAATAAAAAGAATTCCTTGCTACCCCTCCAACCCCTCCCCCCTCCCCCCTCCACCCCTCAACAGGGAAGAAGGTCAGGAGCAGGAGGAGGTGGAGGAGGAGAAAGTTATACAGTGAGTGGATGAATAGGAGAGGGTGACAAATGTAAACAGCCCTTTCTGTCCACCATGGAAATGACCTTTTCATCAGTAATACCCAACAACCTGAAAAACAGCTCCTCATTCTGCAATAGCCCTCCCAAAACACTACAAAACCCAGAAAATGTACAATCCAATCCACTTACATAAATTCCATTCTGATATAATATACAAAAATTAATGATGGTTCTTTTGACATAGTGGTAGTGTTCGGCTTCTAAGCCAGGAGATCTGGGTTCAAGTCCCAAGTACTTTAGAGTTGTGAGGTCATAACATATAAGAACAGATATCTTAAATATCCCTACGAAAATTAACTAATCAACTTTATGCATTCTCAAAGTAGATGTTTCTCTGTACTCATGGATTCCCGTTAACTGAATGGTGAAAGTCCTCTGATTGTCACGCAAGAAGAATGCAGATAGCCTCCTAGAGTGCATTCTCACAGCTCTGGGTCTAAAGGATTTAGGTACAATGGCACCATCTCAGTCGGGCTACAGCAGGCTGGGTTCCTGGCTGATGGAGAAGCAACAACAAAGGGGCTGGTAAGGTCTTTCTGAGAGAGGACAACGGCTCATGTTCCATGAATCCACTGCCTTTCTACTAGGATTGTGCCTCAGCAATCCTAACGATCTGTTAAAAAACAGATAGCTGGATTGCTTTGCCGATAAGACTATAAGAACATAAGATGTAGGAGCAGAAGTAGGCCATTCGGCCCATTGAGTCCACTCCACCATTCTGATCTTGTAACCCTCAATTCCACTTTCTTGCCTTCTTCTTATAACCCTCAATTTCCGTACTGATTATAAATCTGTCTCCCTTAGCCTTGAATATAGTCAACGACCAAACCTCAAAAGCCCTCTGCGGTAAAGAATTCCACAAATTCACTACCATCTGAGAGAAAGAATGTTTCATCATCTTTGTTTTAAATAGATGACTCCTTGCTCTGAGATGATACCCTCTGGTCCTAGACTCTTCCACAGCAGGAAACAACTCTCTATAGCGATCTGGTAAGGCTCCCTTAAAAACATATGTTTCAATAATGGTTTCCTCCCATTCTTTGAAATGTCATTGCATATAAACCCAACCTACTCAACCTCTCCTCAGAGGAAAATCCCTCCATACCTGGAATGAGAGAACCAAAGCAGTTCACAATATTTCATCTGTGATCTGACTACTCCCTTCTGTAGTTTTGTTCGTGACGCCATCAACTGTTTTGAGCAGCATTATTCAGCCTCATAATGGTAACAATATAAGCTCCCACTGCAGCACTCAAATCTTTGATGTAAGCTGTTTGTTATGAATTGTTACATTGATCACCACACACTGTATTACAGTGGATTTCACTGATATATTATTGGAGGTAACTACCTGTTTGAAAGATGGGACACAAGATCTGCAGAAAACCCTGTGCCAGGTTAGCACAGGACCCATCCTTAATATGCAACTTAAATTGTGCACAAGCAATCTGGTAGGATTTCTAGTTTAATGTTCCATTAACATTTAGTTATGTACTTCCAGCAGAATTCTTCTGCTATCTCACTCATAAAAGCCCAAATTGTCTGCAGTAGAAATGAGTGTGTGTCCTCCCACTTCAGAAATTACATTATCCTAACTATTATTCGACCAACTTGTATAGTTGTGTCTGGTGTCTCATAAGCAGATGCCTTTTTTCCTTCTGTCATCATTATTATGTGCATGGTCAATCTCTGAGCTGGGGCTGCAAGTATGTCACTTCATTTTCATTATCTTCTTCATTCTCCTTGGCTGGAAAGACAATAACTAATGGATATTGTGTGATCGTGAATGAAGGAGAAGTGGGGCAACAGAACTCAGGTGCGATCTGTATATACGCTCACCATTCTTCCCTCTGATACTGTAATCTCAACAACGTCCCCTCCTGTCATGATGCGTAAGTTAACATGTCCAGTTCTTCACTGATGCTTCCCTATTGTGTCTCACATTTTTATGCAATAACAAGCTAATTGTGTCTGTCAGTGTTGTGCAATGTGTTTGGGTGATATGGCTGTTATAGTTACCGGTATGTGTGACCCGGGAGTTATTGGCATAAGGTTTGCGACAGGGTGAGATGGAGCTTGGGAACTTTAGATGGCTGATGAATATAAATTATTGATTGGTAGCTGTTGGGAGTGTACATGAGTGTACTGAAGTTATGTTTTGAATTGTACAGTGAATGAGGCTAATGATGCAACTGGTAAGCTCTGCTATTTGAAGATGAATTCACTCATCCTATATATCAGATTTTTAATCTTCTTGCAATGCATCCACACTCCATGATGTGACACCTCTGCAAGTGATCTCCCCTGCAGCTTCTTCCAAGTACCTCTGAAGCATTTCTCTGACATGCTTCCTTCACCCCCAACCCCATTCCACACCCTCCCAGCTGTGGACACAGGACATCTCTCCTTCTCTCCAGATCTTGTATCAAGATGGCCAATGTTGTATTGCAAAAATCCCTGGAGATTGTTCCCTTGTATGTTCAGCCATTTCCAAAAATAAAGCAGGCTGATTAACTTTTTAAAAACCTCCCATCATAGTTTTCAGTCACTATTATATGAAGATAATGGATATTTTCTGGGATTTTATTTGAATATTTCTAATATACATTCATTTAAACTGTGACTTGTTTGAGATGGGATGTCATAGAGTCATAGAGTTATAGAGATGTATCAGGTCTCTTTCTGATAGTTTCATTCAATGGACAGCTTCAGCATTGACTGAAATATACAAGAAACATAAAGGTAACATGCTCTCTGCAACATAATGTGTGGCTGTGGGTTAATTTTTGGTTATAATTATAATTACTAATAATTAACTGAAGCTCCATTCCTATTTATGGGGGATAGTCAATTTTCAACCTCAAGATGTTTCATATTCTAAGTAGGTCCATGCATTACATTACAATTTGTTTACGGCAAGGTGATATATTTTGAAAAATTAAAGTTTTTTTTTCAAAAAGGGGTTAGGCTGCAGCAAATGGAGTGTTATCATAGCTTTAGTATTAATAGTAAAAATTAAAAATTGCTCTGTTCATTAATTGCCCAAAGTGATGCTGTTTGATTCAGTTTCAATCTCTGAAGTGTATTTGCCTTCATAAATTCTAAGACATATCTTGCTGTAGCAGTACAATTTGACAATACAAAGCACACAGTTGTAACTTCCAGCAATCAACTTTATGGTTCTGTTGCCCAAACAATTTGTTGTTAGATTTAAGTGACCTGTTTATTTGTAAGGAATAAAGGTACTGTCTTATTTATAGCCCCTCGCAGATTTTCAGTTAACTGCAAGCACTAGCTGTCCTCCTGGTTGTAATTCTGCCCAATTAAAATGTCATTGCCTTGCTCATCTTATTATCTCTTATGATAGAAAATTAATTGACTTAATCTAAAGGTTTACACTGGCAGTATGTCACAGCTAAAGTTTACACAGTGACTGAGTATGCCTCAGGATGTTTGCTCTTTATAAATATTCTAGTCAAGATTCTAATGAAAAATCTCAAAATATCTGAGAAGATTTTATACATATTTGAACATAAGCATATTAAATTCCTTGTGGACAGTTTTTATCAACTATTTAGGAAATATTTCTGAGCCAGTAGTTTAGACTTCGCAGGTAGAAATCAAATGTGAAAACTCCGATTTTAGCCTAACATTCCAATTGGGAAGATGGTGTGCTTAGGTCCAATTCCCAATTAACACCCTGTCCATTTTCATGCTCTATTGAAGTCAATGAAGCATAAAATTCAGCAGGGTGTAAATTGAGAGTCTGTCTCAGACCTGTTCTTCTCATTAGGTAGCTTGGTTAGTTGGGGCGGTTTGAATATCATCTTTTGTAGCTGAGGAGCACTTTTTTAGAATGGTTGTTTGTAGCATTTTCCTCCAGATAGCTGAACTTACTCTAAACTGCTTAAGATAAGGTCGGATTTTCTGTTCCCCACATGCACACGTGACATTTCAGAAACAGCTCATGCTTTCCCTATCAGCAGATCTTTGTACCATGGAGGAGCAGCACAGGATGCAAGGAAAGGAGACTTGGACAGCATTTTCCAAGTATGCAGTCCACCACATATTACCATCTCTGTAGAGCATTTGGGAGAAAATGAACAAAATAAAACATAACTGGAAAAAAAACTTAAGAGAACCTGGCTGACCAGTTATAGAGTGTTTTTCCTGTTGCTTGAGATTATTAAGCAAAGGTTCAGTTGGGTGGCAGAATTAAGGTACAACATAATTAAAATGTATCTCAGTCACTGCGCATGGATGCAAAGTTCCAACTTAGCTTTGGCATTAGCAAATCAAGTTCATGATGAGTACTATTTTTGTCATTGCAGTATACATCAGAAATAATTATGATTCAAGGAATCTGATGAAGAAAGTTGTCCCATTTTATGTGTAAGCTGATGCAGATACACATTGTCTCAAAGCTAGCATTTCATTGCTCCTTAAAAATGACGATTGTGATTTTATGCTAGTTTCTGTAAATAAATATCACAAGTTTTCACTAGTTCTTAATTGATTGTAACATGAAATACAAAAATCTCATCAAAGGACCATTATTAGTTTTGCATCAGAAGCAATAATAAAATGCTGATGAACATTTAAGTGTTTGATTATTTTCATTTGCTGCAAAATCGCTTCTCTAGCATAATTGTACCTTTTACAATGAATTGATTTAATAATTTTTAGCTGATCTCTATTCCATCTGTATAGCGTTTACCACAAATTCAGGCAAATTTAGAGGATGTATTGTGTCAGCTTCTCCATTGCTGTGTCACCACCAATGGCTAAGGGGTATGCTGCTTGCGAGACAGCTCTTCATCCAAGATATTGTATAAATATCAAATTTGAACTGAGGGAATGTGTGTGCATCAATGTAAGTAATGTTCCTGGAGGACATGAACAAAGACTTTTGAGAAGTAGCCAGAACTATGACCAATGGCATTGAACAATTGGATTGACAATGTCATTTATATTGTTATATCAACTTTATTAGGAGTTGTTTATAACGTGGAAAGACCATAATTTTATTTTAGTGTTATTTAAAATTGTGCTATAAAACCAGCTTTTAAAAGATTGCTGCATGTTTTGAAAACCAAGTAGCCTGACACATAAACAGGTCTTTGAATATATATTCATTGAAGTGGTTGCTGATGGAATAAAGCCAAGGTTTTCTGTGTACAGATGGGGCTGGGTCGCAACAAGAAATTGATTGGTCCATATACTAATGACCAGTTATTGATTTTTGCCTGCCAACAATTATGAGGTTAGTTCTCAGTTATCAGGACTGCTTGGGAATGGGAGAAAGAGTGGGAGAGGTATTTTAATCACTATCGGCTTGGGAGTTCTCTACATTCACTTCAGTCAAAACCCATTGTAAACCTGAAAGAAGCCAATTCAGCTTTCCTTCAACAGTTTTTGTAAGCAATGACTTTTAACTGATCAGTCAAAGATCTTTTCTTTGTGAACCAGCCACAACGTATTTCTTGCAAAACATTAGAAGCATCTGAAGAGAGAAGACTGACAAGCAGCATTTTGAAATATAGCATCCCTGCAGTATGGAAGCAGGCCATTCAAACCATTTAGTCCACACAAACCCTCCAAAGTGCATTCCGCCCCAATCCCTATATTTCCCATGATTAATCCACCTAGCCTGTACACTACAGGCAATTTAGCAAAATCAGTCCACTTAAACTGCACATCTTTGGACTGTGGAAGGAAACCCATATAGGTTCAAAAGGAATGTGCAAGCTCTACACATATAGTTGCCCAAGGACGGAATGAAACCCAGGAGCCTAGCACTGTGAGGCAGCAGTGCTCACCACTGAGCAACATGTCACCCAAGCCACCATAATCATAGTGAGGTATCTCAGCAACCCAGGCACAAGAACCACTGAACTTCCTCCCAGCTTCCTCTGCCCATACCTATACTCACCTGCATTTTGTCTGAGTGTGTGCAACAGAGAATTTTATACGGAAATTACAGTTTTAGTTTGTTGCGTTATGTGTCAATAGTTTATAACTGTTACTTGTAGCCAGAGTCTAATTATTTGCAATCAAAATAATTCTTATTATGTATAGAAACCTGGTCTACACTTCCTGTCAAAATTGATCTGAAAATCTGTCAAATTGAGAAATTTTGGGCACATATTTCTAAAATTTTAAGTTTTTGTGACAACTTATGCAGTCGTGAGGCTTGATTTCCTGTGTGTTACCCCAATGGACCATGAAAACAGAAGAAAATTTGAGTAAGCACTTTGAAGATTTCTTGTGCAAGTTTCAAGTTCTAATTCATTAGTTCCTTTTTGTTCATATAGTTAGCAAGTTGGTGCATTGCCAGAATTAGTGCTTCTGGTTTAAAATTGGGCTATCCAATATCTATATCAAAAGCATTTGTAGAATATTAAATTGTCTACTATCATAATGAAGTTAGTAAAATTCCTTTGTTTGGTTGTAAAAACAATATTGTCAGAACCAATCTTGTTCTGTGCCAGATTGTTTTCTCAGAAGTGTATAGTTGGAAGCTGACGACTTCTAGATGTGCAGAGTTCCCACCTGAACCAAGTGTTATGAGCTTTGCAATTGCAAATCATTGTACTGATGATAGAACAGCAGTCAGACTTGGCATGTTCCCACAATTCTCCTGGGCCTTTTGCACTTAACTAGTAATCTTCAGAGCAACAATGAGATGCTGTGCAATAAAAGGGAAGAAAGCTTTTGATTAGGTTAGTTTCTGGCAAACCTGGAGAATAGAAGTGCACTTCCTGGCTCTCCAACTTGCTGTGGCCTTTCTCATGTCCTGAGGCCACCCCTCAGACACATTCTCCCCTCACAGGATCCACCTACAAGCTGCTCAGCATTGAAGATGTTGGAATTGATCAAGTACTGACTGGTGGCTCCATAGCTCCAATGCATAATTTCAAACTAACCTTAGTTCAGCATCTTCAGCCACATGTGTTGATCATGCCTTATATTTCGTGTCTAAAACTGACATGATTTGAATTTATCCCCTCCATGTCCTTAAACCATTCTACAGAAAACGTTTCTTCAAATTTAACGTTTACTTTTTCTTTTGCTGATTTCAAATGCGTAATGTCTAGAACTGAATTGTGAACACAATTTTTCTGTGCTAAAATAACCTCAATCCATCATGGGTTTTAACATCTATAACAGATATCTCCTTAATCTTCTCTACTCTTTTCATTAACACCATCTTATTGAATCTCTCCATCTTCTTTGCTCCTTTCCTTGAGTCCATATCCACGGCCTTAATATTCTTCTAAACATATGCACTTAAAGCTGGACAGCTTCTTTAATTATGTAAATAATGATTTGCATGGGAGTAACAGTCTAGGGAAACAAAAGACTGGCATTTGTGTAGGACCTTTAAGATCTCAAATCATCTCAAGGTCATTGGAGTACTTTTGAAGAATAGTCACTAACATACTATAACAAATGCATTAAAAAATCTGCACAGAACAAGAGCACTCATAAATATATGATAATTGTTTTACTGTGTATTTACCTGCTCATATCAGATCAGGAAAGACATCAAGGTAAGTAATAAATATTAAGATATTATATGTGATTGTGCAGCAAAGCTCTTGTTTCAAGTTTCTACAAGTCTGTCTCACATGATGAGTGAGCTCACAGTCTCAGCATATGTCAGAAACCCATTTGCATATTCATTAAAACCTATCGCTACAATCCCACCAAATACATCCTTAGTTTCCAACGTTGTTAACTTTAAGTATTTACCACTATCAATTCACTGAAAACATTTACTGAAGATATTCACATTTAACTGGAAGTATTTTCGACTCCCATTGTTTCACCCCGAAGTCTGTTATTTACAGAGTCAGTCACTATGGGGACATCACAATTCTTCCTGATTTTGTCATTCTAAATGTTACAGGAGGGTGATGATTTGTAGACTAACTTTGAAATGCTCTCAATAGCTGAAGTGAGAAGAGCAAGATTAGCAAGCTCATTCCAAACAATATGGTATTTAATTTGACAAGGTCCATCATAGTAACCTGGTCCAGAAGATAAAGTCACACGGGATCCATGGTGAGTTAGCAAGTTGGATACAAAATTGGCTTGGTCATTGAAGACGGAGGGTAGTTGTGACGGGTAGTTTTTTTCTGACTGGAGGCTCTGACCAGTGGTGTTTCACAAAGATCAGTGCTGAGAACTCTGTTGTTTGCAATATATATAAATGATTTGAATGAAATGTAGGTGATTTGATTAGTAAATTTGCAGATGACACAAAAATTGTGTGTAGTGAGGAAGGTTATCAAAAGATACAGCAGGATATAGATCAGTTGGAAAGTTGAGTGCAGAAATGGCAGATAATGTTTAATCTGGAAAAATGTGAGATGATGCATTTTGGGAGGTCAAATGAAAGAGGAACGTAGATAGTAAATACCCAGGATCTTTGGAGCATTGATATACAGAGAGATCTTGGGGTGCAAGTCCATTGCTGTCTGAAAGTTGTAACCCAAATGGTAAAAGTGGTAATGAAGATGTGCAGCATGCTTGCCTTCATCGATCAGGGCATTGAGTATAAAAGTTGGCTTGGCACATTGCAGCTGTGTAAGACTTTAGTTATGTCACATTTGGAGTCTTGTGTGCAGTTCTGGTCACCACACTATAGGAATGATGTGGAGGCCTTGGAGAGGGTGCAAAATAGTTTTACCTAAATATTGCCTGAGTTGGAGCACATTCTCTATAAGGAGAGTTTGGATAAACTTGGATTGGTTTCCCTGGAGGATTGGAGGCTGAGGGACGACCTGACAGAGGTACATAAAATTTATAAGGAGCATGGATAGGCTGTACAGTCAGAGTCATGCTCCCAGGATGAAAGTGTCAAATACTAGAGGGCATTGATTCAAGGTGAGAGGAGAAAAGTTTAAAGGAGATCTGCGAGACAAGTTTTTTAAACAGAGGATGGTAGGTGCCTAGAATGCGATGCTAGGGGTGGTGGTAGAAACAGTAATATTTAAGAGGCATTTAGACAGACATATGAACAGGCAGGGAATGGAAGGATACAGGCTGTGTGATTAGTTTAGAATAGCATCGTGGTTGGCACAGACAGATTGGGCCGAAGGTCCTATTCCTGTGATGTATTGTTCTAGATTCTATGAAAGGACCGGTTGCCTCTGAGCACTTGCATTAGTATGAAGACCAATGGATCTTTCTTTCATATCTGTGGACAAAAAGATCATTTGACAATGAAATACCACAGAATAGTGAAGTTGTATTATTGATTAAGAGCTGGTAAGTCTCACTGTTCTTCTACCTTAGTAATACAATGACATTTTGAGTTTCTTGCCATGGTATTCGTAGATTTAGGACAAAGAGATGAATGAATTTGAGAGAAGAATGCAGAGTACCAATTCAGTTCTTCAAGAGACTCATACAAGAACAGTGAATCATTGATGAATATCTTTGCAGACAATCGTCCCTGCACTGAAAGATTTGCTGTTAAGACTGTTGAGACTCTGTATAAAAGGATAACATAAGATGAACTTTATCATTGAATGCTGTCATTTCTGACAGGCTAGGCAAGGTCGAACAATGTTCTTGATAAAAAGCGGAATGCATTCTCATGTTTCGGTATTGCTGAAAGACTTTCTGGTATGTGCAGAGTTTATTGTACTCTGTGATCGTGTATGATATGCAAGAAGATCCCATCAGGCTTGCTCTCATTGTGGATGGTTGAACGATCATTGTGACTACCTTGTACAATTGAGGATATTGGCACTTCCAATGCATTTTTAGTAGCCACATGCAGTGAATCCTCATTAGCAATTTTTTGTAACATAATCTTATATTTCTAGGAGTACATAAAGAGTTTTGCTCATCCTGACCTGGAAGAATTTCAGAGGCATCTTTTTTTGCTGCATTAATGGATGAATGCCAGGTACTGTAGAATTTTCATCTTGCAATGTCAAACTGCATCTGTTGGAGTTATCTTCTCTGGTTCATTCGCTGGGTGTGCCTCCTGTCAGTGGCTACTGTCTGACTTATTATGCCAGGATCCCCCGATGGATAGATGCCTCCAAGGACTTCAGTGAAAACTGTATAGGCTGACAGTGCATAATGCAGGCATGAGATTGATTTTGCACGCTGCTGAATAGCAAGATGCCTTGTCTGAGGACTGCTAAGCAGCAAGACAAGCTTCTGGATCAGTGGTGCTGGAAGAGCACAGCAATTCAGGCAGCATCCGACGAGCAGCAAAATCGACGTTTCGGGCAAAGGTCCTTCATCAGGAATAAAGCTTCCTGTTCATGTGTCTGTGCTAATTGGCATGGCAAGGCAAAACCAGGCAAAGCAGGGATGCAGTGAGCAAGCAGGCAGACATTAGGTAAACAAGAACAAAGAGAAAATGTGAGCAGCTCTGATATACAACCTGGTCTAATTCTTCAGTTGAGTCCTTGTCTCTGAGTGCAACGAGACATAGAGTCATTCAGCATAGAAACCTTGCGTCTATCCAGTCCATATCAATCATGATCCACTAATCCCACCTGCCTGCGCTCTGTCCATATCCCTCTAAACGTTTCTTATTCATGAATTTATTCAAATGTATTTCAAACGTTGTAACCGTACCTGCATCCACCATTTTCTCTGGCATGCACAAACCACTCCATGTAAAAACAAAGTCGCCCTTCATGTCTTTTTTAAATCTTTCGCTTCTCACCTTTAAAATATGCTCTCTCGGATTGAAGTCCCTGGCCATAAGGAAAAGACCCTTGTCATTCACTTTATCCATGTCCCTCATGATTTCATAAACCTCCCAAATGTCACCCTTCAACCTTCTGTGTTCTGGTTAAAAATGTCCCAGTCTCTCCAGTCCACGTTTGTATTTCAAATCCTCCAGTCCTGGTAACATCCTGGTTTTCTGAACCCTCTCCAGTTTAATAATCTCCTTCCCATAACAGAATCCTTGCAGCAACCCTTCAATGCTAATTGCCAGTGTGACCTCCTATGCAAATCTGTGCTTCCAGAGTACCCTACCCATGTATTGGAGAAGTGCCACGATGGTCATGAAATGTTGGCATAATGCCAGATTCCAATGTCAGTGGATGAGGTCTAGGTGTGGCTGGGGCCTGTGGATGATGCCTTAAGATGCTTATTTGGTAGTTTGCAACACACAAGTCCTTCAGAGCAATAGCAAATTGAACTGTCATCCACTGTGAGATCACTTTGCTACACTTCTCATCCGATGCTGCCACAGTCTTGCCGTAGCCGACAACACTTAGTCCCTTACAAGATTCCATTCTATTGCACTTCATATTGCTGTTTGTCGGGGATTGCTGTGTGTAAATGGGCTGTTGAATTTCCTACATTACAACAGTGACTATAATTCAAAAGTGTTTAATTGGCTGTAAAGCATTTTAGGACCATGTGCAACCATGAAATGTGCTATGTAAAAGCAAGTCTGTCTATCTTTCTATTCTACTCCCATAATTTAACATGAGCAATAAACTTTGGCCTGAACATTGGAGAGCACACTACCACCCTTGTTTGATATGGTTACATCCATCAAGAAATTATGATACTATGTGTAATTTCTTTATGGCTTTAATAATTTACAGTTCTATCTTTAAAGTTTTTGTATATCTAAATGATTATGTCTCTCTGCCCTTCATTTGCTTTAAGAACTTTTTACATTTATTTTACATTTTCTTGGACTGCTTTTGGTGAATCCCTCTAGGATTCATACCTCATATGGTTCCCCTTTCACAAGAAACATTGGGTGAAATGAACCTTTGTTGATATCCTGAAATCACATGAAGGATCTGCCATGGAATTTGGGCTTGTTAAGTGAGTTTGCAATAAGTTAACAGAAGGAATAGAATGTGGAAAATGGGAGGCTCCTCGCTTTGGTTGGTAGAATAGCAAAATAGGTGTTTTGCAAATGGTGAGAAACTATTAAATATTCAGACAAATTTGCATGTCCTTTTATGTGTAACACTGAAAATCAAAATACAGATAGAGTGCAATTAAGAAGTCAAATTGTATTTTGGCCTTTATTACAAGGGTATTTGAATATAAGATTAAGGATTCTTACGGAATTCCTATAGACCTTAGTTACACCATCCCTGGAGAACTGCGGACTGATTAGATTTGATTCCCTCCAGTGTGGAAACAAGCCCTTTGGCCCAGCAAGTCCGCACCGACCCTCCAAAGAGTAAGCCACCCAGACCCATTTCCCTCTGACTAATGCACCTAACACTGTGGGCAATTTAGTACGGCTAATTCACCTGATCTGCACATCTTTAGACTGTGGGAGGAAACCGGAACACCTGGAGGAAACCCACTCCGACACGGGGAGAATATGCAAACTCCACACAGACAGTCACCCAAGGCTGGAATTGAACCTGGGACCCTGGTGCTGTGAGGCAGCAGTGCTAATCACTGAGTCACCATGCCGCCCTATGGTCTCCTTACTTAAGGAAAGATATATTGCCATGGAGGAAGTGAAATGAAGGTTCGTTGAAGCGGTCCCTGAGATGAGAAATCGTCCAATAGGAGTGATTGGCTAAAATATTCTCTGGAGCATTGGACAATGAGGTAGCTTGCTTGAAATGTGTAAGAATCTGGGAGGAAATGGTGGGGGTAGATCGTGAGAAGCTGGTTCCACAAGTAGGAGGGTCTTGAACTGGTCAGCATAGTCTCAAGATAAGAGGTGAGTTATTTAAGACTGAGCTGAGAGTTGTAAAATTCTGAACATCTCTAACCAGAGGACTGTGGATGCTCAGATATTGAAGGTATTCAAGGCTGAGATAGAAAGATTTGAACTCCAAGTGAATCAAGGAAAATGGCATTCAGATGGAAAAGTAGAATTGAAGTTGAAGACCAATTATGACCTTGTTGAATATCTGGGCATAATTAAGGCCCATATGGCTCAGTCTTGTTCCTATTTTCTATGTGGTTATGAAGTGAACAACCTGCAGCTTTTATACACAGCATTATATCTTCTTTTCCATTCAAGTTACTGTTTGTATTTTTGTATAACATACGAGCAGTTTATTTTCTTTGTTAATAAGTTAGCCCAAGTTTTAGATAATGAGGTCTCTTGCAGTGTGCCCTGTTTTAATGCTTCCTTGTGCACTTTTAGATTTTGATATTTTGTGCTCACAATTACGCAGGAAATGCAAGTAGATGATGGCAAAATGAATAAATAGGATCAATAGGAACAACAGGACAAACAACATAAATAACATTCTAAAGGTGATGTGCTGATGAATACACCTGAACATAAAAGAACACCAATGTGTTTTATTGGTTCTATTGCATTTGCTTTAGGGATGGGCAACAAGTGCTGACAATAAATCCCCTGAATGATTAAATGGAAGTGCTATTCTTTAATATTCCCCTTTTGCTGTTAGCTGAGATGGAGGCAGTCTACTGATCTTGCTATCCCACAATATGACACAACCTGGATGGCCACCCACCTTGGTCCTGGGGTACCCCAGCATGCCAAGGTCTGGCTGCCTATCTTTCCTTCAGTTCTTGTTTCTGAGGGTTGGACCCTTTGGATTGGTAAAAGCTGCAAGGCAAAGTATTGCAGTGGTTTGCTGTTAGCATGACTGATATCATAGAGTCCACCACCTTCTCAGGTGGTTCATTCCACACATGAACCACTCTCTGTGTAAAACAAAATTGCCCCCAAGTCCTTTTCAAATCTTTCTTCTCTCACCTTAACAATATGCCGCCTAGTCTTGAAATCCCCTATCATGGGAAATGACACCTGTCATTCACCTTATCTGTACCCCTCATGATTTTATAAATATCTATAAGGTCTCCCCCTTAACCTCCTAAGCTCCAGTGAAAATAAGTCCCAGCCTACTTTAATGTCTCAAACTCCCCATTTCCCATAACTTCCTGGTAAATCTCTTCTGAGCCCTTTCCAGCTTAATAATATCCTTCCTATGACAGGGCAACCTGATCAGGGCACATTAGTCCAAAAGAGACCTCATCAATATCCTGTACAACCTCAATGTGACATCTCAACTCATATACAGAAAGGCCTGAACATTGATGACAAGTGTGATCTGGACATTCTTCCACTCTTAATATAGTACATGCCATCAGGCACATTGCAAGGATTTACAGGCTTGTAAGCAACCTGTGTGGCCACTTTGCAAATACACTGTCCATGGCCAACAATTCCTGATGGGGGACTCGAACCTGAAGCTTCTGGCTCAGCTCTAGGACCACCTTTTACACAAAAGTCTAAATCACTAACATATGTCAGGAAGTACAAGGGTTCCAACACTGACCCCGAGGAACTCCACTACGAAACAACACCAGTCTGAAAAATACCCATTAACTGTTACTTATGCTGGAGGACAAAGTAGATTAGTTTATCTGATAATTGCAGATCAGTGTTATGAAGTAGATCATGCTGTGAAAAATTTCTTGAGTGTGCATGTTAGGGCAGAATTACAGACACATCGTTCACACTTGAGTTATTGAATTGTCTGTGTAATTCCACTAAAGGTCACATTGTGACGTATGTGTGTTAAATTTCCTCTGTGCGACCAAATATAAACCAAAAATTAACTTGTCATGAAGAAATTCTGTCATTTCCAAAATGGAAGAAAGCAGCCAAGGCATGTATTTTGACCACATTATTTTATGTACAAATATTCTATTCTCAGTCAATTGACAGATAGAGAAAAGCTCATTCCACCAAAAGCCCTAATTAAAGGCCCAATGGAAACAATTTCAAGCAAAGATTTTGAGTTAGAATTGGTAAACTCTTGAGGAAATTTGTGCATTCTTGAGCTCACAGTGTGATATTGAGCTGCAAAAATTAAACAGCATGTTTTAGTTTTATCTCTGAGCTGCACTGATTTAGTTGATCTTCAAAGCCACAGCAAAAGATTGGTACTGTAATTGACTACAACGTTCCCAAAATGGAGAAGGTGGAAGCTCAATATTGTTGTCTAAGACCTTTGCTGGATGAAATATCAAATGAGGACAGGATTGAGATCTCCAGACAGGCACTCCGAAAGCTAGTGCTTCCAATTAAACCTTTTGGACTATAACCTGGTGTTGTGTGATTTTTAACTTTGTATACCCTAGTCCACCACCGGCATCTTCAAATCAGGATTGAGATCCACTATGGTGCTGCCCATTGTATGACAATGGACCCTCATTCCCAACCTGCCTCCCTTGTGAAGTACAGATGTCTGAATGGGATACCAAAAACTCATCAACAGGATACCAAAAGACATCATGTTATTGTCCCCACAGCAATGTCGCATTATGAGGAAGGAAAATAATTGAGAGGAATACAGGCTATTGTAGCTAATGATCCAGCAGTACATTTTTTTTTTGCATTATGGGCAACACAATGTGAATCCATTGTCAATTCTATGGGTCTGACAACTGGCATTGTGCGAAGTGCTGATTAGCAATTCAGCAGCAACATACGGCAAATCTAGTCCTAAATTCACAGCAAGAGCCCTGTGAAGTTAATGCCAAATTTACTCTAAGAAAATCCATTTGATTTTTAATCCAGCATAATGTTTAGCTGTGATAGGAGTAAAATCTGCAAAGAACACTGAGTAGCTATGCTTTAAGCCTTGATTGACAGCTTTATTCTGGATTTTAATCTATTCTGAATTAAATACATTGAATAAATTGTTCAAATTTAGTTTACTTTTCTATTGCATGAAAAGGCAATGTCTATATCCCAATGCAGAATTTAAATCAACTGCAGAAATGAAATGATTTGAGTAAGTCTCATGTAAACAGTCTGATTTGACTCTGTTCGCATCTGTCCTATTCTGCAAATAATACAAGCATCAAACTGTAATTTGACGCTGTTCTGTGTGCATTCTGGTGCTGGGAGAAGGTGCTGCACTACAATGTGAAAGCTAAGAGATTGAATTCAATTCAGATCAATATAATCAGAATTGAATTTGATCTCCCTTCTCCCATTGTAAAACAACTATTACTCAACAAGAGTCAGAACAGCTTTTAATATTCTACATTCGGTATTCCAGTCAACAAAGGTGCTCCAAACGCTTTAACAACAGTGCAGAAATGTCTGTTGCAGTCTTCAAATACAGCCGTAATTAACTTTGAAAGAATTAGACAATACAGATAATCCTATAATAAACTTCTAATTTACAATTCTTCCTGCATACTTGTAAAATTTCTACTGCAAATATTGCCACCCTCCAGTTTCCTGTTTCATTTTTTTTTATTTACAATTACCAAGGTGGATGAGGTATTCATGCTGAAGCAGTAGGGGAACCATAATTTATACTTAATGATTAAATGGTTTATAACCAAAGTCTTTGAATGTGCAAGTTAACTGTGTAAGCCGCAGAAATGATTTATGTCCCAGACAAATTAAACGAATACTTATCAATGACAAGCAGTACATAAAATACTTAATTTAGTAACCTGCACATTCTCCTGAACCTTACTTGTTCAAAAGAGAATATGACTAAGCATTTGAAAAAGATCAAACTGGCAACGTATCACATGGTATAATCCTGTACCTAATAACTACCCCAGGAATATTCCAAATCAACACAAGTTGCCTGGATTCAAAGGAAATCATTGCAAGTATTTTGAGTAACATTACTATATTTATGGAGTTGGTTGTTGTGATTTGAAGCAAAACATAAGTAAGAATAACAGTTTAGAACTGTAACATTGAGTATTTCTGGATACATGAAATTTTCAGTAGGTGCAGGAATCAATTAATAAAGCAAAGAAACAACAAACTGGTTCTGTGCTTTGGTATACAATGACAGTGGTAGAGCAGTGAGATTGGAGGGATAGCAATTTGCTGTGACTGTAATCTGTGCTTTGGACAGATTTTTCTATCGTATTGACAGAGGCTACATCTTTTTGTGTTGCGCTAAGTTGACATAAGATTTAAAAATCTAACCTATTAACAGCTAAGAAAGAAGTACACTTGCCAAAGAGTTAAAAACTGACAAGTGCAATAAAGGCGATGGCCTCACTGTTTAACCTCTCACCGTTGATTATTTTAAAAATCACACAACACCAGGTTATAGTCCAACAGGTTTAATTGGAAGCACACTAGCTTTCGGAGCGACAATCACCTGATGAAGGAGCGTCGCTCCGAAAGCTAGTGTGCTTCCATTTAAACCTGTTGGACTATAATCTGGTGTTGTGTGATTTTTAACTTTGTACACCCCAGTCCAACACCGGCATCTCCGAATCTTGATTATTTTAGTTTATTTTGATGCCAGAAAAAAACTTGCTTTGTGAGTGAAGCCATATATTCAAGATTACTCAGCCTCTGATAGTGAATGCTTTGTCTAGTTTTAATTCTGTGAGTACTCTAATCAAAACACTGTCCAAAAACCTACTCGTTGCTCATTCTGCATTATTTGTTTTCAATGAAGAAGTAACAGTAATGCAGTAAAAAAGGCTTTTTTGGTGCAAACCATACTTGGAATTTGCATATCTCAAGTGCAATGAAATAGGGGCAATGCAAGTGCATCTAGGTTGGAGGTTCAAGAGAAGAAATTGAAGCATTAATGCTGTCTCATTTCTTGTGGCCAACCATTGGCTCCAGCTTGAAAGGATCCAGATATGAAAATCAGCTGTAAATATATGCTTGGCCAAGATGTCCCAAATGGTTGAACAGTCTACAGAATGGACAACTTCATGAGGTATTGAGGACTGTCAGTCCCCTTGCAATCAGAAACAAAGAAGTTAAATTAGATGAAAGGAATGGAACGTATGTATCTGACTATAATATGTTATGGTTGCTTTATATTTGATAGTTTTTGTGAACTTGAGTTTGAAGGATTGTGGATACCTGTTTCTTTTTTAAATGTGGTCAATAAAGGTGCAGTTGAGGTATTTTTAATAAACTCATAAAAGATAAAAAAAAAGTTGATTTTTAACAAAGCATTTAAATCAAATATCGAGAAAGCAAAATATTGGGCATATCTGGAGCTGGCTAAGATAAATAAATTTATGTGTGGCTTGTGGAGTAGTGCATGTCGAGAAAGATGGTGTATTCCTCTTCCATCGTTATCATAACAAATAGAGGATGCATTGGACAAAATATTCGAGAACTCTCTGGATTCTGTAAGGGTTTTGTTGGATTAGAACCACATTATGTGATAGCCTGTTCAAGAGGTGATGGAGAAAGAAAGTAAGAAACTATAGTCCAGTTAGCTTTACATCTGTCATTGGGAAAGGCTAGGATCCATTCCTAAGGAAGAAAAAGCAGGACATTTATAAAAGCTGAACATAATCAGAGACAACATGGTTTTGTGAAAACGAAAAATGTTGAGAAGATGATTCCACATTGCAGTAAACTGCTACCTCACAGCGGCAGGGACTTGGGTTTGATTCCACGCTCTGTGACTATCGGTGTAGAATTTACATGATCTTCACATGTTTGCATGGGCTTCCTCTGGGTGATGTTTCCTTCCACAATCCAAGGATTTGCAGTGTAAGTGGATTGGTCATGGAAAACATGGGATTATGGGGGTAGGGCTAGGGGGTGGTGGTGAGGGATGTGGGTTCTGGGTATGAACACTCTTTGGGGGTGGGGGGGGATCTGTGTGGAATTGATGTACCGAATGGTCTGCTTACAGACTATATGATGACTTGGCTAAAGGACTGATTGGCCTAGTTCACAAAGATCATGGACTAAATCTACCTTGGCTCCCGAGGACAATTCAAATTGGTCACACATGCTCAGGAGTCTGCACGTTCACAGTGGATCTGAGCAGAAAACAGCAATGTCATTCATGTACAGAGAGGTTTTGACCTGCAGGCCTCTTCTGCCTGGAATAGTCACCCCTCTCAGGCTCACATCCTTTGTGACTGCCTTGGCAAAAGCCTCTATACGAACATGCAGACAAAGCAGGAGAGAGTGTGCAGTCCTGCCGAACTCCAGGTCTGATCAGGGAGCTTCCTGTTGATTGAGGCTGCACGAATGATGTTGGTATAGGGCAGTTGGTCAAATTGTAGATTCCCTCCCAAAAGCCGATTTTGGAGAGCATGCCTCTCATGTAGGTTTGTAACATCCTGTCAAAGGCTTACTCCTGGTCCATGATGATGAGGCAAGCATCCATTCCCCCTGTCCTGCATGTAGGCGATCCAATCACTGAGGCTGTCAGAGATCATCTGCCTGCTACAGGGTAGGTTTAGTCGGGGTGAATCAGCAATCCCAGAGCAGACCTGACCTGGTTGGCTATGACCTTAGATCAGACTTTGTAACCTACATTCAGTGAAATTGGTTACAAATTTTTAACTTCCTTCCTATCTTCATTCTGCTTGTAGATGAGGATGATGATACCTTTCCTCATGGAGTTAAAAATCACACAACACCAGATTATAGTCCAGCAGATTTATTTGGAAGCACTAGCTTTCAGAGCACTGCTCCTTCATCAGGTGGTTGTGGAGTGTAAGATCCTAAGACACAGAATTTATAGAAAAAACATTTACAGTGTGATGTACCTGAAATTATATATTGAAAAAGACCTGGTTTGAATTTGTACTTGCAGAATTGCATTGTACTTTGCTCAAAAACTGCATGAATCCATGTAAGATTCTGTAAATCTATTTTCTAGATTAGAATCAGTCTGACCATTGGGGCACAGACAGCCTCACGCAGGGCAGCTCACACCTTAAATGCATTTTCTGGGATGACATGACACCAATTGTTAAAGTTCACTTGAGAATGTAACTTTTAAATGTTCTGCGATCTACATATGAAATAACTGAAACCAACGTCTTCATTCTAAAAGATGAAAGATTTAACAAACAATCCAGGTCTTTTTCAATATATAATTTCAGTTACATCACACTGTAAACTTCTTTCTATAAATTCTGTGTCTTAGGATCTTATACTCAACACCTGATGAAGGAGCAGCAGTCTGAAAGCTAGTGCTTCCAAATAAACCTGCTGGATTATAACCTGGTGTTGTGTGATTCCTTATTCCTGATGAAGGGTTTTTGCCCGAAACATCGATTTCAAAGCTCATTGGATGCTGCCTGAACTGCTGTGCTCTTCCAGCACCACTAATCCAGAATCTGGTTTCCAGCATCTGCAGTCATTGTTTTTACCTACCTGATTCTTAACTTTGTACACCCCAGTCCAACACTGGCATCTCTAAATCATTGCCTCATGGAATCGCACATGCTACCTGCCAGAAGTGTACATCATATACCTCCAGTAGGTCCTGACCACTCAAGTCGCAAAGACGTAAATAATACTTGGCCAGTAAGCCGTTGCTTCCAGGAGGACCATGGTTTGATCATCAAGAGATAGCAGCTGGTCTAGCCTCTCTTGCGTGCTGTTGTCTGGCCCTCCGTGATAGAAGACAGGAATGATTGGAAGGCTGCCCTGTCTGAGGACTTTGTGCCATACAGTCTGGTATAAAAGGGTTTGCTGATCCTCAGGATGTCATTCTGCGATGATGTTACTGAGCCTCGTTTTTCCTCAGGCTGCTGAACACAGAGCTCTCCCTGTGCACCTTCTGGAAGAAGAAGCATGAGCACGTCTCATCCTGCTCCAACTCGGAGGCCTCCGAGGCAGAGGGCGAGGCTTGCTGGCTCCTCACCTCCTGGAGATCCTCTGTGACATCAACCCCCATCGTCTGCAGCAGATGTAGGTTCTGCATGCTTTTCTGGAGTTTGGTCAGTTTTCCCAATCTCCTCCCTTACCTTCCGAACACCTTTGAGCATAAGGAACCACTTGATGTTCCCCTTGACTGTTTCCCACCAGTCTGCTTGAGATTCAAAGAAGGCCTTCATGGTTCTCCAACCTGTGTAATCCCTTTTGAGCTCCTCAATGTTTTGTGGGTTCAACAGTTTCATGTTCAGCTTGCACATTCTCTTGCCAAATCACTGGACATTCTGTAGGTGACAGTGAGGACTGCAGATGATGGAGATTAGAGTTGAGAGTGTGGTGCTGGAAAAACACAGCAGGTCAGACAGCATCTGAGAAACAGGAAAATCAATGTCTCAGGCAAAAGCCCTTCATCAGGAATGAATCAATGACAGTCAGCCAGCAGGAGGCAGTTGTCAGAGAAGAACACTGGATTGCCATTGGTGGATCTCAGGGCACAAACAGGAAATCTATCCTTGAGCGGATAGACCCGTCTGGCCATGACCAAGTGTATCTACACTGCATTCCATCTGCAAGCATGCTGAAAGTGTCATGCAGCCTGGCAAGGTTATCCATTTCCATCGGGAATCTGGACATGGCGTCCGGTTTGCTCTGAGCCCGTCCAGATTGTCCATCCATATCAATGATGCAGTCGGAGTCTCTGGCCAGAATGACCAGCTTGGAAGTCGCCAGTAGCAGTGGGAGCTACTGTAAGCTGGTCAGCCGCTCATTCTTTACCTCTGGGGCATACATGGTGTCAGGGGAGTGTGTCTGCACATAACATCTACTACAAGGACAAGACTGCCATCCACCTACTTAACTTCAGAGATGATAGAGTTGCCTCCTCACAGCAGAATACCCTAGCCAAAGGAACGGCGATCAGTTGCCTGACTCCTGCCCCGTGCCATGAGAATGTGGTGAGGTTGTTGCATGTCTGACATGAAATTCTGTGGACAGGGTGCAGTGGGGTTGTGGGCACCACATCTTGAGCATAACCTAAGGTGTTGGTCACTGCTGTCCAAGATAGTTGCCCAGAGGTGCAAATGAGGTGAGTCCGGTACCTGATACCTGGTACGAGCTACCTGCTGTGACTTTCATGTCAGCACTTGTTGCCATTGAGTTTCTCTCTGTTGTGTGCGAGAATCGGAAACTGAACATAAATGAGGTGAGATATTGCACAAATTACATGTAATTGTATGCAAATCAACTTATTGCGGCTCATTAGTGAAATTCTCATCTTGCTGTTCAAATCGCAATTGTAAGAACTGACTTCTTTTTCTCGATGTTGCGAATGCGACAGGGGATATGCAGAAAGGTTGTTTCCCCTTGTTAGACAGTCTATGACTTGAAGGTTCAAGTTCCAATCAATGGGGCACAAATATAAGACCAAGATAAAGAGGAATGCCTTTTTTCAGAGGGCTGAGAATCTACGGAATTCTTTACCACAGAGGGATATCAATGCTCAGGGAAGCAGATGTTTTAATCAATAAGGGAATCAAGGATGGAGGGGATAAGGCAGGAAAGTGAAGCTGAGATTTTCAGATGAGCCATGATCTCGTTGAATGGTGGAGCAGATTCGATGGGCCAATAGAACTATTTCTGCTCCTACATCATGTGGTCTTATGGCTTAATACTATTTTTCTGATCTCACCTTATTTTCCCAGCTGACTCACCATTGCCCACATTCTTCAGATGCGAGGAAAATGTAGCCGAAGAAGTTGCAACCAAACACACACAAAAGATGTAGGAGTGCAAATCTTATACATAATAGCAAGAAAAATAAGAGACCAAAAAAAAACACTGTAGACTGTCTTTTTAAAGTTGGGAATCATTAGACTTTTGACCTCGTGGGTCACTTGCTGTCTGACAACCTCCACAAAAGGAGGGTCAACCACCTCTTAATAGCTTCATGGAAAACCTAACGTTCATATCAAAGTCATGAAGTGGCCTGTCTGAGTATGTGATGGGATCTACACATCACATGATTGAGTGGGTCAAAGGTTTCATTTGCCTGATGTTGCCAGAGGATGGATTACAGGGGGCTGGCTGCTTTAAAAAAAGATTTCCATCCTACCACAACAAAAATTGCAGCTACTGCTCAGTTCCCTCTGTTTTAAAATGGTTTACTCAATTCCTTTACAAGATAGCTCAGAATTATTTTCACCCTTTGTTGATTGTACTGTTTCCAGAGAGAACAGAATGTGGACACTTTTTTTATATGTGAATGGTATTTGTTATAAAAAACTGCATGACCTACCATTGTCAGGCACTTAAGATGTCAAAAACTGTCTGTCACTTGATGTAATTCAGTGTTTCCAATGATGGATTTCTGTATTACTTAATTTTTGTGAGTTTTGGCTGGACATCAGCCAGGACCTTATATCAAAGATACAACTTTTGATGACACACAGCATAAAAGCGTTGTATTTTTCTGATGTGAAGAATATGTTACTTCCTGCATATTTTAATTTTGCACATTATTACTCATGATAATGTGCAACATTTGTGTCACATTCTGATGTTATATCAAGCTTATCAGCAATTAAGAAAAAATATGATACTAGTGATATGGAATATTCCAGGGACTGAAATGGTAAAGATCCTGTTATGTTTCATGTATCAATGTCAGGAAAAGTCAGTTCTGTGCAATTTACTAATTATTGCAAATTATTCTGTTTTGCAGTTGAGCCACCTTTTCTGATGAAATGTAAGTTCAAGTTATCTTGGGTTTAATTGTAAGAACAATTATTCTGAAAGACATTAGTGCAGTACTAGAGTGTTTGGGTTGTTTAATTATTTTCCATTGTATTTTCCTGTAATTAGACTGAAATAAACTCCTAATATTTCATTTTAGAATGATGACTTATAAATTCTTAATGTATAAACATTCATGTTAAAATAAGTCAAATATATAGAAGCAATAAAGCACAATCTTTTAATATTACTTTGCTTGTGACAGATTCTGCCTTTTTAAATTAAATAATGCATTGTACAATAAAAATGTAGAAAACATTTTATTTCCTCACAATTGAATAGTGTTGTTCTCAATTATATGCAAGCAAAGCATCTCAGATCATATGTCGAAGATTAAAATGTTGATACAATTATAGACATGTTATAGAACTAATTAAAAAAACTGATATACCTCTGTTTATACAAGGACAATTCAAATTCTTTGTTAAATTTTAGTATTCTGATACATCAGCTGATGCTAATGCTAGTAATGAATAATGTCTCCCTTAACGACAATCTTGTCATATTATTTTAACTCTGTAGCAGCCCATACACATCTCCCACCACAACATATGTAGCTTGTAAGTCCTATTCAGAGAGCCAGCATGCATTTTAAATTTTCACAGAACTCCATATGTATGAAAGCGATGCTGATATTTGGTTCCATTATTTCTAGTCAATATATCTGATCAAGCTGTGGAACAGGGGTGATAGTTTCATTAGAAACCTAAATCTGAATGTTAGTTTACAGAACTGAAGTCATTTTAATGACCGCTTTTATTTATGTAGATGTTACTTGCACGATCTTGATTTCTCAGTGCTATAAAGATGTGACTTTGTTCATTTTAAATTTCACAAACTATCCTGGGGTTTTCAATAAATTGTATCTGTTTGATGTGCACTCCACGAACAGAATACTGTTCAAAGCATGACGTGTAATGTATTTGATATATAAGCAAAGAGATCGTCTGAACTGATAAATAAGCTACCTGGAAATGAAATCTTCACTTTAATTTCTAAGGGGACTACAAAACATACAAGTTCCCATGGGCGTGAAGAAGTGAATTGAATTTTTCCTCTGATTTTTAAGCGCACCAACCATATTTTCTTGTTCAAAAATAAAAAAGAGTAAACAACGGCTTTGATTCATCAAGTAAAAAAGAAGCGTTACGATTGCACATTGATTGCAATTAATGATATGATTTGTATTTCCTTCAGGTCAAAGTTATTCCACCAGATTGTACACATTTTGTGTTTCCCAATTAATATATAAAATAATGAATAGCAGGGAGTGATTGCAAGACTGCAATCTCACCAAAGGTTCAATGACATGACAACCTGTGAAATTGAAGTGCAATTGCTTTTTGAATGTCATCTGAACCTTGAGATATGATTAATGCTTTAGAATATTTCCTTCTATGTTTTTATAGCATATGCTGGGCATTTTTAAATTTAAATATGTTTATTCATTTTACTGTGACAAACCATGGACTTTTACAATCAGCTCGATGTTAAATCTGTTGCAGGTACAGAATGCAGACCAAGGACTGGATTTGGTGTATGTGAGGGAGGTTTTGCCTGGTGGCTGGGCAGCTGGTAAGAGCCCTGAAAGATCATCACTTCATGTGTCATTCAGGCATTTTAATTGGACAGCTGAAAACCTATCCAGTGAGCAAGGTGTCTGGGGTCAGAAGGCAGGATCATTCATAAATGCCAGCTATTCAGAGGCTACTATTGAATGCCAGTACTTCCCAAGATGGGCATGGACCCAGGACAGTGATGGCAGTGTGGGGGTCAAAGAGGAGAGGTTGGAGGGGTTCATCAGCAAAGGTAGCAAAGTACTTCTCACTTCCTGAAACCTGGTTCTATAGCTAAGTGCTGAGTACTTTTGAATGAGGGATTCTGCTTTTGCTCCAATCCAGAAGCATACAAGCAACCCTGAAAAATCACAGAATTATTACAACACAGAAGGAGGCCAGTCAGCCCATTGTGTCTGCACAGCCTCTTCAAATCAGAACCTCACTTAATGACATCGTCCTTCCTTCTCCATGCAAGCTTGCATGTGTTGTGTTTGGTTGTGGTGTTTGCCACATAACAGTTGTCCTATCCACTGCTGGGTGAATCCCAATGGAGGAGGGGATGAGACCAGGAGTGTGTTTTATTGCCCATTTAAAGATCACAATTGGTAGCAGGGAAGGAAAACCCTCATTAGCCTTTCTGCCATGGACTTTATTGAGGTGAAAGCAGGAAAATAGTGTAGTACCCATGTGCTGCCCTCTACCCAAGTAAATGGGCACCACCAACAAACTCACCATTAAATTGCACTCTTGGAATTAGGCTTTTGAATAAGGAAAGATGGACAAGCCACAGAATTTTGAAATCCACATCTGGCAGTGAACTTGGTCAAGGCATAGGATATTGGGAGGATAAGGAATTGCTGTCATATATAAATTCTGACTAACATATGGCACCTTAGAAATTGTGAGGCATCAAACAATAAGCAACATTGTTGAAGAATTTTCCTTGAAGGCCTTTTGTTTTTCTCAAGTGCAAAAGTCCTTTCAGTAGAAATGATAAAAATATGAGCAACATACATTGACAAAAAAGATCCATCAATTTTGCAATTTTTATTTAAGTTCCTAATAGATTTTGGGTTAAATTGGCAGCTGTATGAGGGCCCTAAGTTCTTAACTGCAGCTCTAAAAACAAAATCTAGTTAATTGCAGGTGAATTGTATGTTCTGCATATATAATAAGGGAGCTAATTATACCTGTTCAGTTTACACAATGTATACTGCTCTGACAAACAAAGTAAATTTGAGACACAAGATTGAGTGCAGTCATACTTAAATATTATAGACATAGAACATAAAGGGCAGAAATAAACCAACTGGTCCAACTGGTTTGTGTTGCTATTTTTTCTGCCATGCATTTATTACATGGAAGTTCTACTAATGTTCGAAAATTGGTCTCTATGAATAAATGCAAACACTTAACATATTCATGTGCTATCCTTTTGCTCACTGTTTCAGCAGAAATAGTGTCTCATATAAACAGGATCTAGCAGTGGATACAAAACTATGGATTGTGACTTGGCATGGTGGTTCAGTGGTTAATACTGCTACCTCACAGCACCAGGGACTTGGATTTAATTCTAGCCTCAGTCAACTGTCTGTGTGGAGTTTGCACATTCTCCTTGTATGTACTCTCCGAATGCTCTGGATGCCTCCTACAGTCGAAAGGTGAGCGGATTTGATGGATTGGCCATGCTCAATTGCCCATAATGTCCAAGGATGTGCAGGCTAGGTGGTTTAGACATGGGAAATGCAGGGTTACAGGGAGTGGGTCTGGGTGGGATGCTGTTCAGAGAGTCGCTGTGGACTCGATGGGAATAGCCTGCTTCCATACTGTAGGGAGTCTATGATTCAATGATCCCTGCTGGCATTGCACTGTGGGCTGTGAGCTGCAGAGCAGCAAAGGCAATAGTTAAGTAGAATCATAGAATCCCTACAGTGTGGAAACAGGCCCTTTGGCCCAACAAGTCACACCGACACTCCGAAGAGTAATCCACCTAGACCCATTCCCCTCCCCTATTATCCTACATTTACTAATGCACCTAACCTACACATCCCTGAACACTATGTGCAATTTAGCATGGGCAATTCACCTAACCTGCACATCTTTGGATTGTGGGAGAAAACCAGAGTACCCGGAGGAAACCCACATAGACACAAGGAGAATGTGCAAACTCCACACAGACAGGTGCCCGAGACTGGAATCGAACCTGGGTCCCTATCACTGTGAGGCAGCAATGCTAACCACTGAGCCACCATGCTGGCCCAATGTTGAGCAGAGAACTCTGCCAGGATATGAGATCCAGCACCAAAGTTCCATAGTCTTTGCGTGATTCTGAGCTCCGAGACCCAATCAGTTCAAAAGGGTTGAAGGTAAAACCACTGGCTCCTATCTAACAACATTCATCCCTACTTAAGAAGTCAGACTTTGCTTCCCAACAAGCTCGCCCAACTCCTCCTCCACTCCCCCCGTATTTAATTAATGTCTGAGTAAGGACAACAGGGGGGTGTAAAAGATTTCTTCTCAAGAGTGGTCCTCTAGGCTGTACAAGGAGAATTTATGTCATTCCTGGTTTGGATCTAACACCTTTTCTCTTCCTCATTCTCCTCCCGGAACATTTTTTCTCACTCTTAACCTGAATGTTATAAAACAGCCAATATCAGCCTGGTAACAAGAGCTAGTGAAAAAAGCAAGACCTCGGATTGTGATGGGTGAGTTGGAAAGAAACTGACTCCTGCCTGAAACCTTTAGGAGTTAAAAGCAATCTTCAAGTGTTTATTTATTTATGTACATATATGTTTCAACATCAATGAAATTTGTGTATAATGAACACAAGTCACAAATGTTTACAGCCAAATTCTTGGCAAGTTGCTTTTAAATCATCTTTGCATACAGTGATCACATGATAGAACGGCTAGCTAGTTGCTTGAAATTAAAGCATGCAATTTTATCTATCCTTGCACAGGGGGTCTTCATTTGTTACTCTATATTGTAGAATCAAGAAACACAATACTACAACTGAAGGAACATGATAGCTGAACAATACTCAGTAATCATTTTTATTTTGGTAACTGCTTTGTACTGATTTCAAATGTCAACAATGTTGTTTTGTCAGTATCCCTTTAAGGAACATAATATGACAGTTTGCGTTTAAGAGAATGTTTGTGATATTATCATTGTATCATTAGCATGTGACATGATGCTATAAAGATCTCGGACTTGGTCTTAACTGGAGAATGACACACTATTGAAAATATGCTGCTCTGTATAACTTAATACTAGCCCAGTCACTGATGTGCCTCAAGATGCAAATTCTGCTTTTAATAGTCAGCTAGATCTTTCAATATCATGTTATCTATCCCTAATCTGGTATGTCACAAGAGATAACATAAGTATTGACGCATCCAATAAAATATCTTATTGGAGGGAAAGCTAACATGAATTAATACTGAACTGCTCACTGGCAGCAAGGTATATGGTAAATTCCAGGATACAACGTAAAGCCAGTATGTCTTCTGAAGAAGCAAATAAAGATCAGAAAAGGTAAGAAGCCTGGGATTTAAAAGATATTTCATATAACATATGTCACATATTAAGAGTTAAAATGAAAAAGATATCATCAATGGATTCAACACATTTCCACTGGGTACCCATATACGTATGGACACCTTGGGATGGCTGCAGCTGGAGAGGAAGAAGTATGATAAAAGCTTCTCTAGAAAGAAAGAAATCAACATCATAAATTTTACAGCATTTAAATAGTAATCACCATGTTTCCTTCAGGAGAATATTTGCTCCTGGTAGTCCTTGGTGAACCTGGAAGAATAATGGATACTACTTGAGTTTCTTCAGTAAACACAAATACTGGTGCTTTCCCAGCATCTATCTTGGGAAATCAGGATATGAAAACAGTGGAAATTATAGTACAGATACCATCAGGCAGACCTGACTTTCTTAATATTTGGTTTTCAATTACTTGTTGGAACTTCTGCTCATCCCCAAGCCACAGTGCAAAATCTTTTTGGCTGTTCTTTGGGGAGAGACATAAGACTGATCCTTATTTCCATTTTCAGACAGAATTCAGGCACTAATAAAAGGAAAACTGGAATGCTGGACTAGCCACATGTTCCTACCACTATCTCTATTGCTGTCATCTTTAGTTAATCAAGCATATTGATTATGTCGGGACATGGATACAGGTTAAATTAGTGAACAAAAAAACTTGGCAGTTGGAATATAATGTGGAGAAATGAGGTTATGGCAAGAAGAATAGGGGAGCTGAACATTATTGAAATAGAGAAACATCACAGAAAGCTACAGAAGGAGTTCAAGGTCCTCACCTATGAATCTCAAAAGTCTGGCATCCACATTCAGTAGATAACAGAGAAGGCAAATGGAATGTTGGCCTTTACTTCAAAGGCAATGGAATTTAAAGGTAGGGAGGTTCTGTTAAAACAATACAAACCACTAGTGAGGCCATAGCTAGAATACTGTGAACACTTTTGGTCCCTTATTTTTGGAAAACTATATTGCATTGGAGGTAGTCTGAAGAAACTTAACTAGGCTGGATACAATATATGGTGGAAGTGTCTTAAGTAAATTGGGACCATATTCACTGCAATTAGAAGAGAAGTGATGACCTTAGTGAAACATACAAGATTATTAGAGAACTTAACAGAATCTATGCAGAATGGCTGTTTCTGCTTATGGGAGATTGTACGACCAGAGGCATGGTCTCGATATTAGGGATCACACATTTTTGGACAGAGGTGAGGAGTATTTTCTTCTGAGGGTAGTGAACCTGTGGGAATTTTTACTGCAGAGGACTATTGATGCTGAGTCATTAATTATAGTCAAGAGATACACAGAATTTTAATCAAAAAGGGAATTGAGATTTTGGGAATTCAGAGAAAAGGCAAGAAACTGAAGTTGGGACTTATCAGATCAGCCATCTCATTGAATAATGGACAGACTCGAAGGCCTGCATCTGCTGCTGCATTTATTGGTCTAAAAGTCTTATGTTCTTGAACTGGGTGAGCCAGGTGCCAACCGCAAAAAGGAATGTCACTATTAGCCCATGCAAATCAGAATGCTATGATATCAATAGTACCTCAGTTTTTGGTCGCATTGCAGTTTGTGAAAAATTTACGAAAGATTGTTTATATTATATTCAATTGCCTAATGTATTCCTGCTTAAGACGATTGACTGTTGCACTGACAGTTAAGAACTTTTGTAAGTGCTGTGACATTCATTGAATTGAAATAATGAAGTGAGTTTGATTTCAATATGATGGCTATTGCAGATTGATGGGCATTGCTTATCAGAAATTATGGAGAAAGTGAGGATTGCAGATGCTGGAGATCAGAGCTGAAAATGTGTTGCTGGAAAAGCGCAGCAGGTCAGATTCTCCTGTTCCTTAGATGCTGCCTGACCTGCTGCGCTTTTCCAGCAACACATTTTCAGCTCATATCAGAAATTATGGCCAAGTCTAGCTATCAAAGCTATCTTGTTGTATGAGCTACCAGATAAAATATCCTATGGAGGCAAAAAAGAAGTAGGAGACAAAGGTTTTGGTCAAAGACATTGATACTACCAGTGAGGTTCATGGACTTGTGCTAAAAATCACATAAACTGAACAAAATGGGATTCAGAAGGTTGACCATCATCCAGAAGCATGCTATGTATTTTGTACAAAGTTGTGCAAGGTTAATGAAATTGTACCAATAAATGTTGCTTTGGAAATGAAAAAAAAAACACTATTGCTACAGCTAAATAAATCACAAACTATTAATTATGTAAACATGCTGGATCCACGTGTCTCCCATGGTATTGCTCCCAGCATCCTTGAGATTATTGTTTTGTAATGGTATTATAACATGACACACACTGCACATTATTGTACTGCTGAGGCAGATCTGTGTTTAAACCTGTCACTTTATGGCCAAAAAGTCTAGTTGTTGTAATTAAACACAGCCTGAAGGGTTTCATTGGTCTTTGGTAAGGGGAGTTTTGAATTGACAGATGCTTGTGAGTTTTCAGCTCCAGCTCTGATAACAGCTACACTGAATTTATATTGTGCATTCTCTTTTACTATTATATTTTAAAGTGTATTCTTTATATATTCTCAAATTATTGTATATAGCAGCTTTAAATTCCCCAAAATTACTCTGATATATTTTCATAGATAGTTGTACCTTTAACAGGAATGGCAGCATCCCCAAGGTTACAGACAGTACACTGATACTGTCACTGGATTATTAATCCAGAGGCTCCAGGCTAATGCTCTGGGGACATAGATTTAAATCCCACTGAGGCAGCTGGTGGGATTAGAGTTCAATTAATAAAATCAGGAATTGAAAGCTAATCTTTGTGATGGTAACCATGAATCTATCACCAATTCACATATAAACCCACTTGATTCACTAATGTCCTTTAGAAAAAGAGATCTGCCGTTCTGGCATGGCCCCATGTGATTCCAGACCCAAAGCAATGAGTTGACTTTTAACTGTTCTCTGAAATAGCCTAGCAACTCAATCAGTTCAAGTCCCATTAGGGATCGACAATTCTGACATTGCCAATGACACCCACATCCTATGAAAGAATAAACAAAACAAATCTTTGTGAATGTGACACTTTCTCCTTTGCTCTGTCAGATTGGATAATAGTGTATTTCTGTGTAAATGCAATCACATATTCCTTCTATTGGATTGATGATACTGGCAGAACTGAAGTATTCAGGATTAACAGTTTATAATATAAGACTGAAGATAAAATAATTTAAAATGTTAAAATAGCCTATTTTGATCTATTGACTTCTGAAAAAGCAACGGAGGGCAGGTCTGTGATCAACTTTGTTCTATAATTGATCTATGATTTGTACTGTTCTTACTAAATTCTTACTATTTGGTCTCTACTGATTTGGACAGAAGTCACTCCCTGATTTGTATCATTTATTTGAAGCAGTACTTGACTGTGATTCTTACAGATATCTGGCTTTACTTACATAAATATGCCTTCCTTCCTTCGTCATTAATACTGAATTTTGTGAAAATTCAAATTTTTAAGTACTGAAAAATTCCAATACGTAATTATATAAAGACCTGAAAAGAAAAACCTATGTTTAGATAGTATCTGTAATGACCTCAGGATGTCCAAAATTGCTTTGCAGCCAAAGAGGTAATTTCGCAATGTAGTTACTATTATAATGTAGAAATATGTTTCACACATGTTCGTATGCTTCGCAAGCTTTGTTCATTTGAATACAACAAGAACACAATGTATTGCTGATACTAATGGAGAAGATTCATGTGAACTTTTTGCTGATGAACCCTAATCAAGTTTATACATAAGAATTCTTTTTACACTTACATTTGTAAAGCTTGCACCAATGAGAGTTCTAATCCTTTCTGCAGGAAGTGGCGAAAATAACCTAGATTAAACCCAGCTGGAAAAATAGAAGCTTTTGCAATATGCTGGATTCAAAGGGTTAATGAAAGATGGTAGCATTATCGGGGACTAACAGTGCACAATAGTAGTCTGGCTCCATCTCCCTTTTAAACTCTGTGACAAAATGTTTTGTCAGAATGAAAGGGCTGGAACATTGTAAGAAAGCTGAGGTATGTTAAAATTGTTGTATAAATTTGATTTTTTTTGATAATGTGTTAAACAGAATCTATATAGGTCGCTGGGAAGGGTTATGCTTCCTTTAAATGACTGCCATCTCAGTTGGTAATGTGGTTTGCAATGCACTTTTAAAACACAATGCATGGGAAATGGTTTGCATATTTGCAGAGTGACTGCTCTGCTTCCCATTACTAGCTATAGTGGCTGTCCATCACAGTCATTACATATGCAGGCTGAGTGAGCCCACAGGGGATTCTAGTTATTTACGCTCTTTTTCAGGCTTCGAAGCTGTTATAATCATTCCCTGTCAACTTTGTGCTGACACAGAATTACTTCAATTTTTTTATGCACATTTTACACCAAAAATACAGGGATTGTCCATCTGCTACATTATGAATCTGTGGGTGAGCTGACCAGCAGTACATTACACAAGCACTGTAGCTGAAAGTGAAAGTGCAGTTATCCATTCATTTATTGTTTGAAAAAGACATCAGACTTAGGCTCCAGATATAAACTTCTATGGACAAAAATATTTTAAACTGCAACGTGCAGTGCAGTCAGGTCTTTCATGACGACATCTGCTTTCAGTTAACTGGACATTTTTAAAGCAATTATTCTTCAATGCTTAACTTTGTAACCAGTTCCAATTTTGGCAGGCTGGGCAGCTAGCATTTTATTCCAGCATGAGGAAAAACTATAATGATGGGTATATTTTACTTTATAGTCTAAAAATTCCACCTGCAGTATAAAGAAATCAGTATGTTTGTAAAAAGAAATGTGTGTAACCACACCATCATGAAAGATGGGCATTCCTCATCTGGAATTCAATGCTGGAATGTCTGCATTTCTGTCATCTGTTACTTTCCTTGGAAGGCAATATTCTAAGGACTAGAGTTAGACTGTAAAATGATTCACTTGGTCGAGGCAAAGACAAAAGTTTGTATTGATAAGTTTCTTGTATATCAAATTAACTTCATAATCCTCGACAGAATATCCCGTAATCAAAAAGCCATAAGTAAATATTGGATCTTATATTTATTAAAATTTGTATTTATTTTGAGAATTTGAATACTTTTCCTTAGCCAGTGATGCCAATAATGTGACCAGGCACTTTGATGTGGATGAGTTAGTGAATTTGATTTTATGTGGGAACGAAGTTGACATCAGTCAGTGTGATTATTAATCATCAAAAGCTTCAGCAATTTTAAAATTCAACTGTGCATGCTAATTTTGTCCCCTTGCTTGCTCTGACAAATACACTAACTCCTCCTAGACAATACCTCCAATTATGCCAACAGCTCAAAAAACGGAAACAGGCAAAGAAAAATTCAAAATTTGTGGCAATTCTTTGCAACTTTTAATTTTGTTTGTGGTCAGACTTCCCTTTAAACAGAATAATCCACCCAGAGACTTTATTTGATGACCTATGCACAAACGCACAAACTTGTTTTATCTGACACTTAGAATTATTTTAGCCATTTATAGAGCACGTCCCTCACCAATGTAAAGTTTATGTGGTTGCCTCCAATTTTAACCTCACCTTAGAGATAACCATGTAAAAACAAAATGATCGAACCATTTTTGGAAACAGGATTACCCCTGTGAAGACATTTTAGTTGGTAACTCCAAAATTTAGGTATTAGCAGAAGCAAATTATGAATTGCTGCTATCATTTTTATATTCACTCATGGGGCATGGGCATCATTGGCTGGCCAGAAATTTTTATTTCCCATCCATAGTTGCCTTTGAAAAGGTAGTCATGAGCTTCCTTGTTGAGTGGAGTAGATGTAACTCCCATCATCCTTCAAGACTCTGGGTTTAAAGCTCATATATAGGGTACAATGATATGCTGTTAGTAGCACTATCCTGGATTAAAGAGGTCTTCAATTGACTTTGTGAACGATGCTGTTTCCAATTTGAAGATGTGCTTCTTTTTTTTAATTTTGCCTTCTTTTCTAATCAATCTGTTCCGACCTCTGGAGCAGGTGGGATTTGAACTTGGCCCTCACATTTTGGGGGAATGGATGCTATCACCGCATCATAGGAGGGCCTTTGAGGTTGTGCTAATGTGCATCCTTGATGGATAGCCAATTGAGGCCAATTAGAATGAAATAATGTGCTTATTAAGGGAAGGAGATGCCACAATTGTTCACAGAAGTAATGCCCTGATCCAAAATGATCCCTGGTCATCAGAAGGTGTAGCTGCAGGTCATCTTCTTCTGGAACAAATGATCCTCTGGAGCCTGCTAAATATAGTAGTTTCTTTGAAAAATAAAGTAACATATCAGCATTTTTTTCCTGGGTATCTGGATCCATATCAATACTTCCCACCTTGGTTGACTATTAATCAACTGAAGTATTTAAATTTTTTAAAATATCTCAAACATACATCATCAGACTGGGACCCAGAACTAACCCAACATCTATTCCCCGAACCTTGGTTAAAAATTCAGCCTGCTATGTATGAATGAGATCTCCACAGGTATACTAACAATTCTTAATCTCTCAAATGACTGCATAAGTGTAAAACAATGCAATGATATTATGCCATTTTCTGTGACTTGACCTCTCGAGTATGAAAATTCAAAAAACTTGCTGTGATTACATTATTATTGGCAGTTATACAGTGTGTATGTTGATTACTAAGGGTGGCATCGTGGCTCAGTGGTTAGCACTGCTAACTCACAGCGCCAGAGAGCCAGGCTTGATTCCAGCCTCGGGCAACTGTCTGTATGGAGTTTGCACATTCTCCCCATGTCTGTGTAGGTTTCCTCCCACAGTCCAAAGAAGTGCAAGTTATGTGGATTTGCCATGATAAATTGCCCATTGTATCCTGAGATGTGTAGGCTAGGTGGATTAATCATGAGCAATGCAGAGTTGTAGGGTATTGGGTCTGAGTGGGATGCTCTTTGAAGAATCAGTGCGGACTTGGTGGGCTAAATGGCCTGTTTTCACACTGTAGGAATTCTATGACATTTTTTAAAAAGGTATCACCTATTAGTATCCATACTTACACCACAGCAATTGCATTAAAGAAAAAATGCATCAATTTTATAATATAGTCCAAAGATACCCAGGAGATATGTCAGGATTGATACATGCTCATAAATTCTAATCATAGTTGTAAACTCCAGGAATGAAAATCTTATGGTTTGTAACATTATCTACACATCTTGGTTTGATAATTATAATAAAACAAAGGATTGTGAATCTAAAACCAAAGCTGAAAGTACTGGAGAAACTCAACAAGTCTGGTAAAATCTGTCGAGAGAAAGCAGAGTTAATGTTTTGCGTCCAGTGACCCTTCTTCAGTTCTCACAGAATCCCTACAGTGTGGAAACAGGCCCTTCAGCCCAACATGTCCACAGCCCACCCAGACCAGTAGCCCAAATCAGCCCTTCCTGAAGAAGGGCTCACGCCCGAAACGTCGATTCTCCTGCTCCTTGAATGCTGCCTGACCGGCTGCGCTTTTCCAGCAACACATTTTCAGCTCACCACCCAGACCTGTTCCCCTGCTCTATTATCCTATATTTACCCCAAGTCGAAAGTGAAGACTGAAGATGCTGGAGATTAGAGTGGTGCTGGAATGAAGGGTTCCTGCCTGAAATATCGCTTTTCCTGCTCCTCGGATGCTGTCTGACCTACTTTGCATTTCCAGCACCACTTTAATCTTGACTCCATATTTGCTCCTGACTAGTGCACCTAACCTGCACATCCCTGGACACTAGGGGCAATTTAGCATGGGCAATTCACCTAACCTGCACATTTTGGATTCTGGTGGAAACTGGAGCACCCGGAGGAAACCCACGCAGTTACGGGGGGAATGTGCAAACTCCGCACAGACAGTCGCCTGAGGTTGAAATTGAACCCAGGGTCCTAGTGCTGTGAGTCAGCAGGGCTAACCACTGAGTCTCCGTACTGCCCCTGAATACCTGCTGAGTTTCTCCAGCATTTATATTTTTGATTTGATTGCCTTATGATCACTTCTAGATCCTGTTATATTGCAAAAGTTGTAACCAACTGTTTTTAGATTCTGTACATTGACTGTTGATGAACAGGGTATACTTAAAGGTAGTATCAGTGCTTCTTTTTGATTCATGACATTGCTGGACTCTTGCTTCTCATTTTCGTCTCAAAGATTTTTTAAATGAAAATTTATTGCTTTTTGTATCTTTCTCGCTCTTAATGCGTTTCTGGAACACAAGCATTTGAACCCACAGGCAAGAGTCAGTGTGACATAACTGACTGACAAACCATAGGGAGTGTAGAATTCAGGAATGCCAAAGGTTCAAAAGTACTAAAACTATCATTTTGATGTTAGCTTGCAGGCTCCTGATCTTCTGAACCTACTTGGGACAGAAGCAACAGTGAAAATCTCAAGATTTATCAATGTTCATCTTCAAGCCAAAAGTTTCATTAAATGCATGGAATTCAGCACATGACCAGTGCTTCCCCTTCATTTGAAGTCTAACAATTCCATTCTGAGAGTGAGTGGGAGCCGCAATTCACATATGAATGAAGATTAAAAAAAAGTCTCCTTTGATATAGATTTTCAGTTTTCTCTAATTGCTTGCATTTTGCTTGCTCATTTGAGACTTGGCCACTGTTGGAGTTTGCTATTTCAAAATCTAAAAAAGATTTGAGTATCTAGATAATTCCATCGCCATGAGTAAATCAGACTTGAAGGGCTAAATAGCTTACTTCTGCACCTATATCTCCTGGTGTAAGCTCCCTGGTTTTGTCTGCACTCCGTTGAAAGACAATGCTGAACTACAGAGAGTGTAAGATCTGAATGAGATAGCAGGGTGCAAAGAGGCAAAGAAAGGTAAGGCAGAGATGAGCATCCAAGTAGCAACATGTGTGAACACGTGAAGCCCTGAAATATACTCTGTTCTGATGCATGGCACTTGTTCCTGCATACAAAGTTAACTGGCAGCAGCACTGTAGTGTAAGAAATCAATGAGTGCCAAAGTACACTATTGATGTTAAAAATCACCAGATTATAGTCCAACAGATTTATTTGGAAGTGCAAGCTTTCGCAGTGCTGCTTCTTCGTCAGGTAGCTAGTGGGGCAGGATCATAGGACACAGAAGTTATAGTAAAAAGTTCGAAGTGTCATACAACTGATGCGATGTATTGAGCAAATTGCTGGATTGCTGTTAAGTAGTCAATTAGAATGAGTTGCAGGTTTTGATTCATTAATATGTAAATCCCAGAACTTCTTTCAAGTCACATTCCAGAGATAACCTAAGGTTTTATAAAAAAAAGTGACACCTCCGCTCAGACAATGCTGTCTGTCTGAATTCCAACCTCGTGTCGCACTGTTTCTATTTCCAAAGTGGGAATTTAAGAAATGTCACATGGACTGACTGCTTAAAGATTGTGTGCTTTTTGAACAAAATGGAATGTATCTGCAAATACAACTCTGCAAATGCAAATTCACCCTATAGACTTATATATATGTGTGTGTGTATGCATGTGAGGGAGAGACAAATGAGAGTGTGTGTGTGAGTGAGAGAGAGAGAGGCAGAGAGTATGTGAGTGTTTGTGTGTGTGTTTGTATGTGTACTTGATAGAGTGTGTGCATGAATGTGACAAAGTATATGCCTATGAGAGGATGTGTGTGTGAGTATATGTCTGAAAGAGAGGGTCTGCGTGCATGTGTGAGTGTGTAAGAGTGTGTGTGTATGCATTCATATCATAGAATCATAGAATCCCTGCTGCATGGAAACAGACCATTTGGCCCAACAAGTCCACACTGACCCTCCTAAGAGTATCCCACCCAGACCCATTCCCCTACCCTATTACTTTACATTTCACTGACTAATGCACTTAACATACAAATCCCTGAACACTTTGGGCAGTTTTGCATGGCCAATCCACCTAACCTGCACATCTTTGGACTGTGGGAGCAGCACCCTGAGAAAACCCATGCAAACACAGGAAGAATGTGTAAACTCAACACAGACAATTGCCTGAGGCTGGAATCAAACCTGAGCCACCATGCATTGTTGCATATCCCGAAGTCTGCTGTGGAGGATGGTTTCCCGAAGATCCAAGGCTGAATGTCCTTGACTGCTGAAGTGTTCCCTGACTAGGCAGGAACACCCCTGTCTGGCAATTGTTGCATGGTATCCATTCATCTGTTGTTGTAGCATCTGCTGGGTCTCACCAATATACCATGCCTCAGGGCAACCTTGCCTGCAGCGTATGAGATAGACAACATTGGCAGTGTCACTCGAGTACCTGCAGTGCATGTGGAGTATGGTGTCCCCACGTGCGATAGTAGCATCCATATCGACACTCTGACATGTCTTGCAGTGGCTGCCACAGCAGGGTTGTACGGTGTTGTGGTTGATGGTGTCCTGAAGGCTAGGCAGTTTGCTGTGAACAATGATCTGTTAAAGGTTTGGCAATTGTTTAAAGACGAGAAGTGGAGGCATAGGGAAGATCTTGGTGAGGTGCTCATCATCATCAGTAACATGTTGCAAGCTGCGAAGAACATGGTGTACTTTCTCCGTTCCTGGGAAGTACTGGACAACAAAGGGTACCCTATCAGTTGTATCCTGTGTCTGCCTTCTGAGGAGGTCATTATGGTTTCTCGCTGTGGCATGTTGGAACTTTAACTATAAATTCTCAGTCCTATGATCCAGCCCACTAGCGACCTGACAAAGGAGCAGCGCTCTAAAAACTTGTACTTTAAATAAGCCTGTTGGACTATAACCTGATGTTGTGTGAATTTTAACTTTGTCCACTCCAGTCCAATACCAGCATCTCCACGTCATCACTACTGGAGTGGTGAACTCAGTGGTGAACTAGTGATTCATAGATAAGCTATGATGGTGTGGTGAGGCTGGTATGAATGCCAACTTCCATGGATAAAGGATGTGTGTTGGTTGCTGCCAATGATGGTGCTCTGCAGTGTTGAGGAATGCTGGCCAAGATAAAAGCTTGGAGGAACAAGCAAAAGCTGAAACCACCAAGTACCCACTCAGAGTATCATGTCAGGAATTGTTACCATCTTGTTTCTCTCCAATGCATTGTAAAATAGCAAAATGCACATAAGTTAAAACAGAAGGTTCTGTATGGTTGCAACAGAAGATCTCATTTCCCAATAGATCTGACTGGTCATATGTACCCACCAAAGATCAGATATTCACAAGGTATATCAGGAACTATTGGCCAGAATAGCAGAAGAATTGGGAGCAGGACTACGCCATCCAATCCCCTGAGCCTGCTGGCCATTTAATAAAAACACAGCTGATGCTCAATTTCAGCTGTATTTTCCTTGACTATATCTCAGTACCTCTTGATTTCCTTCAAGTCTAATTCCTTCAAGGCAAATGGCGTATTGGTCTTCATTGCAAGAGGATTTGAGTTCAGCAGAAGTGATGCTTTACTGCAGTTATACGGAGCCTTTTGGTCAATCACTGCCTTGAAAATACTCAATTATTATACACACCCAGCTCTCTGGTGTAGATTATTCAAGGATTCACAACCTTCTCCATCTGAAATGATTGATCACTTGTCATGAAATTATGCCCTCTCATTGTAGACTCTCCAGCCAGAGGGAATCTCCTCTCAACATCGAGCCTTTCAACACCCTTCAGACCACGTCTCATTCTTCTCAACTCCAGAGAATACGAATCTGATCATTTAGTCTGTCCTCATAGAACAATCCTTTTATTCCCAGGAATCAACCAGTGAACCTTTGTTGCATTCCCTGTAAGACAACAATATCTTTCCTTTGGAATGTAGAATAAAACTACACAATGCTGCACCAGGTGGGGGCTCATTTAAGTTCTGCACAATTTCCAAAAGTCACCTTTGCTCTTGCACTCCAAACCCATTCCAGATCCCAAACTGAGGGATCAACTTTGTGACTTTGTTTTTCTGGCAGCAAGGACTCATAGCAGAGGCTGAGGAATGATCTGGACATTTCCTTTCCTTTTAGCTGCTTCCTTTATTTCTGCTTTTGTTTTTAATCCTGCCTTTTGAATACTATGATGGCACAGGACAATAGCGACTTTGCACACTTTTCACTGTACTCCTATACTCCTGCACTCGAGTAGGAGTCTAAACCTAAAATGTAGTGAGATTAGGTAATAGTAAGACGTTAATGCATGCAATTAGGCCTCTCATCATCGCTTAAGAACTTCTTGTCCTGCCATTAAAAGAATGTGTGCAAAATTAGATTTTATATTCTTGCTGTTGATTATCTCATTTTTCCAAGCTTACCATATTTTCCCAAATGGTTGATCTTTCCACATCTCAGTCAGGAGCTGAGAAGACTCCTGTCCATTGTTTCCAAGAAATTTGTGCCATTAATTAAGTGCCTAGCAGGATACCTGTAAGGTTAAACGTCTACAAAGTACAGTCATCATTTTTTAGATCAGTTTATACGAATCAGATTTCTGCACACAAGTTTTAACTTAACAAAAGGCTAATCTGTTAATTTGTCAAAATATTCCAGTCTTTGAGAGTTTCTGTAGAAGTTTTCAAACTATCAAAACAGAAGAGAGGTTCAGGTCATCAGAACTGGCAAAATGTTTATAGGCCATCAGAAAAAAAATGAGTGAAGGACATCAAAAATGGAAATAATCAATTAAATAAGATATTAAAGACTTATAATAGGAGTGACATTGCACTGATATGGAGTATTCTTAAAGTCTATTGCAGGGAAAGAGGTTGAATCTTTTGCCAATCATGTTAAGCTTTTTTGAAATTGTTTTAAATTTGTTTAGCTTTCTTCTGTAATAAACTTGTGTTCTTTTGTTAAAGAACATTGGTTTCCTCAAGGTAATATGTTCACTGACTAACCAAGATGTTAAGATGACAATGTAATTAGTGGAATAGAAAAAGAAGAATCAGTGCATGTGGTACATTTGGATTTTCAGAAGGTTTTTAATAAGGTTCCACATTGGAGGTTAGTGGGCAAATTTAAAGCATATCAGATAAGAGGTTATATACTGTCATAGATTGAGAATTAGTTATCAAACAGGTAACAGAGTAAGAGTAACTGGGTCTTTGTCTAAGTAGCAGGCAATGACTAATGTGGCTTTGCAAGGGCACAAAACTCTACAGAATTGAGATTTCAGAAAAGAGACAGGCAGGTCCAACAAGCATTTGGGAAAGCAAATAGCATATTGGTCTTCATTGCAAGAGAATTTGAGTTCAGCAGTAGTAATGCCTTACTGCAGTTATACAGAGCCTTGGTAAATCCAGGCCTGGAGCTTTGCATGCAGTTTTGGTCTGAGTCAAAAAGTGTGGTATTGGAAAAGCACAGCCAGTCAGGCAGCACCTGAGGATCAGGAGAGTCGACATTTTGAGCATAAGCTCTTCATAAGGAATGAGCTTATGCTTGAAACATCGATTCTCCTGCTCCTCAGATGCTGCCTGACCGGCTGTACTTTTCCAGCACCACACTTTTTGACTCTGATCTCCAACATCTGCAGTCCTCACTTTCTCCTATGCAGTTTTGGTCTCCCTCCGTAGGAAAGGTTATATTTGCCATACAAAGTACACATGAGGTTCAACACGCTGATACCAAGGTTGGCAAGACTGTCCAATGAGGAGAGATTGGTTCAATAGGGTTTGTATTCATGAGAGCTTAGAAGGATGAGAGGGGATCTGATTGAAAGATTGCAAGGCTGATGGTTTTTCTGGACAGGGAGTCTAGAAACAGGAGCTACAATCTCAGGATGCTGAGTAGCTATTTACAACTGAAATGAAGAAATATTTCTTAACTCATGGGGTAGTGAACCTGTGTTAAACTCTACCACAGAAGACTGCGGAGGCTAAGTTACTCAATATAGTCGTAGAGTCGTAGATGTACAGCATGGACACAGACCTTTCGGTCCAACCTGTCCATGCTGACCAGATATCCCAACCCAATCTAGTCCCACCTGCCAGCACCCGGCCCATATCCCTCCAAACCCTTCCTATTCATATACCCATCCAAATGCCTGTTAAATGTTGCAATTGTACCAGCCTCCACCATATCCTCTGGCAGCTCATTCCATACACATACCACCCTTTGCGTGAAAACGTTGCCCCTTAGGTCTCTTTATATCTTTCTCCTCTTACCTTAAATCTATGCCCTCTAGTTCTGGACTCCCCGACCCCTCATCCTCCGCGCTCCAGAGAAAACAGCCCCAGCTGTTTAGCCTTAGATTTTAAAGGGTTATGGGAAGAAATTAGGAATATAGCAATGGGTTGGAAGAACCTTTGCACCATACTAATGCCCGGCAATAACAATCTCCAAAAATGAAGAATGTAATCATCACCTCTTGGCATTCAATGGGCATGACCATCATTGATTCCCTCACTATCAACATCCTGGAATTTACCATTGAGCAGAAACTGAACTGGACTAGCCACATAAACACAATGGCTACATGTACATAAATGCAGTGGTGTGTCAGAGTCTAGAACTCCTGCCGAGACTAACTCATCTCCTGACTTCTCAATGGCATTCATTCAAATATCAGCAATCATCATGTTGAATGCCTACTCCTGTTCCTAGTTTCTATCTTTCTATGTTTCTAATCATCATGGTAACTGACTTCAAAACTTAACATTCTGATCTATCAAAGTTGATAGAATGTGGAGCTGGAGCAAACACAACAAGTTAAGCAGCATCAGAAGAGCGGGATTTGGGATCTGAGTTGTACAGTATTACCATCAGCTGGGATCATACCGCTAATTTCTATCTGAAATAATGTTTTCTTTTGTGTGTTTTATCCATCACTAGTGAGGCATGCAAGGGGATGAGGAATTCCTAAGATAACTTGATAAATGCCAAAACTACCAGGATCAAATCCACAACTTCATTAGGCAAGTGAATTCTGATTTTCTGATTACATTCCCATCTGATGTTTGAGGGGACCTCAATGAGCCAATACATTGACACAGGAAGGTTAGAATGGCTGGCCAAAAAAACAAGCTCAAGGTTAATTTAGTTCGCATTCTATAAGTCTGAAAGTCACATGGTACAATAAAGTAATTGTTGACTGATCTCTTAGCAATGAATTGTATTAAAAGGTGCACTACAAAGCCAGCCAAAAGAAGTAGGAAACACCCAAGTTGGATATGTTTACACAACGTAACTAGTGTTTAATCTCTGAAGTTGCTGGACTGTTACGAAAATGTCTTTTACCTCATCTTCGTCACCCACCTCTCTTTGTGATGGTCCCCCCCAGCACCCCAGTTATTTTGAATGAAATCCCACTACAGGCAAAGTGCAGGCTGCCAGCCACCTTGGTTTTCTGGCACCTGATTGTGGAGGCAGGCAGAACAGCTCATCTGCCTTCCTGAATTGCCTGGTTACAGCAGAGGCAGCCTTCGAATTGGCTTCTGGAAAATTAGATTGGCGAGCCCACCACTGAAACGTATGGCATCATGGCTAGGAAATGGTCTTGATGTCACTGGGTTCCTAGTACCTATGCCAGAATTCAGCTCTCTCTGTTTCCTGTCTCAGTGACAAGTTGGTCATTGAAATAATTCCGTAGATTCATTTTATATTTACGCTCCTTCATATGCTGGCCAAGTTTCCAGATGAACATTTAAAAACATACGCAGTTCATGCAATGGTTTTCCCCAGTCTGGACCCTCGATCCTCTCAATCGTTCTGACTCACTACTTCTGTTGTCTTTCAACTGTTGCAATATTTCTTTTGTACTAATCTCATACTTCTGATTATAGTGACTCCAAGCAGGTGGCATCAGTGCATATTTTATCAAACCTTGGTGACTAACCCCAGAAATATAAGTGCAGCCCGTTGAATAATGCATCAGGATGTCTGGTCTGAGTGGTATTCTCTAACTCTTCAGTGAGAATTCCTGTTTCCTGAAAGTTACTGTGACTTTTTTGCGAAACCGACTTCAAGCAATAAGATTGGATTCCAACTGAGTATGTCAGAGATTGTAAACCAAATCATTAAGCAACATTATCATCTGTCTATTTGTTGGCTTCAAATGGGTCTTCATGTTAACAAATTAAAATTTATGATTTGGAAGATGGAGGTGATAAATGGTGATGCTAAATGATTTACTCCTAAAGCCCCAAGTTACTTTCATGTTGTTCTGCCATTTGGATACAACATGGATATGCATAATTACAATGTTGGATATATGACAATCAGATGTGAATTGGTGACTACTTATGTTTTTTTTCTGAAGTGTAATTTCATTGCTATTCTTTTTATATCACTGGACGAAAAGTAAAATGATATCAGCAATGACGTGAAACAGATAGTGAACAGAAGTGGGGTGAAATGTTGGTAAAATGAGTGAAGATGCAATTCAAAAGAGGTTTCACAAAAACATTCTTGGATGCAGATAATTCTTAGTAAAGTAATATTCTCAAAGGCATAGAGTCATATAGCACCGAAACAAACCCTTTGGTTCAACCAGTCCATGCTGAACATAACCTCAAACTAAACTCGTCCCACTTGCTTGCTCCTGGCCCATATCCCTCCAAACCTTACCTGATTCATGTACCTATCCAAATGTCTTTTAAATGTTGTAATTATACCCATATCCATCACTTCCTCAGGAAGTTCATTCCACACATGAACCACCCTCTATGTAAAATATCTGCCTCTGCGATTTTTTTAAATCTCTCTCCTCTCACCTTAAAGATGTGTTCCCTTGTCTTGAAATTCCCATCTTTGGGAAAAGAAGTTGATATTAACTCTATCTATACTTCACATTATTTTATAAACTTATCTAAGGTCTCCTCTCAGCCTCCTATGCCCCAGTTATAAATGTCCCAGATTATCCAGTCTTTCTTTACAACTCAAACCTTCCATACTCAGCAACATCCTGGTAAATCTCTTCTAAAGTCTCTCCAGCCTAAATATATCCTTCCTTTAACTGGGTGACCAGACACAGTATTCCAGAAGAAGCTTCACCAATGTCCTGTACAACCTCAACATGACTTCCCAACTCCTATACTCAAAGAAGTATGAGCAATGAAGTCAAGCATGCCAAATGCCTTTTTAACCATCCTGCCGATATGAGATGCAAACTTCAAAGAATTATGTATCTGCAACCCTACATTCCTCTGCACAATGTAATTGGTCAGTTATTGCAAACAATGCGGTGGCCACTGCACACTGGAAATGCAGGGATGAGTGTTGAAACAAAAATATTAATCAAACGAACTGCTCTGTCCTGAATGATGTTGAATTCCTGTGTTTGTTGCAGCAATACCTATTAGATCTTGTATGTGGTTGATAAATGTTAATACACTAGAAAATGAGCCATCTCATTCCCAAATACCCTGCCTCTTCTATGCTTTTGTTATAATGGTGTTGATTTGACACAAAAATGGGTAAGAAGACAAGTAATGAGGATGAAATAAATCTCCAGGAGTATGAATAGGTTATAAATGGATAAAAACTTGCAGATGACATATTATGTGGAAAAGTATGAGATTATACACTTTGGCAGAAAGAGTAGAAGAACTGGATATTATTTAAATGGGGAAAAACTATATAAAGCTGCAACATGGAAAGATTTAAGGATTCTTGTGCATGATTCACAAAAAGCCAGCATTTACATTCACTGGATAATAGGGAAGGTAAATGGTGTGTTGGCCTTTATTTCAAAGAGACTGTCATATAAAATTAGGGAGCCCTTGCTAAAACTGTGCAAGGCACTTTCAGACCACACTTAGAATACTGTGAACTGTTTTGGTCCCCTTCTCTAAGAGGTGAGGATTATCAGATCAGCCATGATCTCATTGAATGATGAAGCAGAATCAATGGACTATATGGCTTATTTTTGCTCTTATTTCTTATAGTCTTATCAAAATGGAGAAATGAAGTTCCTGTTCGAAAACAACTTCCAGAATATTGAGAGTAGGTGAATTATTGATAGTGGTGGCATTGAAGCTCACTGGTGCAGTTGGAACTTTTCTTGTTGGAGCAAGACATTGACATTTCTGTGGCCTTAGCATTATCTACCATTTGTCTGAAAAACGTGGATGTTGCCCAGATCCTTCTGTGGATTGGCTTAATCAAAAGAGTGATGACTGAAGCTGACCACTGGGAATCTCTCCTAAAAAGCTCCACTCCCAAACTCATGATGGAGGGTTACCATCATGAAGATGATTAGATTGCCATAAGTGAACTTGATAAATAATCATACTGCTGTCTCTCTGAATTTCTGCATCTGAAACCTAGTTTATATCTAAGAATATTTAGAAGTCTCTGGCTTTCTGAGGACACAACCTTACAAGCAGTGAATCCACAATGCCTTCCTGCTCCCAATAGAAGGAAGGTATTTTGTTATCTTATGCATTCATTCTGTGGACCACAGAAAAAGAGGAACAATTTTATGGCTATCCTTGAATGGTCTTGAACATAATCTCATTCTGAAAGGGATTGCAGAGATGGATTCCTTTTGCAAGCCACAGGAAAATACATATTGTGTTCTAATGCATATCTAATAAGCTGAATAACTACATGATTACAGCCACAATCCAATTTATTTTCAGTTTCTGTCATTACATGTGCACTTAAAAGATGCTTGTAAGAAACAGTTGTTTTTCACTCTTAATGCATGATTATATTATAATCTGTGGGATTCTCTCAATAAAACAATGGCACATGAAATAGATATATACCAATAAAAGCATCAACAAAGTTTATTTTAACAATTCAGTCAAATGACAAGCAAATCAAAGTTCACACAGATGTTCCACCCACCAGGATTGGATATCACACTGACAGCATTTTGGTGAACACAATGTGAACTAGTTTCTATTCCTTCAGTTTAACTGCCAGTTAATTCTGATGCTCTTCGCTTGAACTTTAATCCAAAATGGAAGTAAAAGGGATTTTATTGGATGGATGTTTTCTCAAAAGAAAGAATAATGGATATTTGGAGTGATTGCAAGATAGTAATTCCAATCAAGCATTTTTCAACCACCCGATGAAGGAGCAGCACTCTGAAAGCTAGTGCTTAGTGCTTCCAAATAAAGCTGTTGGACTATAACTTGGTGTTGCGTGATTTTTAACTTTGTCTACCTCACATGGACTGCAGCAGTTCAAGAGGCAGGTCACCATCACCTTCTCAAGGATAATTACCTGTGTGCAATAAATACTGGGCTAGCCAGCAACAGCCACATCCCATGCATAAATAAAAACAAAAAGTATGTTTGCATAATGTAATAAAGCTGTAAAATAAAAGATCACTTTAATAGCTTACTTGAAATCAGAGATTGGACTGCAGCCTTAAAAACATTTTAACAAGTGAGATTAATTTCATAACATTACCCAGAGTGTGGAGACAGAAATTGGACTTGTTACCTAAGACATTAAGTTCACTTTTGACATGTCATTTTCATGCAATCAAAAGGCAGATGAGGTTCAATATAACTTGTTTTTAAAGTCTCTTGGGAAGTAACTATTGCTGATAAACTAGCATTTATCGCCCATTCCTAATTGTTCTTACATTGTTTTTCCTCATGTTCCCCAATACCCTCTGCCCTTAACTTTAAATCAATGTCCCCGGCCATTGATCCCTCTTCCAAGGGAAAGTGTTTCTTCCTGTCTACTCTCTCTGTGCCCCTCATCATTTTATACATCACAATAATGTCTCCCCTCAGTCTCATCTTCTCCAAAGAAAACAATTCCAGTCTATGCAATCTCCCTTCAAAGGCAAAGCAAATCTGGGTAAATCTCCTCTGCATACTCTTCAGTGCAATATCATTTCTTGTATAATATGGATTCCAGAACTGCACCAATTACAATGACTGTGGCCTAGCCAACTTTTTATACAGATCCAGTATAACCTCGTTGAAGCAAATTGCTGCAGATGTTTGAATCTGTAATAAAAACAATAAGTGCTCAAGTTACAGTTAGTCAGACAGCATCCATGGAGAGAAACGTTTTGAGTCGAGGTGAGTCCTCATCAGAGCTGAAGATCCAGCATAACCTCAGTGTTCTTAAACTCTATACTGTGGCTAATGTTGGGTTAAGGTTTGCAATCAGTTATTTTCCTGATCTTTAAGTGGTCTGATTCACTTCCTGACCCCTGGTCCTAGGCATTGGGCTTATTTATGGGGATGTGGATGAAGAGGCAGCAGACAGGTGTTTAAGGGCAAACTAACCTCTAGCTTATTTAATGTATGAAAGGTAATTGCAATACAAGAAATAGGAATGTGATAAATCAAGGTAATTAGCACAATTAATATACATGAGAACAGGCATACTTTAAATACACTATTAATTTGATTATCACTATTAAACACTAATCTTACTAACCCACAGAAAACAACAGGTTTTAATTTTACACTTTTAATCAGAATTCCTACCTGCAGGATCCCAATGAACTGTCACCACCTGCCTTCCCCTCCCTACTAACCCGATCAGAACTTTGGGGTTGCAGGGTTTATGCTTACCACTCAGAATGCTGTTTTGAAGTGCACATGGCCTGCCATACTGGGAGCCTGGATGGAGACTTCAGACTGCATAGATTTTTCATTTGGGTTGTATCCGCTGATGGGGTAAAATGTGTATTGGATACATTGGGGAAGTGCTTTACTTTCTGCTGGTTTGGCAAGCCTGGTTATCACCTCAAGTTGTGCCTGAGGACATGTGCTATTAGGAGAAAGTGAGGACTGCAGATGCTGGAAATCAGAGTTGAGAGGGTGTTGCTGGAAAAGCACAGCAGGTCAGGCAGCATCCAAAAGAGAAAATGCTGGAAAATCTCAGCAGGTCTGGCAGCATCTGTAAGGAGAGAAAAGAGCTGACGTTTCAGATCCACACTGAGGCCAGGAGCCTGAGACCATTCTGAGGCCAGGAGTCTGAGTCCACGCTGAGGCCGAGTCCATGCTGAGGCAGGGAGTCCGAATCCAGGCTGAGGCCTAATTAAAATAAAGATGGTGTAAGTGTGCCATTATGGACAGACCAAACCCCCTCGAAAAGTATTAAGTCTAGATCCTCACATTTTTGTATTTTAAAGGTAAGTGTAAGGCATTACATTCCAGATGCAATTCGATTGGTCAACTATTTGATTTTAAGCAAAACACCCCGTATGTTTACACAGCAGTTAAAATACAAAGTAGCAATAAAATAAAAGAATTGGTGTAACTGTAACTATTAATTAACTGTACCAATATAGGAACATCCCATTAACACACCCTTGACAAATTCAGTAAAATAGATTGTCTCATATGCAATTCTAGTAGCAGGCGGAGAACCACGGCTTTTTGCTGTAACAGAGAGAGGAATAAGAGCTTTCACATCCAACTTCAATATCCCATCAACAGCAGAAAGGTAAAACTAAAAATCTTGGTTCTGTGGGAGCTTGACCACACCCATTCAGGCTGTTTCTATTGTTCCAACTTAAAACAAAAATCAAAGCTTCACAAGCTGTTTACTCTAGTGACTTTGGCAGACTGCTTGACATTGCTGTCTCAACCTTTCTTCATAAAAAGTATATCTCTTAAGGCCATAGTATAATCACAGTGCTCCTCTTGAAGTATGACTAAAAATCACAGACTAATTTCATTCTGAATGATTTCATTCTATCATCGTTTTGAATATATTTTAAAAGAAAATGTTATCCACATTGTTGCATGTCTGTACATTCAGTGACACAATGTTATAATTTTGAATTCCATATGGTTTGCAGTATAGTTCACAAATAAATAAACTGATGCTCTAACTGTGAGCCCCAAAGTGATCACTTATTTTATGTGTCCACAGTAATGAAAAAAATAGCAAATTTGGTGCAGGTTTCAACAGTTCTTATTTTATTAAGGCAGACCCCATGAGCTAAAGCCATTCAAGAAGGCAGTTGATCACTACCTTCTCTGGGGCAATTAGGCTTGGACAATTAAGGTTGACTTAGCAGTGATGCCAACATCCCTTGAACAAATGTAAAATCAATTCAACAATGAACCTAATGTTACCTGTTTACGTTTTCTTGAATCTGCCATTGTGCTGTCCTTTCTCAAAGAGATCACCCAAGAAGCCACACAACATGTCATGTTAGTTAATTCCATTATCTGATTAGTATAAATGGCCTTACAAAGACCAGTTTACTTTGGAATTGTTAAAATGATTCAGGTAACGTAAAGTATTTACAATTGCAGTTCCCTTACAGATAACATTGAATAACACACCAAATATCAACAATGCTCTATTGGTCTCTGTGAGAAACCCAAGATAAATAGACGAAGCAGCTGTATTCAACTGTGCAAGCTGTTTCTCTGGAATTATTGCCAGTGTTCTACAACAGGAATTCCAGATTGTAGGGCTGTATTTGATATTCAAAGTAAAGAGTTGGAATGGATATTCGATTGTGATTGGTCCAGAACCTCAGCTGAACATCATCTTCAGTAGAACTCACAAAGAGTACAAGAAACCCCTTCAGATAAATTTCTCATTTTACCTAAGAAGCAACAAAATTGAAGAAAGATAAATAATATTCCAACTTACGGTCAAAATAACATTGGCCCATAGATTTTTTTAAAAATGTGTGGGATTATTTTAAAAGGGAAGGTAGAAACATTGATTTTCATATTTAGTTGCTGAGTACTAAATCTCCAGTGATTTATTGATGCAGAGGCTGCTGTAGTCAAAAATATGCAAAGTGCATGAAACTGCAGCTTTTTTCTAAGTTTTGGCTTCTGAGATGAAGATTCACACAGATGGCAGAGTTCTGAAGAAAAAAAGATTTACAAGGATGTTACCAGGGTTGGAGGATTTGAGCTATAGGGAGAGACTAAATAGACAGGAGGAGCTGTTTTCTCTGGAGCATCGGAGACTGAGGGGTGACCTTATAGAGATATATAAAATCATGAGGATACAGTAAATAGACAAAGTCTTTTCCCTGCATTAGGGGAGTCCAGAACTATAGGGCATAGATTTAGGATGAAAGGAGAAAAATATAAAAGAGACCTAAGGGGAAGCTTTTTCGCACAGAGAATGGTGCATGTATGGAATGAGCTGCCAGAGGAAGTGATAGAGGCTGGTATAATTACAGCATTTAAAAGGCATTTGGATGGGTATATGAATAGGAAGGGTTTAAAGGGGTATAGGCCAAGTGCTGGCAAATAGGACTAGATCGGCATGGACAAGTTAGACCGAAGGGTTTGTTTCCATGCTACACATTTCGAATACTCTATGATTCAAAATGTTAACTGCTTTTTCTCGACCATTGCTGCCAGATCAGCTGAGTTCCTCCAGTAATTTCTGTTTTTGTTTTGTGATAATAACCTGTTGTCTTCTAAGATTTGGTAAGGAGATAAGCAGATGTTTCCCTAAGCATCAATGTGACACACATGGAATGTTGTCCATCAAATATCAGACTTAAGGAAATTAATGTATACTGAGTGAAGGAAAACAGCCAGGAGTCATTAGACATTGTCAATTTTGGGATTAAGTAAAAAATCACACAACACCATGTTATAGACCAACAGGTTTATTTGGAAATACTAGCTTTCAGAGCGCTGTTCCTTCCTCCGGTGACTAGTGAAGCAGGATCATAAGACGTAAAATTTATAGCAAAAGATCAGTGTCATGCAAATGCATAACATTTCCCCAAAACAGGTTCTGAAGAAGGGTCACTGGACCAGAAACATTAATCTAATTTCTCTCCACAGATGCTGCCAGACCTACAAACATAATACCGTGACATTAAAGGATATATGACCCAAAGAAAGAGAGGAATGGGTTACTGTGTATTCTCGGCTACCGTGTATTCAACAACAGCGAGAAAAGAAACAAAGGAGAACAGGGCTGACAGTATTGATCAAAGGTATTAGTCAAAATATCGTAAGCTCCCTTGAGCGGGAGGGGGAGTATTTAATCATCTGAAATGGTGATGGCTAGGGAGTCGGCCATCTTCATAACTCTGCCAAATTACGTCAAGGCTGGGAAGGCTCGAATGTCTTTCATGTCTAGTCACCAAATTGAGGCCCTGAAGTGAGTGATTAACACATATGTAAGGGCGAAAGTAAGGACTACAGATGCTGGAGATTAGAGTCGAGAGTGTGGTGCTGGAAAAGCACAGCTTTTGGATGATTCCTGATGAAGGGCTTTTGCTGAAACATTGATTCTCCTGCTCCTCGGATGCTGCCTGACCTTTTCCAGCACCACACTCTCAACACATATGTAAGGGTCTCATTCCATCACCTCCTTTTAATAACATTAAAATAATGTTCAAAGTTTGTGCAAAGATTTGTAGCTCGGGTGCTCGATGTTGTGGTTCTGTTCGCCGAGCTGGAAGTTTTTGTTGCAAACGTTTCGTCCCCTGGCTAGGCGACATCATCAGTGCTTGGGAGCCTCCTGCGAAGCGCTTCTTTGATGTTTCCTCCGGTGTTTATAGTGGTCTGTCCCTGCCGCTTCCAGTTGTCAGTTTCAGCTGTCCGCTGTAGTGGTTGGTATATTGGGTCCAGGTCGATGTGTTTGTTGATGGAGTTTGTGGATGAATGCCATGCCTCTCGGAATTCATGAATTCGACTGGGACAACACTACTATCATAGGGCAAGCCAGACAGAGAACAGCCAGGGAATTCCTAGAGGCATGGCATTCATCCACAAACTCCATCAACAAACACATCGACCTGGACCCAATATACCAACCACTACAGCGGACGGCTGAAACTGACAACCGGAAGCGGCAGGGACAGACCACTATAAACACCGGAGGAAACATCAAAGAAGCGCTTCGCAGGAGGCTCCCAAGCACTGATGATGTCGCCTAGCCAGGGGACGAAACGTTTGCAACAAAAACTTCCAGCTCGGCAAACAGAACCACAACATTAAAATAATGTAGTATCCCGTGTGTGAATTTGCCAAGTCATTTGCTTCATCATGATGCCAATACACGATGAACCAACATTTCTCATGCTTGATTGGTGATTACTTCAGCCCTAATGAAAGGGGATGATAATGGATTAATGGGAGTGAGCCAGTGTACTACTTTGTTGTTTTACCGTGTAAGAAATCTTCAAGTTATTTAAGGCATACCTGGTACTACGTGGGTAGATGGTCTGTTGGATATATTACCTTCATATTGGTTACTGAGCTTCATGTCATCTACCTTGCTCTCAACATCAGTTGATACCTTGGCTGTCCATCTCAAGCAGACCTCTTCGCTGCACAATGTTTTGCAGAACACAGCACACCAGTAACATTCTGGACTTTTGTTGAAAGTGAATGTACGGAAAGATGTCTGGGTACTTGATGTACATTTTCAGCATATCCATGGGTTGCTCTATAACAATTTTTAGTAGGGTTTAAGGAAAACGTTATAAGAGTATTGAGGTTTAAAATAGCAATATTGGAGTTAAGTTAGCATTATAAATGACTTTCATGTCCAGTCACCAAATTGAGTTAAGTTAGCATTATGAACAAAATGATCATGATCTGTGAACTTGAGGTAATTCCAGCATACGCTAACAATCAGAGCAAGAGTGTCTTCCACAAAGGTGGTGGCCTAGTTGTATTATCATTAGACTGTTGATTCATTTACCTAGGCAATGTCCTGGGGACCTGGATTTGAATCCCACATGGCAGTTGGTAGAATTTGCATTCAATAAAAATCTCAAATTAAGAGTCGAATAACCACAAAACCATTGCAAGGGAGAAACCCATCTAATTCACAAATGTTCTTTAGAGATCAAAACCGTCATTTCTGGATGGTATGGTATGCATGTGACTTCAGACCCACAGCAATGTGGTTGACAGCTAATCTGTAAGCAACAAATGCTGGTCTGGTCAGTGGACCCTACATTTCATGAATGAACAAAAAAGATTGCAGGTATGGTCAGCAGAAGATACGCGCAGGCGCAGAATGTGTGCCTTTTTGACTCAACATCTCATCCATGCAGGCAAGAATATAGGCATCAGGCAACCAACATTGTAGCCAATGGCTTGTTAACTTACGTGGTCTAAAACATCAGAGAATACGATTCTTTCAAAAATTGAGTGCACTTCACATAAGCTTGATTCTGATTGTTTTTCATGGGTCTCATAGAACAGCCATAAACATAAAGCAACAAAGTGCCATTAGAACAGAACATTTATGGTTTATAGCTTTCCTCTGTACCTATGAATATCAGCATAATTTTCTTTGGAATTTTTTTTCTTTTCAGAATGTCACATGAATTGCTGTCAAAATTACTTACTGACCTTGCAGTCCTTCAAAGTGCCATTTGGAAATAATGCTTTCAATAACTGAAAACAATCTCTATTGTATTTCTGGAAGTAAACACAGTTTCATATGTGACTCCAATTATAATAAAAAAAAGTTCTATGTTTCACTGACTGTAAAGGTTAGTGGAATTGTTCAAATTAAAATCTTGATGATTATATTATTATTTTCAATACCAAGTTCTAGATCTCCTTTGTACCCTGTGAATTCTTATTAGAACAAGAATGCTTACACTTTTTAATTCATTCGTGAGATGTGGACATCACTGGCAGGGCCAGAAATCATTGCTCAAAAGTAATTGCCCAAATGGGTGGCACATTGACTCAGTGGTTAGCGCTGTTTCCTCATAGAATCAGGGACCCGGGTTCGACTCCAGTCTCGGGCGACCGTCTGTGTGGAGTTGGCACATTCTTCCTGTGCCTGCCTGGGCTTCCTCCAGGTGCTCCTGTTTCCTCCCACAATCCATAAGATGATATTAATTTCTGGGTCTGTAGATTGTGCAGGAGCAAAAATGGCCTTTAATAGAGTGATATGCACTTCTGTCAGAGGTGGGAGTTTAAAGAGAGTTTAAGGGTTACTGCAGATTATATTTGCCATAAATGCTGTTGGCTGCGAATCTTATCAGATCGAATGGATCAGTTGGAGAGACAGTTAGAAGCAATGAGGAATTTGCAACAGCAACAGTATGTGATGGATGGCAGTTATAGGAAGGGGGGACAGTCTCAGATACAGTCACATAGATGGGTTAACTCCAGGAAAGGTAAGAGAGGTAGGCAGCTAGTGCAGGAGTCTTTTGTGGCTATACCCATTTCAAACAGGTATGGTGTTTTGGAAAATGTAGGAGGTGATGGATTCTCAGGGGAATGTAGCACGAACAGCCAAGTTTCTGGTATTGAGACTGACTCTAATGCAACGAGGAGTATGTTGGGTTCAAAGAGATCAGTTGCGTTAGAGGATGCTCTAGTCCAAGGTACAGACAGACGTTTCTGTGGCCAGCAGTGAAAAAGCAGAACGATGTGTTGCCTCCCTGGTGCTAGGATCAAGGATGTCTCAGAGAATGTGCGGAATGTTCTTACAGGGGAGAGGGGCCAGCAAGAGGTCATTGTCCACATTGGACCAACAACATAGGAAGGGAAAAGGTTGAGATTCTGAAGGGAGATTACAGAGAGTTAGGCAGAAATTTAAAAAGGAGGTCCTCGAGAGTAGTGATATCTGGATTACTCCCAGTGCTACAAGCTAGTGAGGGCAGGAATAGGAGGATAGAGCAGATGAATGTATGACTGAGGAGCTGATGTATGGAAGAAGGATTCACATTTTTGGATCATTGGAATCTCTTTTGGTAGAAGTGACCTGGACAAGAAGGACGGATTGTAACGAAATTGGAAGGGGACAAATAGACTGGCAGGGAGATTTGCTAGAGCTGCTCAGGAGGATTTAAACTAGTAAGGTAGTGTGGGGTGGGGGGGGGAGCACGCAGGGAGATAGTGAGTAAAGAGATCAGTCTGAGACTGGTACAGTTGAGAAAAGAAGCAAGTCAAACAGTCAGGAAAGGCAAGGACAAAGCAGAGAACAAGGTAGGACTAATAAATTAAACTGCATTTATTTCAATGCACGAGGCCTAACAGGGAAGGCAGATGAACTCAGGGCATGGTTAGGAAAATGGGACTGGGATATCATAGCAATTACAGAAACATGGCTCAGGGATGGGCAGGACTGGCAGCTTAATGTTCCAGGATACAAATGCTACAGGAAGGATAGAAAGGGAGGCAAGAGAGAAGGGGGTGGCATTTTTGATAAGGGATAGCAGTACAGCTGTACTGAGGGAGGATATTCTGGAAATACATCCAGGGACGTTATTTGGGTGGAACTGAGAAATAAGAAAGGGATGATCACCTTATTGGGATTGTATTATAGACCCCTTAATAGTCAGGGGGAAATTGAGAAACAAACTTGTAAGGAGATCTCAGCTATCTGTAAGAATAATAGGGTAGTTATGGTCAGGGATTTTAGCTTTCCAAACATAGACCAGGACTGCTATAGCGTTAAAGGTTTAGATGGAAAGGAATCAGTTAACTGTGTACAAGACAATGTTTTGATTAAGTATGTGGCTGTAACTACTAGAGAAGATTCAAAACTTGACCTATTCTTGGGAAATAAGGCAGGACAGGTGACTGAAGTGTCAGTGGGGGAGCATTTTGGGGCCAGCGACCATAATTATGTTAGATTTAAAATAATGATGGCAAAAGATAGACCAGATCTAAAAGTTGAAGTTCTAAATTGGAGAAAAGCCAATATTGACGGTATTAGGCAAGAACTTTCAAAAACTGATTGGAGGCAGATGTTCGCAGGTAAAGGGACGGCTGGAAAATTTGGAAGCCTTCAGAAATGAGATAACGAGACTTCAGAGAAAGAATATTCCTGTTAGGGTGAAAGGAAAGGCTGGTAGGTATAGGGAATGCTGGATGACTAAAGAAGTTGAGGGTTTGGTTCAGAAAAAGAAGGAAGTATATGTAAGGTATAGACAGGATAGGTCGAGTGAATACTTAGAAGATTATAAAGGCAGTAGGAGTATACTTAAAAGGGAAATCAGGAGGGCAAAAAGGGGACATGAGATAGCTTTGGCAAGTAGAATTAAGGAGAATCCAAAGAGTTTTTACAAATACATTAAGAACAAAAGGGTAACTAGGGAGCGAATAGGGCCCCTCAAAGATCAGCAAGGCGGCCTTTGTGTGGAGCCGCAGAAAATGGGGAGACACTAAATGAGTATTTTGCATCAGTATTTATTGTGGAAAAGGATATAGAAGATATAGACTGTTGGGAAGTAGATGGTGACATCTTGCAAAATGTCCAGATTACAGAGGAGGAAGTGCTGGATGTCTTGAAATGGGTAAAGGTGGATAAATCCCCAGGACCTGATCAGGTGTACCCAAGAACTCTGTGGGAAGCTAGGGAAGTGATTGCTGGGCCTCTTGCTGAGATA
>NC_057718.1:60493329-60581300 GCF_004010195.1 Chiloscyllium plagiosum
GTTGGAATATTGTGTGCAATTCTGGTCTCTTTCCTATCGGAAAGATGTTGTGAAACTTGAAAGAGTTCAGAAAAGATTTACAAGGGTGTTGCCAGGGTTGGAGGATTTGAGCTATAGGGAGAGGCTGAACAGGCTGGGGCTGTTTTCCCTTAAGCATCGGAGGCTGAGGGGTGACCTTATAGAGGTTTACAAAATTATGAGCGGCATAGATAGGGTAAATAGGCAAACTCTTTTCCCTGGGGTCGGGGAGTCCAGAACTAGAGGGCATAGGTTTAGGGTGAGAGGGAAAAGATATAAAAGAGACCTACAGGGCAACATTTTCACACAGAGGGTGGTACGTGTATGAAATGAGCTGCCAGAGGAAGTGGTGGAGACTGGTACAATTGCAACATTTAAGAGGCATTTGGATGGGTGTATGAATAGGAAAGGTTTGGAGGGATTTGGGCCGGGTGATGGCAGGTGGGACTAGATTGAGTTGGGATATCTGGTCGGCATGGACAGGTTGGACTGAAGGGTCTGTTTCCATGCTGTACATCTCTATGACTTTATGACTCTATGTGCCGGTTAGGTGAAAAGGCTAAGTTAAATTGCCCACAGTATTCAGGGATGTATAGGTTAGATGCAGTTGTCAGAAATAAATGGGGGTAATAAGGAAGGTGTAAGGGTGAGTTAATCTTTGGAGGATCAGTGTGGTCTTGTTTGGCCTAATGGCCTGTTTCCACACTGTACGGATTCTATGAATGCCTTCTCTGCGTTGTTTGTGAGTTTTGATAAGATTTGTAGCTCAGGTTGAAGTTCTGGATGTAGGTTTGGTCACTGAGCTGGAAGGTTCATTTTCAGACATTTTGTCACCATACTAGGTAACATCTTCAGTGAACCTCTAGATGAAGCTTCCATGAATTCTCCTTAAGAACTTTGTGTTGAGCCACCTTATTAAACTGTTGTGGTTCATGTGGTGTAAGTACGCCCACAGTAGGAAGATCATTCCAGAATTTTCACCCAGCAACAGAAAGAAATTGCAACACGCTTACTAGTCAGAATAGTGTGTGATTTGGAAGAAAACTTACAGGTAGTTCTGTTCCCCTGTTGCCACTAGCCTTGTTCTTCCATGTGGTAGAGGTCACAGTTTGTTGCTGTTAAAAGAGTTTTGTTACTTTCTGCAGTGCATCTTGCATCTTGACACACATTGTGTACCAATGATAGACGGAATGAATGTTTCTGCAGGTGGATGGATGCCAGGCAAAGAAGTGTCCTGTGCTGGATGCTGTTCAGCTTCTTGAGATTTTTGGAGATGCACCCATATGGATGAGTGGAAAGTATTCCATCAAACCTCTGACTTGTGGTTTATAGATTGTGGACAGGCTTTGAGTCAAGTGGTGAGATACTGGCAGCAGAATTCCCATTCGCTGACCTGCTCTTGCAGGCAGGAATTCATGGCTGGTCCAGTTCAAATTCTAATCAATGGTAGCTTCACGATGTAAATGCTGAGGTACTTATCAAAAGTGGATTTTAGTTGCTGTCTTGTGTGAGAGTAGGGCATTTTCTGCCACTTATGTGATGCAAATATATCATTTCCCCTTATCAACCCAAGCCTAGAACTTTCTGCATTTGGAAATAGACTACTGCAATATCTGAGGAATCACAAATGGGTGCTGAGCAATGTTCAGCCATCAGTGAACAGCAGCACTTGTGACCTTTATGATGGAAGGAAAGTCATTGATGAAACAACTGAAGATGCTTGAACTTAAGACATTACCTTGAGGACATCCTACAGAAATGTCCTGGGAGTAGGATGATTGGTTGAAAAACAACCATCATCCTATTCCTTTGCATTCTAGCTAGTAATGCTTAACCTCCTATTTTTACTGATTTTCGTTCAACTAGAGTTGCTTGATGCCTCACCAGGGCAAGTGATGCCTTTATTGTCAAGGGAATCACTGTCACCTCTGGAACTCAGTGGAAGTGTCCATGGGTAGACCACAGTTATGATAATATCTGAAGCCAAGTGGTACTGGCAGAAGTCAAAATGAGCCTTAGTGAGAAGTCAATTGGTGAAATGTGTCATTTGATAACACTACTAATAAGACTTCCATCAATGTCAGTGATTGGGAGTAGATTTATGAGGTGGTAAGATTGGTTAGAGTGGATCATTTCCCTTTTTTATGGACAGAACATAGCTGGGCAATCTTCCTTGTTGCTGGATTGATGCCAGTTTTGTAGCTGTGCTAGAATAACTTGACAAAGGATAACAACTTATTCTGGAGCACAATTGCATAGCTCTACAGTTGAGAGGTTGTTGAGGCCTTTCATTTATGTAGCACCCATTATGTTCAGCTGCTTCTTGAATATTGTGCAAAATAAATTGATTATTTCAAGATTGCCCTTTGTGAAACTGGGGACTGTAAAAGGAAATTCAATGGATCATCCACTTTGTAATTCAGGATGAAGATTATGTACTGGCACTTGGCTCCCCATCACTGGGGATGGAGATGTATGTAAATGCCTCCACACCTTCCTAGTAGGTTAAATGTTCACTACAATTCATGACTGGATATAGGCAAAAGTGAATACTGCAAGCTGCTGGAAATCAGAGTCTAGATTAAAGGTGCTGGAAAAGCACAGCAGGTCAGGCAGCATCCGAGGAGCAGGAAAATCAATGTTTCAGGCTAAAGCCCTTCATCAAGAATGAAGGCAGGGAGCCTCCAGGCTGGAGAGATAAATGGGAGGGTGGGGTGGGGCTGGAGAAAAGGTAGCAAAGAGTACAATAGGTGGATGGGGGTGGGATTGAAGGTGATAGGTGAGAGAGGAGCGGAGAGGGAGGAAGGAAGATTGGCAGATAGGACATTCACCCATTGTACTTTTTGCTACCTTTCCCCACCCTCCTCTCTGACCTATCACCTTCTTCCCCACCCCATCCACCTATTGTACTCTTTACTACCTTCTCCCCAGCTCCACCTCCCCCCTCCCGTTTATCTCTCCACCCTGGAGGCTCCCTGCCTTCATTCCTGATGAAGGGCATTTGCCTGAAATGTTGATTTTCCTATTCCTCGGATGCTGCCTAACCTGCTGTGCTTTTCCAGCATCATTCTAATCTAGAGTCATGACTGGATATGTCAGGACTGTGCAGCTTAGATCTGATCCATCAGTTGTAGGATTGCTTACTTCCACTGATAGCAAGTTGAAATTTAGCAAGTACGTAGTCTAGTGTAGTTGAAACTTTATTGCTGGAACAGCACAGCAGGTCAGGCAGCATCCAGGGAACAGGAGATTCGACGTTTCGGGCACAGGCCCTTCTTCAGGCACAGAGAAGGGCCTGAAGAAGGGCCTGTGCCCGAAACGTCGAATCTCCTGTTCCCTGGATGCTGCCTGACCTGCTGTGCTGTTCCAGCAATAAAGTTTCAACTTTGATCTCCAGCATCTGCAGACCTCACTTTCTCCTCGTAGTCTAGTGTACAAAGTTAAAAATCACTCAACACCAGGTTATAGTCAAACAGGTTTAATTGGAAGCACACTAGCTTTCGGAGCGACGCTCCTTCATCAGGTGATAGTGGAGGGCTCAATCGTAACACAGAATTTATAGCAAAAATTTACAGTGTGATGTAACTGAAATTATACATTGAAAAATTGATTGTCTGTTAAGCCTTTCATCTGTTAGAATACAGTGATAGTTTCACTTCTTTCATGTGTAAATCACAAAATCTTTTTTTTAAAAGTTGCATTCTCGGGTTAGCTGTTAACAATGGTGACAGCTAGACAATATGTTGAAGGTGTTGGCCTCCTGTGTTCTCTGTCTATGCCATGATGCTTAGATTGATTCTAATCTAAAAAGTGAGATAACGGAGTTCTACATAATTTCATGCAGTTTTTGAGCTCAGAGTTCTACATGAATGCATGCAGTTTTTGAGCAACGTACAATGTAACCCTGCAAGTACAAATTCACCCCACAAAATATATGTGTGCATGTGGGTCTTTGTCTGTCTATGTGTGTGTGTCTGTCTGGGTTGGGGGTTGTGAGTGTGAGAAAGTGTATGTGTGTGTGTGTAGTGAGTGCAGAGTGTCTTAAGTCTGTGAGGGGGTGCATGTGTGAGTGTGGGAGTGTGTGTGTCTGTAAGGGTGTGTGTGGGGTCTGTGTGCGCATCTGTATGTATCTGTGTCCGTGTGTATGTGAGAGTGTGTGTATGTAGGAATATCTGTGTGTGTGTGTAGTGCAATGGTGATCACTTGTAATGTGACATGAACCCAAGGTCCCAGTTGAGGCCCTCCTTATGGGTACCGAACTTAGCTACCAGCCTCTGCTCAGCCACTTTTCTCTGCTACCTGTCCTGAAGTCCACCTTGGAGGATGGTCACCCGAAAGTCCGAGGCTGAATGTTCTGGACCACTGAAGTGTTCCCCAACTGGGAGGGAACCCCCCCTGTCTGTTGATTGTTGTGCGGTGCCTATTCATCCGTTGCCATAGCCTTTGCTCGGTTTCCCCAATGTACCATGCCTCCGGGCATCCTTGCCTGCAACGTATAAGATAGACAACGTTGGCTGAGTCACATGATTACCTGCCATGTACAAGGTGGAAGGTGTCCCCACATTTAATGGTGGTATCCATGTCCACATTCTGACACGTCTTGCAGCATCTACCATGACAGGGTTGTATGGAGTTGTCCTGAGAGCCGGGCAGCTTGCTACGAACACCGATCTGTTTGAGGTTTGGCAGTTGTTTAAAGGCAAGTAGTGGATGTGTGGGGAAGGTCTTGGTGAGGTGCTCATCCTCATTGATAATGTGTTGCAGGTCACGAAGAACATGGCGTAATTTTTCAGCTCCTGGGAAGTACTGAACAACGGATGAATGGGCACCACACAACAATCAACAGACAGGAGGGTTCCCTCCCAGTTGGGGAACACTTCAGTGGTCCAGGACATTCAGCCTCGGACCTTCGGGTGACCATCCTCCAAGGTGGACTTCGGGACAGGCAGCAGAGAAAAGTGGCCGAGCAGAGGCTGATAGTTAAGTTCCATACCCATAGGGAGGGCCTCATCCGGGACCTTGGGTTCATGTCACATTACAGGTGACCACTATTGCACTATGCACACACCCAGATACTCCTACACACACACAGATACTTCTACACACACACACACACACACACTCTCACATACACACGGACACACAGACGCGCACACAGACACCCACACATGCCTTTACAGACACACACACTCCCACACTCACACATGCACCCCCTCACAGACTTAAGACATTCTGCACTCACTACACACACACACATACACTTTCTCACACTCACAACCCCCAACCCAGACAGACACACACACATAGACAGACAAAGACCCACATGCACACATATATTTTGTGGGGTGAATTTGTACTTGCAGGGTTACATTGTACGTTGCTCAAAAACTGCATGCATTCATGTAGAACTCTAAGCTCAAAAACTGCATGAAATTATGTAGAACTCCGTTATCTCACTTTTTAGATTAGAATCAATCTAAGCATCATGGCATAGACAGAGAACATAGGAGGCCAACACCTTCAACATATTGTCTAGCTGTCACCATTGTTAACAGCTAACCCGAGAATGCAACTTTTAAAAAAAAGATTTTGTGATTTACACATGAAAGAAGTGAAACTATCACTGTATTCTAACAGATGAAAGGCTTAACAGACAATCAATTTTTCAATGTATAATTTCAGTTACATTGCATTGTACATTTTCGCTATAAATTCTGTGTTACGATTGAGCCCTCCACTATCACTTGATGAAGGAGCGTCGCTCCGAAAGCTAGTGTGCTTCCAATTAAACCTGTTGGACTATAACCTGGTGTTGTGTGATTTTTAACTTTGTACACCCCAGTCCAACACCGGCACCTCCAAATTATGTAGTCTAGTGTTGTTGCTTTAATAGGCTGACCCCTCTTTTGGTCACAATGGTTCTTTCTGGTATGTTCCCTTATTGAAGCAAAGTTGGTTGATCAGAAGTATGGTAATTGTGGGATCCAGGATTCACTGAATCATCAATTCAGATATTTTCTATGAAAACTGATCAGAGATATTTTAATACACCTGTGGAGCATTTGGGACTTGAACCCAGGCCTCTTGGCTCAGAGGTAGAGATATGACCACTGTGCCACAAGAATGCCCAAGTCATGAGTTCACAAATTGTACTTGAATATAATTCACCTGCTGTTGGTCCACATTGTCTCATGGATCCCCTGTTTTGAGCTATATCTATCGTCATCTGCCACAAGCTCAGAACAACAGATATGTCCTTCAGTACGTGTTTGTTTGGATTGAACTGAAATCATGTCTCTTCTTGTCTGTTGTTGTCATGTGACCTCTGTCATGAGGCAAACACACATTGTATACAAATACCTTAGGCTAACTTCAATACAGGCCTTTTGTTAAACACATTGTTGTGTGCTACACTTGAAACATGGTGTCAGAAGTAGAACTGAGGTGAATGTTGCAAAGTTGTAACAGAACACAGCCACTGACAGGGAGACCTAGTTATGCACAGAGTTGTGAACAGACACTAAGGAAAACAATGAAACCACCAGATCATGGATGGCAAGCAAATGCCTCTCCTAGTGCATTCAAGATCTTGCTGCAACAAATTAATTTCTTCTTTTCTGTGCTTTGTTGCTCAAAATTGGCTATTGAAATATGGTTCATTTTTTTATATTCCCATGTTTGGCACCATTGTCTTTCCAAACTGAACAGTTGCAGGCAATATTTGATGTTCAATATGCACAATTATCAAACATGTGTTAATTAAAACAGAAGATGCAAATCTCTTTATACAGACTCAATTGTCTTGTTTCAATGTCTTCAGAATAAAATGGTAATTCTAATGCAGACAATTTTGGTTATTCAGTATTAGTCATCTGGACTTGGCTCAATCTGTACATAGAGGGTCATAGAAGTCATTTTAGATCAGTATTGTCCTTTTCTGAAACACTTTGAAAAGTCTCAGGTTTAATGGTTGATGATGACTGTTAAATTCGGATGGACCATATTAACTATTACCATAACAAACATGGAGGAATACAGATTTATTGGTTGAGAGTAGGAGGTAGCTAATATTGAGCAGGCTATTTCTTTGCTTATTTTTGACCTGCTTCACTAAATTTTATTGGACTCCTAAACAGTGATATGGACTCCCAAAATCACTGCTTCCCAACTACTTGCCAGTATTCTGACACCACTGGTGGGTCGGGACATGCCTAAAGTTAATGATAGAGGCACTTGAGATATTAGTTCTAACCTGTAATTCTGAAAATATTCCTAAAAGGCTGGTGTTTCACATATCTATAGTATAGCTCTCCCAATTTCAAAGTAAGTCCCATGATCTTAGCATTTTTTTTAATATAATGGACTTCGGAGTATTGACTGTGCTATTGTTGAATTGTGGTCCATTGAGTTTTATTTTCATTTAGCTGATCTGAAGTGCTTTGATACAAATGAGTAGCTTTTGATTATTTCAGAGGAGACTTAAGATTCAAGTTATTATTGGTCTGCAATTACATGTGGGCTAGACTGGATAAGAATAGCAGCTTTCCTTCCTTTACGAGTATTTGTAAATCATGGACTTTTATAACAACTTGATGGTTTTCTGCTCTCCAGTAAGTAGTTACCTTGCTCAGACATTTTATGGTCATGTGACACTTAGTGGTTGACACTGAGATGTGGCTACTTCCAAAGGTGCTTCTTTAACAAATCATGATTCTTCAACTTTCAACTGCTGCTAAAGTTCTGAAAATACTTCATTTAGATTCTCCTCTCTATCACCAGTGATAATGGATTGTGACCCAAATATTTAGAGGTGTGTTGTGTGGCAGGAGTCAGGAAAACTTCCAGTTCACTGAAGCATCTTGGGATAGACTCACACAAATTTGGAGGATGCACGATGGAATCAGGCCATCTGTCCTCTACGTGCAAGTTAGAGTCATAGGGCCATAAATTGTATAGCATGGAAACTTACCCTTCGGTCCAACTCGTCCATGACAACCAGGTATCCTAAATCAATTTAGTCGCAACTGCCAGCATTTGTCCCATGTCCCTTGAAACCCTTCCTATTCATGTATCCATTCAAATGCCTTTTAAACATTGTAATTGTACCAGCTTCCACCACTTCCTTGGCAGCTCGTTCCATACACGCACTACCCTCTGTGTCAAAAGATTGCTCCTTAAGTTCCTTTTACATCTTTCCTCTCTCACCTTAAACATATGCTTTCTAGTTCTGGACTCCCTACCATTGGAAAAAGACTTGCCTATTCACCCTATCCATGTCCTTCATGAATTTATAAATCTCTGTAAAGCCAACCCTCAGCCTCCGACACTCCAGGGAACATAGCCCCAGCTTATTCAGCTTATCTCAATAGTTCAAACCCACAAACCACAGCAACGTCCTTGCAAATCTTTTCTGCACCCTTTCAAGTTTAACAATATCTTTCCTACAGCAGGGAGAATAGAACTGAACAAAATGTTCCAAAAATGGCCTAACCAATGCCTTGAACTGACACAATGTAGCATCCCAATTCCTACACTCAATGCACTGATCAATAAAGGCAAGTGTACGAAATACCTTCTCCACTACCCTGGCTCCACCTTCAAACCTGCACCCCAATGTCTCTTTGTTTGCGACACTCCCCAGGATCCTACCATTAAGTGTATAGGTCCTGTCCTGATTTGCCTTATTAAACTGCAAAACCCTACATTTATCCAAATTAAACCCAATCTGCCATTCCTCAGCCCATTGGCTCAGCTGATCAAGGTGGCCAGTGGGGCTGCTGAGTGCTGAGGAAGGGCATTGAAAAGCCCCTGAAATCCTGTCCCAGTTGTTTTTGTGACATATTAGATTCTCTAGACTTTATCCCTCACAGTTCCTCACCCCACACTCTCCTCATGCCATGACCATACTAGCTCAAGCCAACTCATGCCACTCACACCTTCAAAGGCGCCTTATATCTTCCATGTGAAATTATTGTCAACTGATGCCTACTCACCAAGGATCCACTTGGGAGACCACAAAAGCTATGTTGAGATTCAGCAAAAATAACAGTTTTCATATCAGTTACAACCTTTACTATATTAAGAAAGCCGCACACACATAAGTGAAAGCATATTCAAAACTTTGAAGTTCCCTCAATTATTATTGACCAAATGAAGGGCTCAATCAAATTGTGAATTCAAGATTCTCATCTGAGATCTTGGTAGTGTGGAAAACAACCAAGCATTATGAATGGCATAATGAGAACTCGGTGGCTGATGTCACAAGACACTATTATAAATACCAGAACAGATATTTTTCAACTTTCACTTACTCATAGAGTCATAGAGTCATAGAGATATACAGCATGGAAACAGACCCTTCGGTCCAACCTGTCCATGCCAACCAGATATCCCAACCCAATCTAGTCCCACCTGCCAGCACCCGGCCCTCCAAACCCTTCCTATTCATATACCCATCCAAATGCCTCTTAAATGTTGCAATTGTACCAGCCTCCACCACATCCTCTGGTAGCTCATTCCACATACGTACTACCCTCTGCATGAAAAAGCTGCCCCTTAGGTCTCTTTTATACCTTTCCCCTGTCACCCTAAACCTATGCCCTCTAGTTCTGGACTCCCCGACCCCAGGGAAAAGACTTTGCCTATTTATCCTATCCATACCCCTCATAATTTTGTAAACCTCTATAAGGTCACCCCTCAGCCTCCGACGCTCCAGGGAAAACAGCCCCAGCCTGTTCAGCCTCTCCCTGTAGCTCAAATCCTCCAACCCTGGCAACATGCTTTTAAATCTTTTCTGAACCCTTTCAAGTTTCACAACATCTTTCCGATAGGAAAGAGACCAGAATTGCACACAATATTCCAACAGTGGTCTAACCAATGTCCTGTACAGCCGCAACATGACCTCCCAACTCCAGCAGAATATTTTATAACATTAAAGGTCTTCTCAGCTTGAGTTTTTGTCTTACCTTTCTTTGATACAGATGAACTATTTATTTTTTACAGGGCTGGGGAGTTAAATAATTTTATATTATGTCAGTTTTAAAACCTTATTGTTCATCAAGAGCATTTATGACTACTCCAAAATTCTGTCACATGCACATTGCACGTTAAGGTCCTTGCTACACTGAAAGTGAGATCTAATTAAACTTAGTACTCAGTTGAAATGATCCTGTTGAGTTTGGGTTTCTAACATGTAGGAGTAAGGCCTTGGCTCCTTTTATCAATAAACTGGAATATGTTGGTAATGGTACAGAAACTTCCAAATTAAGTTCTGCTTTCCACATTTGTATTAAAATTTGGACCTGTTTTTGCAGGACATTGATAAATAAACACTATAATGTGAACTGTAAACAAAAAAATTTAAATCTGCTATCAAGAGGGGTACATTGGGTTCCAAGAGATCAATTGCGTTAGGGGACTCTCTAGTCTGAGGTACGGACAGACGTTTCTGTGGCCAGCAGAGAAAAAGTCAGAATGGTGTGTTACCTCCTTAGTGCCAGGATCAAGGATGTCTCAGAGAATGCAGAATGTTCTCAAGGAAGAGAGGGATCAGCAGGAGGTCATTGTACACATTGGAACCAATGACATAAGAAGGGAAAAGGATGAGATTCTGAAGGGAGAATATAGAGAGTTAGGCAGGAACTTAATAAGGAGGTGCTCGAGAGTAGTAACAAGCTGGTGAGTGAAGAAATAGGAGGATGGAACAGATGAATGCATGGCTGAGGAGCTGGTGTATGGGGGAAGGATTCACATTTTTGGATGATTGGAATCTCTTCTGGGGTAGAAGTGACTTGTACAGGGAGAGATTGCACTTGCATTGGAAGGGGACTCTCGTATACTGGCAGGGAGATTTGCTAGAACTAGTCTGGAGGATTTAAAATGGTAAAGTTGGGGGGGAGGGAGGAGGGTCCCAGTGAGATAGTGAGGAAAGGTATTAATCTGAGACTGGTACAGTTGAGAACAGAAGCGAGTCAAAAAGTTAGAACAGGCAGGGACAAAACAGAGAACAAGGGAGAACCGATAAATTAAACTGCACTTATTTCAAAGTAAGAATGCCTAACAGGGAAGGCAGATGAAGTCAGGGCATGATTAGGAATGTGGGACTGGGATATCATATCAAATACAGAAACATGGCTCAGGAATGGACAGGACTGGCAGCTCAATGTTCCAGGATACAAATGCTAAAGGAAGGACAGAAAGGGAGGCAAGAGAGGAGGGGAAGTGGTGTTTTTGATAAGGGATTGCCTTACAGCTGTGCTGAGGGAGGATATTCCCGGAAATACACCCAGGAAAGTTATTTGGGTGTAACTTAGAAATAAGAAAAGGATGATCACCTTATTGGGATTCTATTACAGACCCCCTAATAGTCAGAGGGAAATTGAGAAATAAGTTTGTAAGGAGATCTCAGTTATTTATAAGAATAATCGGGTAGCTATGGTCAGGGATTTTAACTTTCCAAACATACACTGGGACTGCCATAGTGTTTAGGGTTTGGTTGGAGAGGAATTTATTAAATGTTTCTGATTCAGTATGTGGATGTACCTACTAGACAAGGTGCAAAACTTGACCTACTCTTGGGAAATAAGGCAGGGCAGGTGACTGAGGTATCACTGGGGGAGCACTTTGGGGCCAGTGACCATAATTCTATTTTTTTCTCTTCCCCGACACTACTACCTAACCATGATAGTGCTTATATTTTCCCCAGCACCACTGTTGTTTGTGTGCAGGTGTGAGACACAGTGAAAGACAACAGATGTACAAATCTTTATTCAATTTCCACCACCAGGAAGCAAGGAAACACCTGAGTGGCCAGTGACAAGCGGTGCCCTTCTCAAAGGGCAATGCTGTGTGATCGAAAAAGTGAAGGGGAGAGCAAGGTTTAAATCAAAATAGAGTTGGATGGAGAAAACAAACACTCCACTCCCTGTAGTGCCCACCTCTCCCTGAACAGTTCAAAGGTGTTGGTAGACACTGCATGCTCCTTCTCCAGGGATACCTGGGCTTGGACGTAGCCGTGGAAGAGGGGCAGGCAATTGCGACCATAATTGTATTAGTTTTAAAATAGTGATGGAACAGGATGGACCAGACCTCAAAGTTGAAATTCTAAACTGGAGGAAGGCTAATTTTGACGATATTTGGCAAGAACGTTCAAAAGCTGATTGGGGGCAGATGTTCACAGGTGAAGGGACGACTGAAAAATGGGAAGCCTTCAGAAATGAGATAACGAGAGTCCAGAGACAGTATATTCTTGTTAGGGTGAAAGAATGCTGGCTGACTAGAGAAATTGAGGGTTTAGTTAAGCAAAAGAAGTAATGTGTTAGGTATAGACAAGATAGATCGGGTGAATCCTTAGAAGAGTATAAAGGCAGTAGGAGTATACTTAAGAGGAAAATCAGGAAGGCAAAAATGGGACATGAGGTAGCTTTAGCAAATAGAGTTAAGGGTTTTTACAAATACATTAAGGACAAAAGGATAACTAGGGAGAGAAAAGGGTCCCTCAAAGATCCCTGAAGAAGGGCTTATGCCCGAAACGTCGATTCTCCTGTTCCCTGGATGCTGCCTGACCTGCTGCGCTTTTCCAGCAACACATTTCCATCCCTCAAAGATCAGCAAGGCAGCCTTTGTATGGAGCTGCAGGAGATGGGGGAGATAATAAACAAGTATTTTGCATCAGTATTTACTGTGGAAAAGGACATGGAAGATGTAGAATGCAGGGAAATAGATGGTGACATCTTGAAAAATGTCCATATTACAGAGGAGGAAGTGCTGGATGTCTTGAAACGCATAAAAGTGGATAAATCCCCAGGACCTGATCAGGTGTACCCTGGAACTCTGTGGGAAGATAGGGAGGTGATTGCTGGGTCCCTGGCTGAGACATTTGTATCATCAATAGTTACAGGTGAGGTGCCAGAAGACTGGAGGTTGGCTAACGTGATGCCACTATTTAAGAAAGGTGGTAAGGACAAGCCAGGGAACTATAGAGCAGTGAGCCTGATGTCGGTGGTGGGCAAGTTGTTGGAGGGAATCCTGAGGGACAGGATGTACATGTATTTGGAAAGGCAAGGACTGATTAGGGTTAGTTAACATGGCTTTGTGCATCAGAAATCATATCTCACAAACTTGATTGAGTTTTTTTGAAGAAGTAACAAAAAGGACTGATGAGAGCAGAGTGGTGGACGAGATCAATATAGACTTCAGTAAGGTATTCAACAAGGTTCCCTGTGGGAGACTGGTTAGCAAGGTTAGATCTCACGGAATATAGGAAGAACTAGCCATTTGGATACAAAACTGGCTCAAAGGTAGAAGACAGAGGGTGGTGGTGAAGTATTGTGTTTGAGACTGGAGGCCTGTGACCAGTGGAATGCCACAAGGATCGGTGCTGGGCCGACTACTTTTTGTCCTTTATATAAATGGTTTGGATGTGAGCAAAAAAGGTAAAGTTAGTAAGTTTGCAGATGACACCAACACTTGAGGTGTCACAGACAGTGAAGAAGGTTCCCTCAGATTACAACAGGATCTTGACCAGATGGGCCAAGGGCTGAGGAGTGGCAGTGGAGTTTAATTTAGATAAATGTGAGGTGCTGCATTTTGGGAAAGCAAATCTTAGCAGGATTTATACCCTTAATGGTAAGGTCCTAGGGAGTATTGCTGAAGAAAGAGACCTTGGAGTGCTGGTTCATATCTCCTTGAAAGTGGAGTCGCAGGTAGATAGGATAGCAAAGAAGGCATTTTGCTATGCTTTCCTTTATTGGTCAGAGTATTGAGTACAAGAGTTGGGAGGTCATGTTGCGGCTATACAGGACATAGATTGGGCTACTTTTGGAATATTGTGTGCAATTCTGGTCTCCTTCCGATTGAAAGGATGTTGTGAAACATGAAAAGGTTCAGAAAAGATTTACAAGGATGTTGCCAGGGTTGGAGGATTTGAGCTATGAGGAGAGTTGAATAGGCTTGGGCTGTTTTCCCTGGAGCGATGGATTCTTGAGGGGTGACCTTATAGAGGTTTATAAAAGCAGGAAGGGCATGGATAGGATAAATAGATAAAGGCTTTTTCCCTGGCATCCAGAACTGGAGGGCATAGGTTTAGGGTGAGAGGGGAAAGATACAAAAAAGAGACCTGAGGGGCAACGTTTTCACACAGAGGGTGGTACTTGTTTGGAATGAGCTGCAAGAGTTAGTGGTGGAGGCTCATATAATGGCAACATTTAAAAGACATCTGAATGGTGTATGAATAGGAAGGGTTTGGAGGGATATGGGCTGGGTGCTGGCAGGTGGAACTAGATTGGGTTGGGATATCTGTTCAGCATGGACGAGTTGGACTGAAGGGTCTGTTTCCATGCTGTACTTATCTATGACTCAATGACTCTATGTGTCAATTTGATTTTTGAAAATATATGTACGGTTTGACATAGAGAACATAGAACATACAGCTCAGTACAAGCCCTTCAGTCCACGATGCTGTGCCAAACATTTATCTTAATCTCAGGTCAATCTAACCTACACACCCTCAATTTACTGCTTTCCATGTGTTTGTCCAACAGTCACTTAAATGCCCCTCATATGTCTGACTCTACTACCACTGCTGGCAGTGCATTACACGCACCCATCACTCTCTGCATAAAGAAACTACCTCTGATATCTCCCCTATACCTTCCTCCAATCACCTTAAAACTATGACCTCTCATGACAATCATTTCTGTCCGAGGGAAAAGTCTCTGGCTATCTACTCTATCAATCCCTCTCATTACCTTTTACACCTCTATCAAATCACCACTCTTCATTCTTCTTTCCAGTATGAAAAGCCCCAGCTCACTCAACTACTCTTCATGAGACAAGCCTCCTGCACCCTCTCTAAAGCATATACACCCTTCCTATAATAAGGCAACCAGAACTGGATGCAATTTTCCAAGTGTGGTCTTACCAGTGTTATATAGAGCTGCAACAAAACCTCATGCCCCTTTAACTCAATCCCCTGTTAATGAAATCCAAAATACCATACACCTTCTGAACAACACTGTCAATTTGGGTGGAAACTTTGAGGGATCTATGACCCCAAGATCCTGCTGTTCCTCCACACTGTCAAGAATCCTGTCTTTAACCCTGTATTCAGCATTCAAATTTGACCTTCCAAAATGAATCACTTCATATTTATCCAGGTTGAACTCCACCTGCCACTCCTTGGCCCAGCTCTGCATCCTGTCAATGTCTTGTTGTAGCCTGCAACAGCCCTTGACACAATCTACAACACCAATGACCTTTGTGTCAACAGCAAACTTAATAACTCACCCTTCCACTTCTTCATCCACGTCATTTACAAAAACTACAAAGAGAAGAGGCCAAAGACCAGATCCCTGCAGGACACCACTGGTCACTGACCTCCTGCAGACTACTTTCCAAACACTACCACTCATTGTCAACTTTTAGCCAGCCAATTCTGTATCCAGCCAGCCAAATTTCCCTATATCTCATACCTCCTAACTCTCTGAATGAGCCTACCATGGAGAACCTTATTAAATGCCTTACTGAAATCCATATACACCACATATCTATGACTCAATGACTCTATGTGTCAATTTGATTTTTGGAGACACTGAAAAAATATGTACAGTTTGACATAGAGAACATAGAACAGTACAGCTCAGTACAGGCCCTTTGTCAACTTGTCTCGTCACATCCTCAAAGAACTCGATAAGGCTTGTGAGACATGACCTGCCCCTCACAAAGCCATGCTGATGATCATATTAATCAAATTATGTTTTTTCAAATAATCATAAATCCTATCTCTCAGAATCCTTTCCAGTACTTTGCTTACCACAGATGTAAAACTGGCTAGTCTGTAATTTCTAGGGATTTTCCTATTCCTTTTCTTGATCAGAGAAACAACAATCGCCTCCTTCCAATCATCCGGTACTACACCCGTGGAGAGTGAGGATACAAAGATCATCGAAAGAGGTGCAGCAATCTCATTTCTCACTTCCCATAGTAACCTTGGATATATCTGGTCTGACCCTGGGGACTTATCCATCTTGATGCGTCCAAGAATTTCCAGCACATCCACTTTCTTAATATCAATCTGTTCAAGCCTATTAACCTCATCCACAGTGTTCTCACTATCAACAAGGTCCCTCTCTCTAGTGAACACCAAAGCAAAAAACTTATTTAGGGCTTCCCCTACCTCTTCAGACTCCAGGCACAAGTTCCTTTGGCCCTACCCTCTCTCTGATCATTCTCTTATTCCTCACATAAGTGTCGAACACCTTTGGGTTTTCCCTAATCCTTCCCATCAAGGCATTTTTCTGCCCCCTCCCAGCTCTCTGCAGTCCATTTTTGAGTTATTTCCTAGCTACCCTAATTCTCTAAAGCTGTGCCATTTCCTTGCTTCCTCAACCTTAAGTAAGCTTCCTTCTTCCTCTTGACGAGAAGCTCCTCTTCTCTTGTCATCCAAGGCTCTTTCACCTTTGTGAAGGACACCTTAAAATTATCCTTGTCTCAGTGGGACAAAGTTATCCAACAATCGCAACAAGTGCTCCTTAAACAGCGTCCACATTTCTATTGTGCATTTCCCTTAGAACAATTGTTCCCAATTTATACTTCATAGCTCCTATCTAAAAGCAGCACAATTTCCCCTCTCCCAATTAAATACCTCCCCATGCTGTCTATTCCTATCCCTCTCCATGGTAGGAAACCAAGAACTAGGAACAATTGTAAGCTCCACAGTGTACTAAGGCTTCTTTGAATCATCCAAAAGGAGATTCAAAGCCAATACAAGTCAATGAGGTTCCTGCAGGTATCCACTTATGTGTTTAAGGATTCATTCTGGCCTTAGTGAGAATAGGGAACAGAGCATGTGCAAGACTCCTGAACATGTAGTGCAACCTGGAGCAGAGCTAAAGACCGAAGGGCTTGTGAGCCAGCATGCCTCTGCCTTCTTATGCAGTCTTCCAAACATCTTGTTACTGTTCTGTTCTTTAGCAGTTGGTGTGGCGGACAATCTTGGGTGTGTTTAACTTTCAGGCATTGACTGATCTGCTGTTTCCAATGTTTTTTTTTATTTTCAATGCACTGTCTTGCTAATTCTGAAAATCAAGTACTAACTATGTCATTTATTATCAGAAAACATCTTTTCAAGACATATGCACCCTCTGTAATATTAGTTTTGAAAATAACTTTTTATGCTGATATTTAAATTCTATTTGATTCAATCACTTAATAAAACTAGAAAAAAGAGTGGATGTATAGGCTTTACCACACACCCTTTCTCAGTTATGTGCTAAGATGATTATGTTGACTTTACCTATAGGCTGCTTGTTTAACTACATGTGAAGTCAATAAGGTTCACTAAAATTATTCTTGTGAGACCAACCGATGGATTATTTTTCACAATAGTATTTTTCTTAACCAGTATGCTAATACCCCAGCTTTCATGTCCAAGCATGGCCATAAAATCTAAATCTAAATCTAGCTCATTTCCCATTCATGCATCTATGATTCACATTCCAATATTTCTCAGTAACTTAATCAGAGTTGATTTTAAGTTTACTGTCTGCATTAGTAACAACATGAATGCTGAGGGAAATAGACTATCATGGAATTGTTTAGTCCACTGAATAAATAAGTGAATTAAAATATGATCCCTTTTCCTGATTGTGCTACATCAGGTAGCAAACACCAAGAGTATAATTCAAGCACATTGCCAATCCACGCACTGTAATATTTAATAAGTAGGCACAAAAAACCTGATTTCTCTTTGAATGATCCCAAATTTATCTTTTCAACATGTTGTAATTGGTTCTCACTCTGCAAGCACACTAGTTACGACAGAGACCGGTATCCTGCACAAATATTAGTATCCTGTCACCAAGTACCCTTTATTTAAATGTGCACAGTAAACTGGCTGTGACCAGTCAGCTCAAAATTAGTCCCTGAAGACAGGAGACTCTGAATCCCCTATTTATATCTGTCAGTCAGGCTCCCTGTTTGGCCCAGGTTAACAGCCCCAGTCAAGGATCTCATAGTCAATGAGATCCACCTAGATGTAAACATTATAGACATGATTTAACTTATTTACTTCAATAGCCTTCTCAATTAATTGATTTAGCAAGTCCCAATATCCTCTGGTGTCTTGCTTCCCATTTTTGCTTCTACCAATTTAGAATTGGACCATTCACCATGGCAAATAATTCAGTTTGCCAATCTCTTCCAAAAGCTTCAATTTGATAACCTCAAAATCACCTCTTTACTGTAGAATACATGTTTAACTTCCTTGACCCTTTCTTATAAATTGTTTCCTATTTTTGGCTATTGTTGATTTGCTTGTTTTGATAGATCGCTCTAGATCGACCAATTGCATTTTTCAAAGTTCACTCCAGGTAAAGACAGAAAAAAAGAGATGTTTCAATGTGCAGGTTGTTGAGTACTGTTGTCGACCCCCTTAATCTGGCTTTGAGTTTCCAAAAGTTTCCATACTTCCAGATTGCTATTTGCAACTCCAGAGAAAAATCATAGGAACATCAAAAATGATTTTTTTGTCAGTTTCTTTGAACATATTTCTTTACCAGACATAAAATTGTTCAACATAAAATAATTGGCTCTTCGGCTGACAGTCAAGCATTGTCCAGCTGGATACTGAGTCTTTTACTTTCCAATCAGTGTAGGAGGGCATTGCGACATAATAAATGATATGTTGGCTAACCTGGAGTATGGAGTAAATCATGTGATAGAGCATTCAAGAGTAGATTTTATCATACTTGACCACCCTAGTTGGAAACTATTTCCCTGACAGATACAATTGCCATTTTCCATATTTGGATGTGCAGGTAGGACATCAGGGAAGGAAGAGATGGTTGAAGTAAAACAATTCGAAGTATATCATTGGGCTGCATTTTGCAGTGAAATGAATGATTATCTGCACAGCACTCACTATTATTATTCAGTAAATCAACTAGCAACCTCTAGGAGGTCTGCAGGTGCAGCTAAATGCATAGACCAGGAAGCTGTTGGCTGAGTTTCTGAGGTCTTCCACAAGTTGTAGAAAAATAATATCCCCATGAGTTACTGAAATATATGGACGGGTATGAAGTTGTTATAATTGCCTGATGTATAAAAACTCAAAAAAAGGTGAAAGTACCCTTTTAATAGCATGAAATATTTTAATTATTGCTAATCAATCTTTCAGGCCATACTGCATTGTTTACCTTCTTGACATGGTCCCGCATGTCCAATCGGATTGCTAATTTTTCCAATATTTGGTTGAAAGTTAAGCAAGTGGAATGAATGGCTGGCACACTTGTTCACTGCTGAGTGTCAAATCCAGTTCGATCAATTCCATGAAATCATGGCTAATCTGATCATCTTCGATCGTGTTTTCCTGCCCTTTTCTCATACCCTTTTGGAATAAAAATCTGTCTATCTCAGGCTTGAACATACTTAATGACTCAGCCTCGACAGCTATCTATGGTAAAGAATTCCACAGGTTCACTGCTCCCTGACAGAAGAACTTCCTCATCTCTGTCCTAACTAAGCAACCCCTGCCTCTCAGATTATGTCCTCTCATCCTTGACTCTCCGATAAGGGGAAGCAACCTCTTTGCATCTCCTTTGTCAAGCCCCCGAATCTTTTAACCAGGTTTCTGTTTATTCTTCTGAGTACAAGTCCGACATACTCAACACATCCACATAAGAAAATCCCTCCATACTTATAATCAACCTAATAAACCTCCACTGGACTGCCTCCAATGCCAGTATGTCTTTCCTTAGATTAGAATTCAAAACTGTTCATATTGTTCCAGATTATGTTAAATAAATGTCTAATGTGCTTTTAGCAAGATTTCCCAATTTTTATACATCATTCTCTTTGGAATAAAGGCCAGCACTCTATTTGCCTTCCTTATTGTCCATTGACCTTGTACATCAGTTTTTAATGATTCATGTATGAGAACCCCTAAATTGCTCTTTGTTGCAGCTTTCTGTAGTCTTTCGCTATTTAAATAATATTCAGTTCCTCTATTCTTCCTGCCAAACTGCATAACATTAAGTTTTTTTCACATTATATACAATCTGACATGTTTTTGCACACCCACCTAACTTGTCTAATCCCTCTTTGTAGATTATTTGCATTTTCATGTTGTCCTCAAACTTATCAATTGTACATTCATTTCCCTCATCCATGCCTTGAATGTATATTGTAACTAATTGTAAGTCCAGCACTCAGTTGCAGATTGCCATCCTAAAAATGCCCATCTTATCCCAACTCTAAGTCTTCTATTAGTTTGCCAATCTTTTATCTGTCCAATCATGCACTATCATACACTGCATTTGCTTCAATTAAATGGACATATCTAAGGGGCCATGATCATTCATGCAGGTCCAGTGCTCCCAGTTCAAGGATTAGTGATAATTTAGTCAGTGAGCTGCACAGTGATCAGTCAGAATGGTCTGGTCACTCATTAGTTGGAGCTGTCATTCCAAGTCAGTTAGGAGATAGGCCAGGATCTGTCAAGTATGCCTGTTCACTGAAAGTCAAAAGCGATTATGAAAGTGTCGTTGTTATGGTTGGTCAGTTGGGAAGTCAATTAGAGTTATAGAATCATAGGGAAGTGCAGCACAGAATCAGACCCTTCAGTCCAACTCATCCATGCTGACCAGATATCCCAACCCAATCTAGTCCCATCTGCCAGCACGTGGCCTATATCCCTCCAAACCCTTCCTGTTCATAAACCCATCCAGATGCCTTTTATATGTTGCAGTTGTAACAGCCTCAACCACTCTGTTTCCATGCTGTATATCTCTATGACTATGACTCAATGACTTCCACTGGCAGCTCATTCCATACACATACCACACTCTTCATGAAAAACTTGCCCCATAGGGAAAACAGCCCCAGCCACTTTAACATCTCCTTATAGCTCAAACCCTCCAACCCTGGCAACATCCTTGTAAATCTTTTCTGAACCATTTCAAGTTTCACAACATCTTTCCAATAGGAGGGAGACCAGAATTGCATGCAATATTCCAAAAGTGGCCTAACCAATGTCCTGTACTGCCGCAATATGACCTCCCAAGTCCAGTACTCAATACTCTGACCAATGAAGGAAAGCACACCAAATGACGCTTTCACTTTCCTATCTACCTGTGACTCCACTTTCAAAGAGCTATGAACCTGCACTCCAAGGCCTCTTTGTTCAACAACACTCCCGAGGAACTTATCTTTAAGTGTATAAGTCCTGCGAAGAGTTGCTTTCCCAAAATGCAGGACTTCACATTTATTTAAATTACACTCCATCTGCCACTTCTCAGCCCATTAGCCCATCTGATCAAGATCCCATAGTAATCTGAGGTAACCTTCTTTGATGTCCACTACACCTCCAATTTTGATGTCATCTGCAAACCTATGAATTTTACCTCTTATGCACACATCCCAGTCATTTATACACAAGTTGAAAAGTAATAGATCCAGCACCAATCCTTGTCGTACTCCACTGATCACAGACCTCCAGTCTGAAAAGCAATCCTCCATCACTACCTTCTGTCTTCTACCTTTGAGCCAGTTCTGTGTCCAAATGGCTAGTTTTCCCTGTATTCCATGAGATCTAGCCTTGCTAATCAGTCTCCCATGGGGTAACTTGTCGAACGCCATACTAAAGTCCATATAGATTATGTCTACTGATCTGCCCTCATCAATCCTCTTTGTTACTTCTTCAAAAAGCTCAACCAGGTTTATGAGACATGATTTCCCATGCATAAATCCATGTTGACTATCCCCAATCAGTACTTGCCTTTCCAAATACATGTACTTCCTGTCCATCAGGATTCCCTCCAGCAACTTGCCCACCACTGATGTCAGGCTCACTTGTCTGTAGTTCCCTGGCTTGTCCTTACCACCTTTCTTATATAGTGGCACCACATTAGCCAACCTCCAGTCTTCTGGCATCTCACCAGTGACTATTGATGATAGTAATATCTCAGCAAGGAGCCCAGCAATCACTTTCCTAGCTTCCACAGAGTTATAGGGTACATCTCATTATGTTACAAGACATCCAGCACTTCCTCCTCTGTAATAGGAACATTTTTCAAAATGTCACCATCTATTTCCCTACATTCTGAATCTCCATGTCCTTTTCCACAGTAAACACTGATGCAAAATACTCATTTAGTACCTCCCCCATCTCCTGTGGCTCCACACAAAGGCCGCCTTGCTGATCTTTGAAGTGCCTTATTCTCTCCCTAGTTATCCTATTACCCTTAATGTATTTGTAAAAGCCCTTTGGATTCTCCTTAAGTCTATTTGTCAACCCTATCTCATGTCCCCTTTTTGCCCTCCTGATTTCCCTCTTAAGTATATTACTACTTCCTTTATACTCTTCAAAGGATTCACTCAATCTATCCTGTCTATACCTGACATATGTTTCCTTCTTTTTATTAACCAAACCCTCAATTTCTTTAGTCATCCACATTCCCTATACCTATCAGCCTTCCCTTTCACCCTAACAGGAATATACTTTCTCTGGATTCTTGTTATCTCATTTCTGAAGGCTTCCCATTTTTCATCCACCCCATTACCTGTGAACATCTGCCTCCAATTAGCTTTTGAAAGTTCTTGCCTAGTACCACAAACTTAGGCTTCCTCTAAGTTAGAACTTCAACTTTTTGATTTGGTCTATCCTTTTCCACCACTATTTTAAAACTAATACAATTATGGTCGCTGACCCCAAAGTGCTCCCCCACTGACACCTCAGTCACCTGCCCTACCTTATTTCCCAACAATAGGTCAAGTTTTGCACCTTCTGTAGTAGGTACATCCACATACCGGATCAGAAACTTTCTTGTACACACTTAACAAATTCCTCTCCATCTAAACCTTTAACACAATGGCAGTCCCAGTCTATGTTTGGAAAGTTAAAATCCCCTACCATAGCCACCCTATTGTTCTTACAGATAACTGAGATCTCCTTACAAGTTTGTTTCTCAATTTTCCGCTGACTATTTGGGGATCTACAATACAATCCCAATGAGGTGATCATCCCTTTCTTATTTGTCAGTTCTATCGCAATATCTTCCCTGGATGTATTTCCAGGAATATCCTCTCTCAGTACAGCTGTAATGCTATCCCTTGTCTAAAATGCCATTCCCCATCCTCTTTTGAGTCTGTTTCTGTCCTTCCTGTAGCATTTGTATCCAGGAACATTAAGCTGCCAGTCCTGTCCATCCCTGAGCCATGTTTCTGTAATTGCTATGATGTCCCAGTCCCATGTTTCTAACCATGCCCTGAGTTCATCTGCCTTCCCTGTTAGGCCTCTTGCATTGAAATAAATGCAGTTTAATTTATCAGTCCTACCTTGTTCTCTGCTTTGTCCTTGCCTTTCCTGACTGTTTGACTTGCTTCTTTTCTCAAATGTACCAGTCTCAGACTGATCTCTTTATTCAATATCTCCCTAGTTCCCACATCCCCACGTCACTAGTTTAAATCATCCCAAGCAGCTCTAGCAAATCTCCCTGCCAATCTATGAGTCCCCTTCCAATTCATGCAATCCATCCTTCTTGTACCGGTCACTTCTACCCGAGAAGAGATTTCAATAATCCAAAAATATGAATCCTTCTCCCATACACCAGCTCCTCAGCCCTGAATTCATCTGCTCTATCCTCCTATTCCTGCCCCCACTAGCTCATAGCACCAGGAGTAATCCAGATATTACTACTCTCGATGATCTTGTTTTTAAATTCCTGCCTAATTCTGTACATTCTTCCTTCAGAATCTCATCCTTTTCCCTGACTTTGTCACTGGTTCCAATGTGTACAATGACTTCATGCTCATCCGTCTGCCCCTTGAGAACATTCTGCACCCTCTCTGAGACATCCTTGATCCTGGCACCAGGGAGGCAACACATCATTCTGATTTTTCACTGATGGCCACAGAAACATCCGTCTCTGCCTCGGACTAGAGAGTCCCCTAACACAACTGATCTCTTGGAACCCAACCTCCCCCTCATTACATTTGAGCCAGTCTTGATCCCAGAAACTTGGCTGGTCTTGCTACCTTCCCCTGAGATTCCACCACTCTCTACATTTTCCAAAACAGCATACTTGTTTGAAATGAGGGTAGCGACAGAAGACTTTTGCACTAACTGCCTACTTCTCTTGCCTTTCCTGGAGTTAACCCATCCATGTGACTGTATCTGCAACTTTTTTCCCTTCCTATCACTGCCATCCATCACCCCTTGTGTTTGTAAATTCCTCATTGCCTCTAACTGTCTCCCCAACCAATCCATTCGATCCGATAGGATTTGCAACCAATGGCATTCATTGCAGATATAATCCTCAGTGACACGTAAACTCTCCCTAAACTCACACTTTCGACAAGAAGAGCATATCACACGACAAAAGGCCATTTTTGCTTCTTCCAATCTACAGACCCAAAAATAGCACTGTCTTATTCCTCTATAAAACACTGTTCCAGGCTAATTTAATAGATATGGCTTATATTTTTAAGTTTAATCAAGTGACATATCTCAGTGAAAATATCAAGAAAGAACCCACTCTGCTCACTACTGCAGACTTACTGTAAGCTCACAGTTAAAAATATTCACTAAGAGTCAGTGAGTCATAGAGATGTACAGCATGGAAACAGACCCTTTGGTCCAACCCGCTCATGCCAACCAGATGTCCCAACCCAATCTAGTCCCACCTGCCAGCACCTAGTCCATACCCCTCCAAACCCTTCATATTCATATGTCCATCCAGATGCCTTTTACATTTTGCAATTGTACTAGCCTCTACGACTTCCTCTGGCAACTTATTCTATATACATACCACCCTCTGCGTGAAAACGTTGCCCTTTAGGTCTCTTTTATATCTCCCCTCTCACCCCAAAAGTATACAAACTAGTTTGGACTCCCCCACCCCAGGGAAAAGACTTTGTCTATTTATTCTATCCATGCCCCTCATGGTTTTATAAACCTCCATAATGTCACCCCTCAGCCTCTGACACTCGAGAGAAAATAACCCAAGCGTATTCAACTTCTCCCTATAGCTCAACCCTGGCAATATCCTTGTAAATCTTTTCTAGCCCTTTCAAGTTTCACAACATCTTTCTGATAGAAAGGAGACCAGAATTGCACGCAATATTCCAACAGTGGCCTAACCAATGTCCTGTACAGTAGCAATATGACCTCCCAATTCCTGTACTCAATACTCTGACCAATAAAGGAAAGCATACCAAACGCCTACTTCACTATCCTATCTACCTATGACTCCACTTTCAAGGAGCTATGAACTTGCATTCCAAGGTCTCTTTGTTCAGCAACACTTCCCAGGATCTTACCATTAGGTGTATAAATCCTGCTAGGATTTGCTTTCCCAAAATGCAGCACCTCGCATTTATCTAAATTAAACTCCATCTGCCACTTCTCAGCTCATTGGCCCATCTGATCAAGATCCCGTTGTAATCTGAAGTAACCTTCTTCACTGCCCACTACAATTCCAATTTTGGTGTCATCTGCAAACTTACTAACTATACCACTTATGCTCCCATCCAAGTCATTTATATAAATCATGAAAAGTAGGGGACCCAGCACCGATCCTTGTGGCACTCCATTAGTCACAGGCTTCCAGTCTGAAAAACAACCTTCCCCCACCACCCTCTGTCTTCTGCCTTTGAGACAGTTCTAGTTCTCCCTGTATTCCATGAGATCTAACCTTGCTAATCAATCTCCCATGGGGAAACTTGTCGAACGTCTTACTGAAGTCGATATAGATCACATCTACTGCTCTGTTCTCATCAATCCTCTTTGTTACTTCTTTAAAAAACTCAATCAAGTTTGTGAGACATGATTTCCCACACACAAAGCCATGTTGACTATCCCTAATCAGTCCTGGCCTTTCCAAATACATGTACATCCTGTCCCTCAGGGTTCCCTCCAACAACTTGTCCACCACCGATGTCAGGCTCATTGGTCTATAGTTTGCTGGCTTGTCCTTACCACCCTTCTAAAACAGTGGCACCACGTTTGCCAACCTCCAGTCTTCCGGCACTTCACTGTGACTATTGATGATACAAATATCTCAGTAAGAGGCCCATCAATCACTTCCCTAGCTTCCCACAAAGATCTCGGGAACACCTGATCAGGTCCTGGGGATTTATCCACCTTTATGTGTTTAAAGACATCCAGCACTTCCTCCTCTGTAATATGAACATTTTTCAAGATGTCACCATCTATTTCCCTACATTCTATACCTTCCATGTCCTTTTCCACAGTAAATACTGATGTAAAATACTTGTTTATCATCTCCCCCATCTCCTACGGCTCCACATGAAGGCTGCCTTGTTGATCTTCGTGGGGCCCTATTTTCTCCCTAGTTACCCTTTTGTCCTTAATATATTTGTAAAAACCCTTTGGATTCTCCTTAAATCTATTTGTCAAAGCTATCTCATGTCCCCTTTTTGCCCTGCTGATTTCTCTCCTACGTATACTCCTACTGCCTTTATACATTTCTAAGGATTCACTTGATCTATCCTGTCTATACCTGACATACGCTTCCTTCTTTTTCTTAACCAAACTCTCAATTTCTTTAGTCACCCATTATTCCCTCATCTACCAGCCTTTCCTTTCACCCTAACAGGAATATACTTTGTCTGGGCTCTCGTTATCTGTTTCTGTGCTGTGACCTCTCCCAAACAGGTTCCTCCAAGATCAGTTATGAATTTCACTGTTTGTTAATTTTCCTAGACACACTCCGAAGTCCAGCGATACATGAATTCAAACAGCAAAGGCAGTAACTGTGCAGGTTCACTGCTCTGTCAGTTAGCCGTGGGAGTTTCTTTCTCTCTCTCTCTTGCACTGACCTCGCCTTTGTCTGTTCCTCACCCTTTTAAAAGTGCTGTTGTTTTGAGGTTTTTTTCCAAAGTTCCAAGACAATGCAAAAGCATATAAAATAGTAATTGCTACTCCTGGAAGTTGAGAAAATCACCTCCAACACCTAAAATGCCTCAAAAAAAAAGAAACAGCCAAACCTGTGCATGTTGGATTGTAGAGGGGACAATAAATGTAACAGGGACAACTTAACACATAAGGATAATTGGGGGATAGGTTACAGCAGGATCCTCAATAGTCACAATCACCTTGGTTTCAGGGGACAAATAGTGCCTCTGTTGGTATAACTGAGCTGGGGGCCCATGGCTCAGGGGATAATGTTGGGACATCAAGACTTAAATTGTTATGAAGGTGTCTTGGATGGTCCTTTTGGCCCTTAATTCCAAGAGGTGTTTTCATAAAAAAGGAGAGATACAGAGACAAGGGAATTTCTGGTGTAAACAATGTCTGTTTGGGATTGATGGGATGTCACACCTAAACTTGTCAAATAAATGTCAAGCATAATGGTCTGTGGTCTTACATGACTACAAAGATACTGACTACAAAGATTACCACTTTATAAACAACAAACAAACCCCTGCGAATTCTGTTTTCATTTGGAGACACATTTCGTGATCATCCCTTTGGAGGGTACACAAAGACTGGGGGAATAAAAAGGCAATTGCAAATGACATTGATAACTCTCATGATTTCAAGCCTGTGAGCATTAGCATGGATGGAAGTTCAAAATCAAAGAACTATCCCATGGTTATCCCTGTGTTGCAGGTTAAAAAAAAAAATTCTCATTCTGAGTGCGAGAGTTAGCTAGCTAGCAACCAGTCAAAAGGAAGATTCTTTGCCACTTTGAAAGCTGCAAACCAGTTTTAAAAAAATGTAATCTCAACAAAGGAACTTAAATACTAACTATAAACTGAAAGAACTGTGGATGCTGTAAATCAGAAACAAAAACAGAAATTGCTGTAAAAGTTCAGCAGGTCTGGTGGTATCTGTGGAGAGAATTCTGAGTTAACATTTCTGGTCCAGTGACCCTTCCTCAGAACTGTATGGATTTCTCTCCACAGATGCTGTCAGACTTGCTGAGCTTTTGTAGCAATTTTTGTTAAAATCTTTACTATTCACCTACGAATGTTAAAATTACTTGTAACCTCTGCAATAACCTCAATGTTGAACTTTCTACTCTTTCTGCCCAATTCAGAGACTAATCCACACATCTGTTTTGTCTTAACTTTTGTCTTTTTGAACTAACCTCTTAATTCTTATGTATGTGTAGAGTGTTATATTACTAATTGCTTTCATGTTAATCCAGTAAAGCTTTGTTAATTTAACTCATTTTAAAACGTGCATTCATTCATATTTACGAGAAAGGTATCCAGAAATGATTATATCTGCAGGAAGTGTCTTTGTTTGCAAATTCCATCAATATCGCATGGATTGGTTGGTGTGGCAGCTCGAGGCAATGAGAAATTTACAAGACCTAGGGAGTGTGATGAATGGTAGTTAAAGGAAGGGAGAAAAGCCACAGATACAGTCAGGTCGATGGATTGACTCCAGGAAAGGTAGGAGGGGTAGTCAGGTAATGCATGAGTCTCCTGTGGCTATCCCCATTTCAAACAAGTATGCTGTTTTGGAAAATTTAAGGCTTGATGGACCGTCAGTGCAATGTAGTATCAACAGTAAGGTTTCTGGTACTGAGGCTGGCTTGAGTGTAATGAAGAGTACATCAGATTCCAAGAGATTGTGATACAGGACTCTCTCGTCAGAGGCACAGATTGATGTTTCTACAGCAACAGCAAAAAATCAGAATGGTGTGTTGCCTCCCTGTGCCAGGATCAAGGATGCCTCAGGGAGGGTGCTGAATGTTCTCAAGGGGGAGAGGGACCAGCAGGAGGTCATTGGATACATTGGAACCAATGACATACGAAGGGAAAAAGATGAGATTCTGAAGGGAGAATATAACAAGTTAGGCAGGAATTTAAAAAGGAAGTCCTTGAGGGTAGTAATATCTGGATTACTCCCAGTGCTATGAGCTAGTGAGGGTCGGAATAGGAGAATGGAGATGAATGCACGGCTGAGGAGCTGGTGTGTGGGAGAAGACTTCACATTTTCGGATCATTGGAATCTCTTCTGCAGTAGAAGTGCCTGTACAAGAAGGATGGATTGCACCTGAATTGGAAGGGGACTAATATACTGCCAGGTACATTTGCTAGAGCTGTTCAGAAATATTTAAACTAATAAGATAGAGGGGTGGGACCCAGGGAAATAGTGAGGAAAGAGATCAATCCGAGGCTGGTACAGTTAGGAAAAGGAGCGGGTCAGTCAGAAAAGACAGAGACAAAGCAGAGAACAAGGTAGGACTGATAAATTAAACTGCATTTTTTAATGCAAGAGACCAAACAGGGAAGACAGATGAACTCAGAGCATGGTTAGGAACACAGAATTGGGATATCATAGCAATTACAGAAACATGGCTGAGGGATGGACAGGACTGGCAGCTTAATGTTCTAGGATAAAAATGCTACAGGAAGGACAGAAAGGGAGGCAAGAGAGGAGGGGGAATGGTGTTTTTGATAAGGGATTGTCTTACAGCTGTACTGAGGGAGGATATTCCTGAAATACATCCAGGGAAGTTATTTGGATTAAACTGAGAAATAAGAAAGGGATGATTACATTATTGGGATTGTATTATAGATCCCCTAATAGTCAGCGGAAATTGAGAAACAAATTTGTAATGTGATTTCAGTTATCAGTAAGGATAATAACGTGGTTATGATAGGGGATTTTAACTTTCCAAACATAGACTGAGACTGCCATAGTGTTAAGGGTTTAGATGGAGAGGAATTTGTTAAGTGTGTACAAGACAATTTTCTGATTCAGTATGTGGATGTACCTACTAGAGAAGGTGCAAAACTTGACCTACTCTTGGGAAATAAGGCAGGGCAGGAGACTGAGGTGTCAGTGGGGGTCAGCGACCATAATTGTATTAGTTTTAAAATAGTGATGGAAAAGGATAGACCAAATCTAAAAGTTGAAGGTTTAACTTGGAGGAGGCCTCAGTTTGTTGGTATTAGGCAGAAACTTTCAAAAGCTAATTTGGGGCTGATGTTTGCAAATGATTTGGATATGAACATAGGAGGTATAGTTAGTTAGCAAGTTTGCAGATGAAACCAAAATTGGAGGTTTAGTGGGCAGTGAAGAATGGTTACCTCAGATTACAACAGGATCTTGATCAGATGGGCCAATGAGCTGAGCAGTGGCAGATGGAGTTCAATTTAGATAAATGCAAGGTGCTGCATTTTGGGAAACCTGTGCCCACACCTCCTCCCTCACCTCCATCCAAGGCCCCAAAGGAGCCTTCCACATCCATCAAAGTTTTACCTGCACATCCACCAATATCATTTATTGTATCCGTTGCTCCCGATGCAGTCTCCTCTACATTGGGGAGACTGGAAGCCTCCTAGCAGAGTGCTTTAGGGAACATCTCTGGGACACCCACACCAATCAACCACACCGCCCTGTGGCCCAACTTTTCAACTCCCCCTCCCACTCAGATGAGGACATGGAGGTTCTGGGCCTCCTTCACTGCCGCTCACTCACTACCGACGCCTGGAGGAAGAACACCTCATCTTCCACCTTGGAACACTTCAACCCCAGGGCATCAATGTGGACTTTACCAGTTTCCTCATTTCCCCTTCCCCCACCTCACCCCAGTTCCAAACTTCCAGCTCAGCACTGTCCCCATGACTTGTCCAACTGCCTATCTTCCTTCCTACCTGTCCACTCCACCCTCCTCTCTGACCTATCACCTTCATCCCCTCCCCCAATCACCTATTGTACTCTATGCTACTTTCTCCCCACCCCCACCCTCCTCTCATTTATCTCTCCATCCTGCAGGCACTCTGTCTGTATTCCTGATGAAGGGCTTTTGCCCGAAACGTTGATTTTCCTGCTCCTCGGATGCTGCCTGAACTGCTGTGCTTTTCCAACACCACTCTCATCTAGACTCTGGTTTTCAGCATCTGCAGTCCTTGTTTTTACCATAGAGAAAGGGAGCCCGTTCATCCATTCTTGATTTGGATTTTAACAATTTGGAGTACTCTGTCTGGAATGATAATAAATCTGGAACCTGAGCCGGGTTCTGAACATAATAAATTGGGAGTTCTTGCCATGATTTAAACCCACAGGCAAAACAAAAGAATTTGAGTGAGTAAATGATCACTTTGAAATCAGTTTTAAAATGAGAAAAAACTTCAAAAGACTTCCTGACTTAGGACTGCTACAATGGGAAATGTCTGCATTCAATGCCAACTTGTTCCTAGCAGAATTAATGGATGTCACTTTTGAGAATTTAAATATTCTGATCCTCAAGCAGTGAAAAGATTTAGCGAGGCACTTGCTTTAGAATTTTACCAGAACACCAAAAAAACCCAAAATTTTCAAAGGTGTCGGCTAATAGTTTACAATGACGACTGAGGATGACGCAAAATTTAGAATAATGGTTGGGAGATTAAAATTGAAGCTGCATAAATTAGAATTTCAAGGTAAAGTGAAGGAATTAGGAAAAGAGGGAGAAAATTCAAAAAGTGGAAAGAGTATTACAAGGAACATGCTGAAGCCACAATTATTTGCAGTGACCTCATCAGGAAAGTGAATGCGCTGTCGACAAATTTGAGGATAACACAAAAATAGGTGAAAAGGTCAGGCGTCATCAGGATGATATGAAGAGTTCTGCAGAAGGATAGAGACAGACCATAAGCAGAGTAAGCCATTCAGTCCATCTAGTCTGCCCTACCATTCAATGATGCTCTGATAGTCCTCAACACTTTCCTGTTTTCTTTCCAACAAACCTTGATCCCCTACTGATTAAAAATGTGCCTACCTTAGCCTTGAATATGCTTAATGATCCAACGCCAACAGCCCTTTGTGGTAAAGAATTCCACAGAATTAGTATACTGTCAGAGAAAATATATCCTTCTCCTCTATGTCCGCACTAGGCGACTCCTTACTCTGAGATAATGTCATCTGGTCGTACACCCTGCCCCCACTCCCAACCCCCAACCCCACCCCCATCCTCCATATGGGGAAAGAATGCCTCTGCAGCTACCTTGTCAAGCCCCCTGAAAATCTTATATGTTTTAGTCAGAATTTTTAAACGGGACCAAAGTAAGTCATATACTCTTAAAATGTCTGGTGGTCTTGTCTTGTAAGATGCATACTCCCTGGCCACTCTGCGTCATTAAACCTTTGGCACCTCCCTGGCACCTCCCTGACACAGTCAGTGGCAGCTACAGCTTTGCACACAGAGGGACACAAACATGAGGAATTGATATTGAGGAGGGCCAAAATGCAAGCAGAACGCAAAGTCCTGTGTACATGGTTATTTCTCAGTTGAAGTTGATGTCAGGCAGGGTGGAAATGGAGGGACTGGCCATTTTTACTTTGCTGAGTGGAAACCGACGAGGGCCCTGAATGTGGTTCCTGCTCTGGCTGTGCATCTCCTGGAGCAGCTACTGTCTCCTTGTGAGGATGGAGCAATTGGGATCAAGGTTCCCCAGCCCCTTCGTCACCAGGTCTTTGGTCCCGAGGATCAATGGGTGGAATGATGGAGTGCAGGTGTATGATCTTGGCAGAGGAGCATTGAGCTCTTTGCTGCTCCTGGTCATCCCTGGACACATAGACAAAGTCCCTGATTGCAGACACTACAGTGTCCCATGCTCTCTCAGCCTAAGATCAACCCTGAGATGTTAGTATCTGAGTTGGGGTTTGCAGATGGAGTACAGAAGGCAGTCTTGTCAATACTTCCTCATAGGCCTTGGTACTCTTACCTTCAGAGGTTGAGGACAAGGCTTCTGATGGAGATGGTTCATTCTCCACAGAGATTGAGGCTTCCACAACCTGTAAGAGAGAGATGGTGTCACAGTCAGCGGTTTGAAATGGCACCCCATGGCTGTGATGAATGCAGAGTTAATGGGGGAGTAGGGGTGGCATGCAGAATGTGACTTACAGTTTGATGGGACAGGGATGTTTCCCCCTTCCCATAGGAATGATCCTAATCTTCTCCTGCAAGGGGCAAAATTCTCTTTGCATGTTTTGGGCTGTCTTGAGAGTGCGTTAGCATAATGCAGCTGACTTCACAAACAGAAAAAAAGGTTACATTCAATAAATGTACAAGTCAGCAGAGGTGTCACATCTCACTGTCTGCGTCAAATATCCTGAGAGTTGCAATGATACCTATTATCCTTGATACCTCTCAGGTTTCTGCTTCATTTCCAGGGCCATGATGTCTGCACGGAGACAAATGCTACCTGCTGCAACTATGACTGCTAACTGTATTATACAACACCCTGACTGAGGCGGAATGTAGTTACAATGCAGTCCATTGTAACACCAAGACATTTTAGAGCAGATGATAAGCCTCCTGCAAATGCTTGGATTTGTGGGAACTAACTAGTGTTTTCAGGCATGGCTAAACAGAGATACCAGCGACTAGATTGGGATTTTCAAGATTAGATTAGATTACATTAGATTAGATTAGATTACATTACAGTGTGGAAACAGGCCCTTCGGCCCAACAAGTCCACACCGACCCGCCGAAGCGAAACCCACCCATACCCCTACATTTACCCCTTACCTAACACTACAGGCAATTTAGCATGGCCAATTCACCTGACCCTGCACATCTTTGGACTGTGGGAGGAAACCGGAGCACCCGGAGGAAACCCACGCAGACACGGGGAGAACGTGCAAACTCCACACAGTCAGTCGCCTGAGGCGGGAATTGAACCCGGGTCTCAGGCGCTGTGAGGCAGCAGTGCTAACTACTGTGCCACCGTGCCGCCCACAAATTGGGATTTTCATGGTGACTTGTTGATTTTCATGGTGACTTGTTTATTTTCAGACGGCCCCACACTAGGACTGAACTATTGGCTTCTTCTCATACTGGTCCTCAAGTGTGTCACAGGGGGAGGAATTGAAATGGACAATGTGGAAAGGGAAGAGAAATCCTCAGCCTGTGTCTTTAGGCATCTGTCCATCGCCTCCTGCCTTTAAATTTTGCATAAAAACTTTAAATGAACCGATCTTTAGCTGGAAACCAAGTAGGTGGCCGAATGTGACGGATTAACCTGATACCTGCCCCAAACATCAGTGTGCAGGATGCCAAAATCTAAGCACTAGTTCAGAGAGCCTGCTTGAATGTAAGCTGTCCTACTCTATCTATTGCACTTATTTTATGCCACAATTACATAATAGGCTGACTTGCATCACATTGATGGCCAGCAAAATTTGAAACTAAACAATCATATGGCTGAAGATTAGAACAAAGAACAAAGAATAGTGTACCACAGGAACAAGGCCCACCAAGTCTGCATCGACACATGATGCCTTTCTAAACTAGAAACGTTTGCGCCCACACAGTCCATATCCCTCTATTCCCTGCCTATTCATAAATCTGTCAAAATGTCTCTTAAACATTGCTATTGTATCCACCACTACCACCTCCTCTGGCAACGCATTCCAGGCACTTACCACCCTCTGAGGAAAATAAACTTGCCTATCACCTCTCTTTTAAACTTACTCCCTTTTACCTTAAACCTATGTCCCCTAGTAATTGATATTTCTACCCTGGGAAAAAGACACCAATGATCCATTCTATCTGTGCCTCTCATAATTTTGTAAACTTCTGCCTGTCAGCCCTTATTCTTCAACATTCAAATGAAAACAGATCAAGTGTGTTCAATCTCTCCTCATAGCTAATACCCTCCAAACTGGGAAATGTCCTGGTACCCTCTCCAGGGGTCCCCATCCTCCTGGCAGAGCAATGACCAGAACTGTACACAATATTCCAAATGCTGCCTAATTAAAATTCGATACAGCTGCAACATGATTTGCCAAATGTTATACTCTGTGCCCTGACTGATGAAGACAAACATGCCATATGCTTTCTTGACCACTTGATCCACTTGTGTTGCCATTTTCAGAGAACTGCGGACTTTCTGTATGTTGATGCTACTAAGGGTTCTGCCATTTACTGTATACTTCCCTCCTGCATTAGACCTTCCAAACATCATTGAAGAAGACTCTTAGGGTTAAGATGTACGCACATTTGGAAAAATATGGACTTATTAGTGATAGGCAGCGTGGTTTTGTGTGGGGAAGGTCAAGTCTCACAAAGTTGATTGAGTTTTTTGAGAAAGTGACAAAAATAATTGATGAAGTAAGGGTAGTAGACATTATCCATATGGACCTTTGCAAGGTCTTGGACAAGATCCCTCATAGCAGTTCGATACAAAAGGTGAGGTCATGTGGGATCTGCGATGAACTGGTAAGATGGACACAGAACTGGCTCAGTCATATCAGACAGAGAGTTGCAGTAGAAGGATGTTTTTCTGACTGGAGATCTGTGACCAGTGATGTTCTGTGGCGATCAGTACTGGGACTCTTGTTGTTTGTAATATACATAATGAATTAGAGGAGAATATTTATGGTTAGTAAGTTCACAGAACTTACAAAGAATAGGGGAGCTGCGTATAGTGAGCAGGATTGCCAGAGGATACAGCAGAATATAAATAGACTGAAGCCTTGGTGGAGAAACGGCAGATGGAGTTTAATCTGGACAAATGTGATGTGATACATTATCACTGGTCACAGATCTCCAGTCAGAAAAAAACGTCCTTCTACTGCAACTCTCTGTCCTATATGACTGAGCCAGTTCTGTGTCCACCTTACCAATTTTTCGCTGATCCCAAGTGACCTCACCTTTTGTATCGACCTGCTATGAGGGATCTTGTCCAAGGTCTTGCAAAGGTCCATATGGACAATGTCTACTACCCTTACCTCAGCAATAAGTTTTGTCACTTCCTCAAAAATATCCAATCAACTTTGTGAGACTTGACCTTCCCTATACAAAACCATGCTGCCTATCACTAATAAGTCTATATTTTGTCCAAATGTGTGTACATCTTAACCCTAAGAATCTTCTTCAATGATTTCCCTACCATTGATGTATGGCTCACCAGCCTATAACTGCCCAGATTTTTCTTATTGCCTTTCTTAAACAAAGTAACAACATTGGCTATTTTCCAGTCCTCTGGGACCTCTCTTGTAAGTAAAGAGGATAATACAATTTTGTACATGGTCTTAGCAATTTCCTCACCTGTGTCCCTCAACATTCTGTGTTGATTCCATCAGGTTTTGGGGACTTGTATACCTTAATGCTTTTTGAAACAATCTACACTTCCTCCTTCTTTATATTGACATGCCCTAGAATATCAACATACCTCTCTATAGACTCATCATCCACCATGCTCTTCTCCCTTGTGTATATCAATGCAACGTATTTGTTAAAGACCTCAACCACTTCCTCTGGCCCCACTCATAAATTCCCTTCTTTGTCCTTGAGTGGACTTTAACCCTTTCCCTAGCTATCCTCTTGCTCCTAATATATGTATAAAGCACTTTGGGATTTTCTTTATTCCTGTTTGCCAAAGATCTGTCATGGCCCCTTTCAGCCCTACTAATTCTTTGTTTAAGTTCTTTCCTGTTATCTCTATGCTCGTTGCGAGCCCTGTCTGTTTTTAGTTTCCAAAACCTTACCGATGCCTTTTTTTTAAATTAAACTTTCAATTTCTCTTTTCTCCAAGGTTCCCAAATCTTGCCATCTTTATCCTTGATTTTCAAGTGTCAAGAGTAGCTCAATTTATCATTTCTACCATATACAACTGATATAGTCAAAACAAAACAGCATTCCTCTAGGACCAAGGTGCTACATGGACAGCACAAACTACATGACCATACACAGGGTGGCATAAAGTGAGTAAGAAGTGCAAAACATGCAAGACAACACAGTACTGTGAAGACAATAGGCACAGTGGTGTACAAATTACAGTGTATTAAAAGAATGATAATTAATAAAACATTGTTCTAGCAGCAATTCGAAGTCGTGCAGAGTTTCAGATGGAATAGAGTCTGATCATACTGTGTTCAGGAGCCTGATGGCTTTGGGGAAGAAACTGTTGCACAGTCTGCCCGTGAGAGACCGAACGCTCTGGCATCTTCTGCCAGATGGCAGGAGGGAAAAGAATTTGAGTGAGAGATGTGTGGGGTCTTCCACAATGCTCTTAGCCTTTTGGATGCAGCGTGTGGTGTAAATGTCTGTAATGGAGGGGACATGCTGGTTCTGAACTCTAATCAACTGGCATTTTAAAGATTTCCACATGCAATGTGGATTTACCCCCAAACAGCTGCTCCCAGTCCACATTCCCTAGTTCCTGCCTAATATTGTGGTCGTTAGCCTACCACCAATCTTCCCTACTTTCACCGAGGGTATGAATAGGAAGGGTTTAGGGGGGATATAGGCCAAGTGCTGGCAAATGAGACTAGATTAATTTAGGATATCCGGTTGGCATGGACAAATTGGAGGGAAAGGTCTGTCTCTGTGTTGTACAGTTCTATGACTCTATGACTCTATGATTACTCTTCCCTTCTACAGAAGTAACGTAAAACTTGCAGAATTATGGTCCCTGTTCCTGAAATGCTCCCCAACTGAAACTTGGATAACCTGCTCAGACTCATTCCACAATACCAGGCCCCTTCCCCAGTTGGACTATATACATATTATTTCAAAAAGCTGTACTGGACACACCTTACAAATTCTCTCCCAGCAAGACCTCTGGCATTGAGTGAGTCCCAATCAATGTTTGGGAAGTTAAAGCTACCAACCACAACAACCATATGGCTTTCCCACCTTTCCATAATCTGTCCGCATACCTGTTCCTCTATCACCTGCTGTTGGGAGACCTGTAGTACAATCCCAAAGTGTTTGTGCCCTTCCTATTCCTGAGCTCTACCCATTTACCCTTTATGCATGAGTCCTCCAAGGTGCTGTCCCTCTGTACAGTTATGATATTTTCCCTTATCAATAACACAACTACCCCAGCTCTTTTACATCCCTCTCTATCTCACCTGAAACATCTAAATTTCAGCATGTTAAGCTGCAAGTCTTGCCCCTGTCTCAACCAAGTCTCTGTAATAGTTACAACCTCATAGTTACATGTATTAATCCAAGCTTTAAATTCATCTGCCTTACCTTATATACGTCTCACATTAAAACCAATACACCTCAGACCACCAGTCCTGTCATGTTCAGCAACCTCTCCCTGTCAGTTCTCCCTCTTAGTCTCACTGATCTTAGTTTCTAACTCCTTCTTATGTAATTTTATTTGCTGACCTACTGCTCTAGTTCCCATTCTTCTGCCATGCGAATTTAAACCCGCCGTATGTGGCACTTGCGAACCTTCCTGGCAGGATATCTGTGCCCCTCCAGTTCAGAGGAGAACACATTTTCACCCCTCCAGTTCAGGTCCAACCTGTCCTTCTTGTACAGGTCCTACTTGCTCTGGAAAACATCCCAATGATCCACCTACCTGAAGTTCTCTGTCCTATATATCTGTAGCCACATATTAAGTGTACTAGCTTCCTATTACTGTTCTCACTAGCACGTGGCACAGGAAATAATCCCAAGGTTACAGATCTACAGGTCCTGCTTTTCAACTTGCTATCTAACTCCCTGAAATCCCATCACAGCCTCTCATCTTTCTTTCTACATATGTCGTCAGTACCAATATGGACCACAGCCTCTGGTTGCTCACCCTTCCCCTTCAGAATGTTCAGTGCCCTCTCAGAGACAGCCTTTTCCTGGCACCAGGGAGGCAACACACTATCCTGGAATCTTGCTTGCTGCCACAGAAACCACTCTCTGTGCCCCTGACTACAGACTCTCTTATCACTACTGCTCACCTACACTTTGACCCTCCCTGCTATACAACAGTGCCAGTCATAATGCCAATCACTGTTGCTCCGGTTTTTCTCTAAGAGGCCATCATCCCCAACAGTATCCAAAGCAGTATACCTCTTTGAGAGGGGAATGGACACAGGGGAATTCTACACTGCCTGCCCACGCTTACTCATCTTCCTGGTGGTCACCCAACTCATGTCTGTCTGTGTGGACATTACTGGTGGTGTGACCAGATCACGAAATGTGCTATTGATGACATTCTCAGCCTCATAGTGAGTCCACCTGCAGCACTAGGCACTCTATGTGGCAAATCAGGAGCTGCAGCTGAACACATTTCCTGTCAACTACATGGTCAACTACAAACAATAATCCAGGAACTGACTACACAACTTTACCCACTAGTCGCTTACTCTCACTCTCGATTCCTAGCTGACTACAACTACAAAAAGTGTGTACATTATCCCTTCCCAGACAATACTCATTTAGTCTGGTTCCTGGGGAGCCAAGCCTGGGTCACTTTTTGAGTCATGACATCACTTCTGGGATCCGCCCCAGATTCACACTGACAGACCCAGTTCCTCACATATTTATCCTGCTGCTGTTATTCACCCCCTGATTTACTCTCCCTCACTCTGTTGCTGCTGTTGTCACTGGTTAGACATACCGAGCAGGTGGCCAGTGGATTAGCTAACAATTTGTTAACTGTCTGTCTAAGTTGGTTGTCAGGTAGCTGCGCTGGATGAGTCTTATGATTTGTGATAACATGTTTCCAAGTGGAAGATCTCACAAAGGCAACCAAATAATGGAGCAGGGTAATGGAAGGGAGGCAGAGTAGAAAAGCACATCATTTCGATAGGCCTGACCTACAAAAATCTCCTGAGGCTGAGGACAGAATGATAGCTGGATGTCCATAGATGGAACTATCAATGCAGTATTGTGGTATGAGCACTGATTGATTGATTAACCCTCAGGACTGCAGACTGGTGCTTGAAAACCTTCAGTGACCTGATAAGGACATTCAAGAAGGTCCTTGTTTTGTCTTATTAGGAAGTATACTGGAAAATAGGGAGACCATGGAGACAGTAATCTGCTTGAACGTTTCAGGTGACATTGTGTAGGCCTCTCATCTGTAGGCCTGCTCTACATCTGTTTCTGAGTTGGTGATTGAAATTATGAGTCATTTCTGGAGGGGATATCCCTGGTTATCAGCCAGCCAGGCTATGACCCATTGGCCTAACTGAAATAGAAGTGGGACATAGTATTCTCCCTGACTATTAGCATCATGGTTTGCCTGAGTGAGTTTGTCGCAAGGCAGGTCGGGTGCTGGGGCAGACCAACCAACATAGGACCCTGATTTTAATACAATAGCAAGGTTTATTTTTTTAAATACTACCACTGCCTGTCCTGGAAGTTACGCTTCCTGGACAGAATGGACTCATGCGTAGCAGGTCGTATTTGACTCATTAATATGATATATCTTCAGAAAGAAACAAGTTAGGCTCGATAGAAACATAGGTCCTGATATCCTCGAACACTGAAATGAAAAGGATGCAAAACAGTGAGGTCTCATTGTTGTAAAATTTACACCTATTAATTATCTTTAGTTATTTCTTGCATGTTAATGTATTGTGAATTATCGTGCATATAAGATGTTTGTCGAAACATCAAATTGCAAGTTACAACATGGTACTTGTTATTCAGCTTCCTGTCCCAGATCGTCCTCACAGATAATCTAAAACTATATGGAGATGAATCTGTAAAAAAAAACTAAGTTCACACCATTTTAAAACTATAAGTTATATTGAACAGCATTTTAAATAATAATTAAAGATGGCAAAGGACTGTGCTTTTGTAGCAATTTCAAGTCAATGAAACAATTGTGTATGAGCTTTAAGTGTAAAAATAATCAGGTTCCCTACTGTCACCACTTATCTCAACTGCAGACAGCAATCTTTAAGATGTGAATTGAGTTCCCATCTAGCTGGAAGTTACTTATTTTATCCATTTCTGTTTTATTGAAGGGGAAAAAAAAAGTTCAACTGTGAGGGCCTGACAGTAATTAGCACAAGCTAGACATTAACAAACAAAGATTAGAACTAAGCTACAAATGGCACGTAGCCATGAGCAGAATGGTTATAGGGTGCTTTTATCCCTCATGAATGTGAACATTAGATTAATAACATTGTTTAACAAAGTGCTGCATGCATTCTCTTATGGCATTCATTATCAAATCTTAAATCTGTGCAGATTTCTGAAAATGACTTTTAAATGTTAGAGTATTGTAGGAAAGGAGGCTTGATTTGCTAGTTGGGAGATCTTGCTGTGAGGTTTTAATGAAAGATCATAGTGGCCCTACAAGGATCTTCAAGAAGCTATGGTCCCAGTAAAGCTTGAAATAATCTGTTTTACTTTTAATGGCAAGCATTTTATATTCATTAGGATCAAAATGCCGTTTTGCAAGCAAATTGCAAAGCTATTCTACTCACAGCTTGAGAACCTAGAGGCCCTACAGCTTTTTTCATCCTGTTCATAAATGCGCATGCTGTTAATATCCTAAATATGCTTTATTGCTCAGTGCCTTACATGCACTGTGTACTGTTATATGACATGTTTACAAGTTGCAAGGGCTAACATTATGTTTAAAAAAATGCTAAGGCTCCCTTGAAATGCACAAATGCTTTTTTTTCTGTCTGGCACAGATGAAGGAATTTGATAACCTTTCTTTGGGTCTTAGGGTAAGTTGAATATGTCTGGTCTGCCATGACACAATTTAATAGGCTTCTGAAAACACTCAAAAGGCAGACACAAATGTGTGGATGGGCAACAAGCCAGAGTGACCTGGGGGATGGGTCCAGTCTGGGAGGGTAAGGTTGTGATGGAATGCCGAGGACAAAGCTTGTCAGGATTGTGCTTTCACAGCCTGTGAGCCGAGTGCTTACTTCACCAGACTTTCCTGCCTTAAATACAACTGTTCTGTTTGGTAGTTAAACCAGCTTAGACTTGCCATAACCATATCAATGATTCACTTTTCTTTCATCTGTTGTCGAACTTTACAACACTTTGATGTGAACTCTTTGCACACTTAAAAAAATCTTTATGCTTTTTTACCTTATCAAAAAAATCCATTATTACCCTGCTGTGATTCGCCTTTCCTATTGAAGGGAGTTTAATTTCTTTGAAATCCATTTACCAGTATTAATGGTCTAAGACTCCATTAAAATATGATTTTAGAAATGTATTGCTATCCTCCTTTTACTTTACGTTTTTGAATAATCTTTTTTTCCTCCCTCCTCTTGAATGTATTGTTGCTTTCTGTAGTTTGGTTTGTAATTGAACGTTTTCCTCTGAAATACTTTGCCGGAATAGCATGTCCTGAGTCGTGATGTCAACAGGCTATTCCAACATGGAGGGCATCACAGCTCAGCCTGATCCTATTCTCAGCTAAAGGCTTTACATAGGCAATTTCAGCAGAGAAAACCCGAGTTGATTTTTATCACACTTAGCTGAGACCCTGACTACTACTTTGGCTGAAATCAGCTATTTTAGAGCCAATCTGGTATTGAATCTGAGATCATCTTGATACATGGTGGAGGACCACACAGAGTGATGCACTGATCTATAGCACAGCCTCAGGGAAGCTGAGTTTGTTTTTTTTTAAATGGTGTATTTATTCCTGCAACATTGTCTCTGCTAACAGTGAAGTGATGGGAAATAATTCAACCTTGAGCATATTTGCCCTGTACAGAATTTCCCTTTCTCTAAAGTTCACCTAGTTAAATGAAAGCTTTGTTTCTCTAACAAACATGTAAACTGCACTTCATTGTATCAGCATTGTAATGTATGCATTCCTGTTCAAGACACTTTATCCAGAGTGCCAGGTTTAATGGTAACAAATAACACAATTTCTGTCTGCTTAGACAACAGAAATCAATTCCCTTATTTTATGAAAACTGTGTTTTTAATATTTTTCATATGTTTCCATTTAGCAAGCTGGATAACAAAACAGAATGAATAACACAATGGATATCATCATCAAATTTTAATAGTACAGCATTCTGTGATAATAAAGCATTAAAACTAGTCTTATTTCCTTCTGATACTTTCTTGGGTTATATATGGGATAGTGGACACTAGGGAGTATGACACAAGGCTGCAATCGGTTGTGATTTATTGTTATTTTGTTGAGGTGTTGGTGACCAGAGAAACTTCTCCGAGGAGCTAAGTGGTGAGCAGGTGCTCACCAGAGAATTGGTGACAGCACCAAATGTTGCAGTCAGGGTATAATTAGTATGTTACTGGGTGCTGGTATTCTAAATCACACATATTTGTTCTGTGACCTGATACTGAAGTATGCTATATAGTGTTCAGCACTTTATTTCTTGCAACATATTAAATTATGACTTCCGGATTACAGATAATATTACATTGCATTTCAACAATTCAATTAAATTTCATTACCTTTCCCTTTTGTAAATAGATTCCATTGTACTTGTTCAGGACATTATCGTGTATAATTAGAACCTATAACCAAAAGCTTGGTGAGAGAATTGGAATTACATCAATCAGCATATTCTGTTTTTTCTTGTTTTTCTCCTCACTTGCCAAACAAATGCAATTCATACCTTTCCCTAATTCTGTTGAACTAATGCTGCCAGATTCTGTTTTAACCATCTCTGTTGGGCAGAAGGAAAGATGGCAGTAACATGTGTAAAGGATATTTCAGTGTGTTTTGACAATAATGTAATCTAGAGAAAGTGTTAGCCCCCTTGCAGAGGTCATCATTCTTAATACAGTGCATGTCATCAATTCTCAGGACAACAGGAAAAATGATCCAGTCAATACATATGAAATAGAAATCATGCATAAACATGCTGTCTTGCTATAAACAGGGTGACACCGATGAGAATTGGATATCAGTCTGGGATGCAATTTTCCATAACTTTTTATTATTCATAAGATCTTGTGATCTAATAAGCCACACCTCAAATTACTGTCCATTGAAGGCACTGCTGAGTGATGTATTCTGACAGTGCTGAGAAAGAATATATTATGATTAAGATCAGATGCCAACATCACTGGACCCTAAGCTGCTGCCTATTTTCAGTTTTCTTCCATCAATTTCTTTTTATTTTTTTAATCTTCAAAACCTTGAAAAAGCATGAATCTGTGCATCACAAATTGACAAAGGAATGATTTTACTCACTGATGTTGCTAGAGGCTCTCCTTTTTAATTCATCAAATGTAGAAAAACAGGCGTAGCCAGTATCTACAAGCCACATTCCAAAGGGAGATGTTTTCAATTCAGTCATTATAAAAAGGTCAGACTGGTTCAAGTTCAATGCCATGGAAAAGAAGCACTCTCTATAAGGAGTACCACCCACGCATGAAAGTGGAGGGAGAGAATTAGATGAACTATGTAACCTAATTTTTTGGGCAAATACAAGAAAATTAGCCTTCTGTGCTATTTGAATTTAAAACCACACATTAACAATTCGACTCTGAAAGGTGACAGAAACCACAACAAAGTAAACATGCTCCCTAAACCATTCTGCTGTAATGATGTTATTAGTATGCATGTTGCTGAGCCCAGATACAGCCTTTAACAGTTTGAGTCCTTTTTTTTGTGTGCATGGCTTTAGACTACATTCAAAGCAAGGCACTCAACAGACCAACGTACCAAAGGATAGATTCAGAGATAATTCATATCTGCAAATAGAACATGACCACCATGTCCATCTTCACTGCAAACCATTGTCTGCAGTGATATTAGGTGATATCTCTTGGCAGACAACAGAAGTGCTAACATAACAGCTTGTGCATATTAATGTCTCTGAATCAATTCTGCCACTGACCAGTATAGGAAGAAAATATTTGAATACTCCTCACGATTAGCATGGTATAAAATATATTTTATATCTCAGAATAGGTGTTAAAAAAAACCCTGTAAATCATAAAGACACAGCATCTTATTCTGCATAATGATATTCAGAATCCTGTGTTTGAAGCAGTGCAGGATGGGCTAGCATTCCCAAAGCATGAATAGGTCGCAAATGAACAAATACATCTTCCGCTGATTTCTGAAACATTTAAGTGTATTTATCATAAAGGCCACATTTAGAAAACTACTTTAGAAAGAAAAGTTACATATTGCCAAAGGGCACAGAACTGAAATAAAGATGGTAGGTAACATAACAATAGGACTATACAGAACATTAAATCCAAACCGTAATGACCAAAATTTGCATCACTTTAATTGTTTTTTATTGAAAACACATGGCAATTCAGAGACTGAACCACTGCTAACAAAATCTGACTAAATTAGCATTGGTTCAGGCCATAAAGAAAAACTCAATCAGTTTAAAGGTGTGTTGTAGTGTAAGGAATTCAAGTAATTTTAATGACAATTTAGCACAACTTAGGCTCAACAAAGCCACACTGTCACCAATGGTAATGCACTTGTTCAATGGTATTAAAGATGTTGTTAGACTGTATGCCTGCAGAAATTTTGTTTCAGTAATGCCATTTTGAAGCATTTAAACGTTGAGGTCTGTTTACTGATTGCAGTGAAAAAGCTTCAAAGACACTTACTGAAGAGATTACATCAGATATTCAGTCAGCCCTCGGGACAGGTACTACAAAGTAATACAAGTGAATGGTTAACAGCATCAATGTTTGCTCACATTACATACATTTTTAAAAAAGCAATTGTGTACCAGCTGTAAGAACTGTAATACCAATTTCATATAGGCAAGTTATGTTCATGAAGAATTGAAACACAAATCCAAATTATTCTAGAAAAGTTAAGAAAAATTGGGAAAATTTGAATTTGATTACTGTTTGGACTGCTCAATATTCAATTTTGCCTTTGCTTTATGAAAATTACTAGGTAGAACACTTTAAATTTACATTTGTTTTGATTAATCGGTCCCTTCCACATCTTCCAAGTTGCTAAAAGAAAATACTTGGCTATTAAAAAGAAAGTACTGAAGTTTCGTTCTTGAGTTGGGACCGTGGTGTCGGATGCATTTCTGAGACACAGCCTAGAAGCACAACAATGCCTGACACTTGGCTTAATTTTAAGCGACACACCAATTAGTGTCTAGGATATGAGCTTGCCTTCCTAGTATGGATGAAAGCTGGGCCCCCCGAGGTTGGACAACCAATAGGAATTGCCCCATCATGAAAAGATCAGCAGTGTCACTGCCCAAGGTTGGAACTGATGATGGGAGAGAGAGCATGTCTCAAGGTAAGGGTGGCCTCTGATGACCATGTTTACAGATATGTAGTGAAAGGCTGGCACATTTCCCGGTCATTGGAAATTGCAACTCCATCCACCTCTGCTCCAGCGTCCTCTGGTGTAACAAAAGTCCTGCTCAATAAGTCAGCAGAATTTGCTTTTTAGTGTGCTCCCCATGGCAAACTTCCTGTATTGGTGAAATGGTGGTGGATGCATTTATTATGGCAGTCTAATGACTTGACCCTTTTTTAGTGTGGCTTTCTTTTATTTATGTTCTGTTTTATGAGGAAGTTGTGTTGTCTGTTTTTCAATGACCTTGGTAATCTATTTTATGCTGTAACACTCTAGTAGTGCTCAGAATGTGCCTGCTTCTCTTTGGAAAATTTCATGTACTGACATTGACTGGTTCTCCGGAGGTATTAGTGGAAGATCAATTCAATGAAACTCTAGTGAAGCTATGTAATTAGTTTTGTGAGTTCCCATAAGGCCTGGTATCTATCCATCTCTCCCAATTTCTCGTGGTGGTAAGTGTTTAGTTTAATAGTGATATACAGAGAATATTTAACTCTGAAGAACTCCTGCAAACATATATGACCAGGTACCGAGGGGTCTTGTTGAACTGGTAGAACTATTTTCCAGGCATTACAGGACATTATTAGAACTATGCTTCTATTTCTGTTAGGGAGGGTTGAGTACTACATTGATGATGATCATGGGTCTGTTGAAAGACTAAATAAAGGATACAGGGGAGTGATTGGGCAATAGGTACATGAAATCAGTTGTAGTGATGTTAACTCATGGATAAAGTGCTCAGTTTAGGTGTCATTAAGTAAGTGTCTAGGTTTGCCATCGAGGTTTAGAGGCTGGACATGTAATTTATATGTCACTGATAGTGTGGAAGCAGTGACCCAATATTCAATAAGTGCCTTTGACTTCGCAGTTTCATTTATTTTTATAACTTGTTCTTTTTGTTGCTTTTCATTGATTTTTGTAGAGTGCACTGTTGTTCATCTGATAATCATCAAAACAACTGTGTACACATTTAATAGATCCGTATAAACAAGAACCCTTGTATATTTCCTTGACAATTCATTGTTATTGCAGAACTGAGTCTGTTAGAAATGATGTTGTACCATAACCCACTCCTGTCCTTGCAATCCATGTTCATTTTTCTGTTTCAGCATCAACAACAGCGCTGTATTTGGCAGAGTCCACCATGTACAGTTATTCTTATTCTGTTAACACAGTTTGAATTCATGGTTCTCATTTCCGCATTTTCTGATGCCTGGATTATGCTTAGAGAGATCTAAAAGATTGAAGAGGGTAGGCTGAGAGGTCAACTAGATAAACCTCAATTATAGAATGTACTCTAACTATGGTCACCAACTACTTGCTGTAGGGAGTACCAATCAAGGGACAGTGGCTTGCAACAGGAGTCTTAGTGCCTATCATTGCAATAGCATTGCTTTACTGACATGATAGGGTCCTCCATATTCATTCCTGATAACTGCTGCAAATCTGTAAGCTAATAAGGATTATAAATGAACTTCTTCCAAAATTAGCTTATTGAAAATATTTTTGTTTCAAGTAGAAATTGATACTTCAACTTGCAATTGCCATTATAATGTACTGCCACTGTGCTACTATTTGAGGTTTTTAGCACCTTTTGGCAAGCAATAGATTTTGTTCCACAAAGTTTGAGGAGGCATTTTTATCTTCTCTTATCAATTATAATGTAACCCCAGTGTTTGAGACATGCTAATAATGTCTCTTGCAAGCTTACACATAATAATTTATCTTGCAAATGTCAAATCACACAAATAAAAATAAACTGAATTAGTGCCACCTTCAACCTGGAGAACTAATTGGACTCCTTAACTTCAGTGGAACCTTTCAAAGTATAATATTTGTTCCTTGTGGATCAAAATGACTAATTTTTTGGAATAGATTTCTTTTAGTTAACTTGTGGCATTCTTTCTGTGTTCCACAAGGTACATCACATTTTGCTATACCACAATTCTGTGCTGTTACTAATGTCCCCAGCTCCTCAAACCCATCATTTGCTAAGGCACATTTATTTTGTGGAGACAATAAAGGAATCAATATTGATGCCTGAGGTGCCCCTGTTGCTGTCTAATTAATTTTTATGAGGCATGTCAGCCACAAGCAGCATGCTGCACAATAATCCACTGAGGAGTGAAGTACACATGGAACATCACTTTTAAACTAAAACTTAGTCATACAGACTGGGAAAGCCTCAGATTTGATCCCTAGGAGGGCTAATTTAGTTGCTAGGCTAAGCAAAAGGACAACATGACAATTTGTCCCAGCAATCCCCAGATTAGGGAGGATCCACAGTGCTGATTGTTACTTGGTAGTCTCTGCTAGGACTCCTATTAGTAGATAAAGGAAAAGACTTGTGTTTATATAGCACATTTCCTGATCTGAGGCTGTCCTAAAGCACATCAGAGCCAATAAACAGTTTTGAAATATATAGCTGAATGTTATTAAGCAGCTGTATAGCCTAGCCCTAACACCAGTGGAATGATGTCTTGCCCATGAGAGTTTTTGGCCAGCTGGTCAATCTCATTGGCTTGCAGCTCTTTAAGTCTCAGTAGCAACACAACTCAGAAATGAACACTGCTGGAACTGCAAGCATCTCCATGAAGAAGACCGATGTTAACCAGAAACAGGTATGTTCTAAACTTTTTGGATAAAGAGGCATCTGGAAGGGGGAAAGGCAGGGGGTGGGGAGGGATGTGGGGAGATTTCTAAAGTACAGCCTGGATGTTGCAAACTAAGGAATGTGACTTAGGGAGGTGCTTATGAAGCACACTCCCTGAAGAATGTAACACCTTTCTTTCATGATGGTGGTTGCAAGATGAGCATTAGCCAAGACATCAGATTAATTATAAGAGCTGTAAAGACTCATCTGGACCTAACTGCAAAATTAGTAGGTGACTTAATTGTCTTTTTTTAAATTTTGTAGTCAATTAGATGGCAGTTTCAGCATTCTCTCCTAAACTACTGCTTTAGTCTAACTAATCATACCAATGTTTCAAAATAATTTTTCCCTTGTAGAATGCATCATGCATTCATAAACCTGGTAATAGACAATAAAACAAAATCCTTTGTGTGCAAGCATAACCATTAGAAAAGTTGGCTCTGAAACTTTGCTTATGCTTCATAAAATCAAAAGTAGTGTTGATTAATGAGAACAATTACACTACTTGGTTTAGCTTAATGACATTTCCCACTACAGTTACAATGGATATGTTTCGTGGGGACACGTGAAGCTTAGCAATACTTCATAGCAACGCTATATATCTCATTGCTTCATAGCAACACCACCCATCCCATTGCATCAGGACTGAGACTCATGCTCTAATCATTGCAGAATTAAACATTTCTTTTTCAAAGCTCTCTGTTAGTCACTGTAACAATGCTGCCATTTCTCAGCATTTTCATGGTATAAATACATTCTAGCTGATGGGATGCAATTATTTTCTCAACTGAAACCCACTGGTGTTGGTCACAGTAAGTGAAGGATGGTATTGCATCAATATTACTTTGGGAAGGCTGTTCTGTCTGGAAGAAAAGCAGACAGTAAAGACAGTTAACAACAACAATATAGAACTGTTGCAGTCATTGCACAGCTTTGACATATGCCATGCTGTTTGCCTATGGCAGGTGGCTCAATGAGCTCAGAGAAGCTAGTGAGAAAAGTAAGCCTTGCCAGAATATTTTTTACAACAACCAGAACTCTCTGTCAGCGTCATCGCCACCACAGTAACCAACATGTTGTGAACATAGATATTGTGAGATAGGAGTGTCCTTTAAGACAGTTTGTGTAATGTAAGAAGTAGAAGTGTTCTGCAAATATGATTGAATGGGAGCACAGTAGACTTGTCTTATTACTGAGGTTAAGATAACTGACATGGCTAAAGGATCCCAAAGTACAACTTCTAAACTACAGTTGTTTGAAATATCAATTGCTGCAGCTATGGCTTTATTAGCGAGGCTTCTTTTCTGGATACTTATTTATCCACCAGATGAAGCCTGGTTCTGGCAGTAATGCTGCATATTTGATAAATTCTTGACTAAAATGTACAGAAATAGAAAATTAGATAGTGTGTCGCTAATGAACTAACACAGTGCTCTCGATGAAAAAGACCAGTTCTCTTAAATTTTATTCAAAACTAAAACTCACACACCCCAGTACACAGCTTTAAAAGAAATATAGATGGAAAGGGAATTTGCATGAAGGACCGAAACTCGTGGCACATCTACTGAAGTGCTTCATTAGTATTTTCTAATTGCACTATCTCAGAATTAAAAAGTGCAAATTCATTGATCATTTACTCTTCTAACAGCAGGAAGACAATCATAGCACCTCAACCATGGCAAAGTTTTTCTCTCTTTCTTTCTCGCTCAGTCTTTTGGAATTGTCTTTATGATGATCTACACAGCTGTGCGAGTGCCTTAGTATGCTCTGAATTACAAAAATTGGTACATAAAACAAATAGGTAGCGGAGTGGCCCTGCTGGGCTGTATCAGTTAGTCATAGTGCATAGGTCTTCTTGTAAAAGTAATTCGCACTTAGGCACAGCATCGCTCCTTTAATTACCACCAGATACCATTTACGCTGCTCAGACAAGCCCGAGATAATGGGCAGGAGGGAAGGCAGACTCACAGTCACAGGGGCTTGCAAGTAGATTCCAGCTTCCTCGGTGCATAATATTGTATTGCTCTTGCATGAGTGCTGTTCTATTACTGTTCTAAGTTTCAATGAAGTTTTGGGACATTTTTAATAGATTTTTTGTTTCAGTTTAATAAATAAATACAATAAATTAGTACTTGAATTTTTTTTCTCCCCAGGGGCTAGATTAGATAGCCTCCAATGTCGGCCATAGGGACTGTGCTGTGCAATTAACCCACGCCTGTTCAAAGTGGTACAGACAGCATGCAAACTTCACGCTACCTGCTAATTATAATTATTGTGGCATGCAGTCCAATGCTGAATGTGTTGGTGAGTAGCTGCTTGCCTCAGCAAGGCGGCACCACTTAAAGCTGTCTTACACTACTTAAAACCAGATAATTAGAGTTCAGATGCATTTTGGCTCTAGCATGGACAGGAATTTCTTATTTGTTTTTCTGAATCTGCTCATGGGATGTAGGCATGTCACTAACTAGGCGAGAATTGTTGCCCATCCCTAATCTCCTGAGAGAGCATTGTGGTGAGCTGCCTTCTTAAACTAGGATTTTCACTCTATCGACGTTTCACATGGCAGGGAGAAATGACAATATAGTGCCACATCTAAATGGCTTGGAGATGGTAGTGGAGAATTGAAGATTGGAAGGAATACACAAAAATGGCATAACAGATCAGAGAGCATGCCATGAGGTTTTCAGCTGATTGCCTTGGGGCTGGAAGTGTTCAGGAAGAGGGAAGCCTACAGGAGGCCAGGAGGCACTCCAGACATGTATGGAGAGGACAGTTGAAGCAAATAGCCATTGCAGTCAATGACAGCAATCTAGTCCTGAGGATCTGGGTCCAGTAGTACAAAGCATTAAAAAGCTTACGAGGGTGATCAAGGTCAGTAAATTCATCTTCACATGTAAAATACTAGTTTCTTTACCACTCAACCGCCATTACTCAAAGCTCACCTTCACAACCTCAGCTCAAGCTTGCACACTTAACAACTCAAAAAGCACATTCTTATCTCTCAGTTTGTACATACTGTCAGCTATTACACTCTTATAGGCACATCAGCCAGTGGATCACTTCACTGCCAACAGCTGTCACCCTCTTTTGCAGGGTAATGTGGCCCATCATCGACCAATTCAACAAGTAACCAATGAGGGGGACATGGAGGGGAAGTGAATAGGACAGGAACAGCTACATCTACTCATCCCCATTAAGGTGTGCATGCTGGCTGTAACCAATAATACATCACCAAACAGGATGTCATTGAAACAGTGGTCAGATTAGGGCATAAACCTTTGAGATAATGGTATTTCTACTTTAACCTGAACCATGATAAATTGGAAAACGGCCGACATGAACTAAATCAATATAGTCACTGATCACATTGTGGACATGCCTTGTGGTTCTGACTGACCCCACACTATTCCTGGAACAACTTGACATTTGATGGATATTCTGGAATTTCTGAGATTATGCCCTCTAGTCCCAGACTCTTTATCAAGGGGAAACAACACTTGCCCACCTTTCCCCTGAGAATCTTGTATGTTTCAATAAAGTTGTCTCTCATTCTTCTACATTCCAATGCTTGCAGGCACAACCTACCCAACCTCTCCTCAGAACAGTCCCGCCATGCCTGGTAGGAGAAAATGAGAACTGCAGATGCTGGAGATCAGAGCTTAAAAATGTGTTGCTGGAAAAGCGCAGCATGTCAGGCAGCATCAAAGGAACAGGAGAATCGACGTTTCGGGCTTATGCCTGAAACGTCAATTCTCCTGTTCCTTTGATGCTGCCTGATCTGCTGCACTTTTCTAGCAACACATTTTTAACCCCATGCCTGGTATCACCCAAGTTAACCTTCTCTGGACTGTCTCCAATGCCAGAATATCTTCCTTTAGATAAGGCACCCAAAACTATTCACAGTTTTCCAGCTCTGGTCTTGATTACTACCTTGATTCATTTTAACAAAAATCTCTATTTTTATAACTCCATTCACTTCAAAATAAAGGCCAACATTCCATTTGCTTTCCCTATTGCTCGCTGACCTTGAATGCTAGCTTTTTGTGATTCATGATACCAATTAAATATGAGACAATATATGCAGTGAATGTTAACCCTGATGATATTTGACTCTGCTGTGTTTGATGAGGTGTTTTTACATATTTACAATTTCAATCTGTTGGATGGATTTGCCCAAAATGTAGTTTTTGAAATCAGTGTATATATCTACTCAGACATTCATTATGTGTTCATTTGTTTCAGTTTCAGTTTGTTTCCAGTTTGTATAATCCTTCCATTTATACTCCCTTGTGAAACAGGAAACCAGAGGGTGATCAGAATAATTCTTCAAATATAGTATTCTTAGTTTGTACACTGTTTAATTATGAGCTAAGTTCACCTTATTTCTTTTTAAATGCACCATCTTTTTTTTTATTCCAAAAATATACTTTATTCATAAATATTTTGATGATCTGTACAATTGATCATGCCATACCTATGTAAACATCCCATTTCTTGGCATACAGAGACAGAGTAATCATTCATATATACAGGTCTGTACGATTACTGACCACATATTTAGCAGGGGGGTCTGCAGAGCCCCCTTACTGCGTCAGATTGCTGTGCTTAGGCAGGCAGATGTTACACGATGGTCTTTCCCCACTGTGCCTTTTAAATGTACCATCACCAAATAGGATCCTACAGTTATTACAATTATTTCTCTGAGTTACTGTTCACAGCTATCTATTGGGAAATCCTACACACATTTTGCTGGATTTGAGATTTGAATGTCAAATGAATTCCCTCTGGCAATTCATATAAAAGGCAACATTTTTTTGCCAAACTGTCTAGACTTTCTCTTGTTGTGGAGGAGCAAGTCTCATATCTTCAAATAGCTGGCTCATCATTAATCCACCTCGATTCAACATTCAGAAATGGGGTATAGAGTGACCAATAAGGCACTGATTTTAGCAGTGTTAAAATGTTTCCTAAAATTGAAACCACTTCAGAATCTGCATAACAGATTGGGTAGCAGGGTTGATCAGTGATTATCATGGCTACCTTACAGTGTGAGGTACCCAGGTTCAATTCCAGTCTTGGGTGACTGTGTGGAGTTTGCACATTTTCCCCATGTCTGCATGGGTTTTCTCCGGGTGCTTGGGTTTCCTCTCACAGTCCAGAGATGTGCAAGTTAAGTGGATTGACTATGCTAAATTGTCCATAGTGTCTAGGTATGTGCAGGCTAGGTAGATTTGCCATGTGAAATGTGGAGTTATAGGGCATGTGGGTGAGTCTGGGTGGGTTGCTCGTAAGAGAGTTGGTGTGGACCTGTTGGGCTGAATGGCCTACTTCCACATTATAGGGATTCTATGAAACAGAATCTATTTTATTTTTGCTGCTATTTTATGTTTGTATGTCATTTACAGGGTGTATTTTTCAAATCCTTTTATATAATGATAAACAAGTGGAATTGCAAAAGGTAATGCTTACATAGAGTTGCTAGATTGTATAGTAAAAATATTCATGATTTATTGAAAACTCTTACCCCTCCCTGACACATTTCCATATTCTAACAATCGTTGTTCACCATCTGTATAAAGAAGACTCTGGATTAGAATAAAGAAACACTTCAGATCTATTCAATGTTATTGGAGCACATTTTGACCTTTTTCATGGATCATGTTGCTTCAGTCAAACCAGTTTACTTCAGGAAGATCAATCTCTTTGACCTAGCCCCATACTCAATGTGAATTCTGGTTGAAAAGTAAAATCTGCCTGAAGTCAGTTGGTTCGATCTGCTAGCAATCATTCAGCATTCATTGATTTGTTATGAAAATAGAGAGGTTTCTGCATTCATTAACAAATCAAAATCAGCACCTATCACATACCTCAGAGCTGAGCCCCCTACTTTCCTCCCTGGTGTTGACTTTGGCTCAGCAATTCCAATAGTTCACATCTGGCTTGCTGTTTGATGGGTTGGGGTCAGCTCAAGTTGAATTGAACGGAATATTCAAACTGGAGCTAGTTTACACATTCCTAAGCCAAACTGTTCCTCAATGTTGTGGCAGCATTTAGCACAGAGGCAGTCTATTATGTATTCCAATGCAGTCTTTGTAAAAATAATATGATGAACTTCTGACTCTTGTGGAGATTTCATTTATGTTTGATGTTGTTCATTTAAAGATAGTCATGTTTATAATTAAAGGAAAAATTCAGGTTCTAAACAACTTCAATATAATACAGGAAGAACTCCTCCAATGCCCAGTTTGAAGAACTAATTAATTTTCTACTTCACTATAAAAGCAAATTTCCATTTACTGGGAGTGGTGATTAAAGCAAAAGGAAAGCGTTGTGGGAGTACTTTCAGTATAAAAAGCACTCCCCATCTACATATTGTGAAAAAAAATGATTGAATGAAATCTCTTACCTGCTGCGATATTAATAGTTTTGTATCTTTGATTCTTTTTGTGAAGATCATTCATTTTGACCTCCTCCTTTGGTTCGTCAGCCTTACCATTGCGGCCTACCGGAGAGTGGCTGCACTGAAAGTTCCACAGCTTGGCTTTCCTTCTAAAACTGGAGGCTGTCCACAAGGTAGGAAAATTATACAATAATTGTGTACCCTGGCAGGGCTGGCATTTCCAGTCATAAATTTGTCAATCAGCTTGGATTTTGGTCGATGAGTTTTTTACATTTCCTCACTGACACAAGTGTAGCAGCTCTATATTGACGCTACATCAAAATTTTAAGAAGGATTTAAATTATGAATACAGCTCCCCCTTATCTTCTATATCCATCAACAGATTTATGTCTTCGGATCAAGCCAATATTTAGATTAGATTACTTACAGTGTGGAAACAGGCCCTTCGGCCCAACAAGTCCACACTAACCCGCCGAAGCGCAACCCACCCAGACCCATTCCCCTACATTTACTCCTTCACCTAACACTACGGGCAATTTAGCAGGGCCAATTCACCTAACCTGCACATTTTTGGATTGTGGGAGGAAACCAGAGCAAACCCACGCAGACACAGGGAGAACGTGCAAACTCCACAGAGACAGTCGCCTGAGACGGGAATTGAACCCGGGTCTCTGGCGCTGTGAGGCAACAGTGCTAACCACTATGCCACCGTGCTGCCCCATCAAAATACAAAGGGACATAAGAGTTTCTATGTTGTTTGTGCAGCTTGGCTGGAAATGTTCTCACTGCATTCCACTAACATAACTGTGGTATACATTTAGTAGATTCCTCAATTGTGCGTAAGTAGTGTTTCCACCATCATTATGACAATGGAAGAAGAAGGCCCAAGAAAATTCCTGTCTTTTATTTCAACTTGTCATTTTTTAACTAAGGTTTGAATGATGAGACAGGAATATTGCTAGCAAGTGGTGAGAGACCCATTCACATGAATTAATCACTATTCTGTCTAATCTATATGCAGTTTGCTATTTATCCACATAGTGGAGAGCAACTAGATGGCAGGTAGTTGCTCGGTTCCGGTGGAGACTGTCCCATCAATACAGATCCCTCCTGTTTCAAAACTGATGCCAATGCCCCATGGAATAGAACCTCTCTTTCCCACACCACTCCCTTAGCCAAGTGTTTATACTCATTCCATGCTGCTGCTGCTCCAAGGCAGATAGGGAGATCCTGAGTTCAGGAATCGAGGACATTATCCAACAGGTATGAGATACTTGCTCCCTGTAAGGATGAGGAAAAGGGTTACAGGGAGGATGAGCCAGCTGATCATGGCACCATGGTGCAGGAGGCCATTCAAGAGAGGAAGCCAAAAGGTAAGTGATAGTTGTGGGGGATTCTATAATTAGGGAGACTGCATCCTTTGTAAGCTGAATCAAGAGTCCCACATGGTATGTTGCCTGCCTGGTGCCAGAGCGTGGGACATCTCTGACTGTCTTGAAAGGATATTGGAATGGGAGGGCGAGGACCTAGTTATTGTGATCCACGTTGGACAAACGACATAGCAAGGCTAGGAAAGAAGACCTTATCGAGGATTATCAAGCATTAGGAATGAAATTAAGGAACTGGTCCTCAAGGGTTATAATCTCTGGATTATTGCCCAAGCCACATGCAAAGTGTCTTAGGGATAAGAAAATTAAGGAAGTAAGCACATGGCTAAGGGAGTGGTGTGGGAAAGAGGGGTTCCATTTCATGGGTCATTGGCATCAGTTTTAGAACAGGCAGGATCTGTACTGATGGGACGGTCTCCACCTGAAAAAATCGGGAACCAGTGTTCGCGTGAAAAGTATAAATAGGGTGGTCACTAGGATTTTCAACTAGTGAGTCGGGGGCAAAGGAAGGGGAAAACAACAGGAAGTATGGTGGTAAATAAAAAGGAAAGCAATAGGTTAACATGTGTGCAGGAGAGTTTAACTACATGACTATGAAAGAAGTAGAAAGGAAGGATAACTCAGAAGATATTATTATTGGAGGTGTTGTAATTCTTAAAGACGGTACAAAAACTAGCACAAAGGCACTTTCCCTTAGTGCTTGTAGCATTTGTAACAAGTTAGATGAGTTAACGGCACAAATCATCGCAAATGAATATGATTTTGTAGACATTGCAGGATGGGAAATAAGGGAGGTGGTGTAGCTCTGATATACAAGGACAACATCAGGGCAGTAGTGAGAGATGATACAGGTACCATGGAGAATAAGGCTGAATCCATTTGGGTGGAAATTAGAAATTCTAAGAAGAAAACATTACTGATGGATATAGTCTATAAGTCGCCAAATAATTATGTCACATTGGGGGCGGGTGATAAGCAAAAAAAAAAACTTATGCCTAAAGAAATGGTACAGCAATGATCATGTAGATTGGTCAACCCAGCTTGGTCAGGGTAGCCTTGAGGAGGAGTTCATTGAATGTAACCGCAATAGTTTTCTTGAACAGTATGTCATGGAACCAACGAGGGAACAAGCTATCCTAGATCTGCTGCTGTGTGATGAGACAGGAATAATTAATGATGTCATAATTAGGCATCCTCTTGGAAGGAGTGATCACTGTATGGTAGAATTTAGAATAAAGATGGAAATTGTGAAGATAAACTCCAATACCAGGGTCCTGTACTTAAACAAGAGTGACTACAATAGGATGAGGAAGGAGTTGGCTAAAGCAGACTGGAAGCAAAGACTTTATGGTGGGACAGTTGATGAACAGTGGAGGACTTACAAAGCAATTTTTTGAAGTGCTCAGCAAAATATATACCAGTGAAAAGGAAGGAGTGTAGGAAAAGGGGTAATCTGCCATGGAAATAAGGGAGGCTATCAAATTGAAAGAGAAGGCATACAAAGTGGTCAAGATCAGCTGGAAACTAGAATATTGGGAAAGCTTTAAAGGTCAACAGAAAGCCAGAAAAAGAGCAATAAAGAAAAGTAAGATAGATTATCAGAAAAAAACTAGCTCAGAATATAAAGACAGACAGCAAAAGTTTCTATAATTATGTAAAACCAAAAAAAGAGTAGGTAAAGTAAATATTGGTCCTCTAGAGGATGAGAAGGAGGATTTAGTAATGGGATATGAAGCACTGAATAGGTACTTTGTGTCGGTCTTCACAGTGGAGGAAATGAATAACATACCAGTGATTGACAAAGAGATGAGGGTAGGCGAGGCCCAGGAAACAATCATTATCATGAAAGAGGTAGTGTTGGACAAGCTAATGGAGCTGAGGGTAGACAAGTCTCCTGGCCCTGATGGAATGCACCCCAGGGTGCTAAAACAGATGGTGGGAGAAATAACAAATGCGCTTGTGATAATTTTCTAAAATTCACTTGGACTCTGGACAGTTCCAGCAGATTGGCAAATGTGATGCCACTGTTTAAAAAGGGAAGTAGGCAAAAGATGGGGAAGTATAGACTAGTTAGCTGAACTGTAGTGGGAAAATGCTTGACTCTTATCAAGGAAGAAATAGCAAAGTGTCTAGATAGAAATTGTCCCATTGGGCAGACACAGCATGGGTTCATGAAGGGCAGGTCATGCTTCACTGATCTTTTGGAATTCTATGAAGACATTATGAACACAGTGGACAATGGGGGCCCAGTAGATATGGTGTATCTAGTTTACCAAAAGACATTTGACAAGGTGCCACACAAAAGGCTGCTGCATAAAATAAAGATGCAAGGCATTACAGGCAATATATTAGCATGTACAGAGGATTGGATGACCAACTGGAAGCAAAGAGTGGGAATAAGTGAGTGCTATTCTGGTTGGCAATCAGTGACTAGTGTATGTTTCAGGGATCAGTGTTGTGACCACAATTATTCACAATTTATGTTGATGATTTGGAGTTGGGGACCACATGTAATAGGTCAAAACTTGCAGATGGCACTGGTATAACAAAGTGTGCAGAGGACTGTGAAACCTTGCATTGGGACAGAGACTGTTTAAGCGCATTGGCAAAAGTCTGGCAGATGGAGTAAAATGTGAATAAATGTGAAGTTACCCATTTCAGTAGGAATAACAGTAAAAAGGACAATTACTTGAATGGTAAGAAATTGCAGCATGCTGCTGTGCAGAGGCACTTGGGTGTCCTTGTGCATGAATCACAGAAGTTTGGCCTGCAGGTGCAACAGCTGATGAATAAAGCAAATGGCATTTTCTCCTTCATTGCTAAAGGGATTGAGTTTAAAAACAGAAAGATTATGTTGCAACTGCATTGGGTGCTGGTGAGGTCACACCTGGAGTACTGTGTGCAGTTTTGGTCTCCTCATTTAAGAAAGGATGTACTGGCACTGGAGGGGGTGCAGAGGAGGTTCACTAGGTTGATTCCAGAGTTAAGCGGGTTGGTTTATGTGGAGAGACTAAGTAGACTGGGATTATATTCATTGGAATTTAGAAGAATTGGGGGGGATCTTATAGAAACATAGAAAATTATGAAGGGAATAGTTACGTTCGAAGTAGAGAGGATGTTCCCACTGGCAGGTGAATCTCGGACAAGACAGCATAGTCTCAAAATTAGGGGGAGCAAATTTAGTACTAAATTGAGAAGGAACTTCTTCACCCCCAGAGGGTTGTGAATCTATGAAATTCCCCGCCCAGTGAAGTAGTTGAGGCCTCCTCAGTAAATGTTTTTAAAGCTAAGGTAGATCATTTTTTGAACAGTGAATGAAGGGTTATAGTGAGAAGATGGGTAAGTGGAACTGAGGCCATGAAGAGATCAGTCATGGTCATGTTGAATGGTGCACTGGGATTGAAGGGCCAGACGGCCTGCTCCTGCTCCTAGTTCTTATGTTCTTTTGTAACAATTCTTGGTATGAAAGTCAGAGTGGGTACCTGGCAGCTTCAGGTCACTGTATACTCTTCTAGTCCCCAATCTTTGCCAACAGTCCCTTAACCTCAGACTGTATGTGCAACAATCACCCACGACTTCTGTCCATGGAGATTGGCATCAGGCGCACGTGACTACATCATCATGGGACATTTCCAATTCACTTAGAATACAGTTATCCACTTCAATGCTGCACTAACATTGTCCATTGCAATGCTGCTGCCAAACCTTTTGTGTACAGGGCAGCACTGACCTCATGGACTGGAGCAGGGTATCAATCAAAGCTCTTTGTTTTCTCAGTTGGTGTTTATACTCTGTGGTTACTTGGATACGCACAGCATCCCCGCCTTACTTTGTCTGTTTGCACATTGACACATCATTCCATATATACAGGCTCTTCATTCTTCTGTCCTTCTTTGCTTCTTAGCCAAATTCACCCAGTCATGGGGTCAGTTCCCACACAATCCCCAGCTTTATTTCTCACTGTTACTTGTGACCACTCCACAGTCTTCATGCTGCCATGGAACACTGATGCATTCCTCCAAGTAAACATTCTATGAGAACCATGGCTTGACCACACACCTTACATCTTCCTCCCAGTCACAATCCTGTTGACCTTCCTTCCTGTCCACTATCTCAACCTAAATCAGAGAGTTCACAACCTCAGAATCTATTGAGTTATTTGAATGTCTTAGCTGAGCTTCCAACTCTATTAAACTTCATCAGGTAGATTCCATACGTTCAGCTCCATGAGGCTGCCAATCCCCACTGCATACCTGTTTCTGAAACCCCTCATCCATGCCTTAAATCATCTCCAGATACAGCCACTATAGTGCTCCCCTGCAAACAAAAAATGCTGGAAATCACAGCAAGTCAGGCAGCATCCAATGAGAGACACCAAGCTAACATTTCAGATCATTCTTCATCAGAGCTGAAGACAGATGCTGTCTGACCTGCTGTAATTTCCAACAATTTTTGTTTTCAGTACAGATTCCAGCATCTGCACTAATTTGCTTCTACATCACGCTCCCCTGTCTAGTTTCCCTTTCTTCATTCTCCATAATGTTTATTTTGTCCAAAAACCCTGTAGTTTCTATTCCATCCCATACCAAGTATTATTTACCTATCATCCTTGTCCTTACTAAACAACATTCATTCCCATTCCACGACTACCTTAATTTAGAATTCCTTTTCCTTTAATGGTTTCACCCACTCAGTATCTCTGCAATCTTCTCCAATCCTGCAATCCCACCCCGAACTGTATTCCTCTGATCACTTTTGAATCCTCTTGCCCAACATTGTCAGCCATACCTTCAGCCGGAATTTCCTACTTTATAACTCTCTACCTTTTTCTCCTCCTTTGAAGTCCTACTGAAACTTACCACTTTTAGCACACTTTTGGTCCCAATTCCTAATACTGTGTCTTTGTCTTGCTTTTTGCTCTGAAGTGCCCTCTTCATGAAAGAGGTTAATTAATTGTAGATTGTTATGATGCTAAAATCGCTAGGAGAAAAATAAGTTGGTTATGCTTGATCTATAACTTTGATCCTAGAGAAGGCTGAATTTATTCTTCAGATGTGCTTCACATCTAGTGGATGGCATCCATCTCACAGGAGATCAGTAAGAAGCTAGTTATAAATGATTGCAATAATACTTGATTAACCCTTAATATGTTCTAATGGTTTTTCTTTCCATCTCTTATTTTAAAGGAAGCATTAATTTGTTGATTGAGAACTGTCCCATTTCCCATAAACCTCGTCCACAGACCTTGTGAAATTGACACGTTTGTTTATTTCACAATATCGTGGGAAGAGGTCAATGACCGCTCAGCTCGGAATGGTCGCTCAGCGCTGATGAGTCATAACGTCTCCGCTCAGCTACAGGCGTATACAGTTTATAAATGATTTGGAGGAGCCAGTGTAGGACTGGGGTGTACAAAGTTAAAAATCACACAACACCAGGTTATAGTCCAATAGGTTTATTTGGAAGCACTAGCTTTCGGAGCGCTGCTCTTTCATCAGGTGGTTGTGGAGTAAAAGATCGTAAGATACAGAATTTACAGCAAAGGTTTACAGCGTGATGCAACTGAAATTACATGTTGAAGAAGACCTGGATTGTTTGTGAGTCTCTCATCTTTTAGAATGACCATGTTGGTTTCATTTCTTTCATTTGTAAATTTCACAACTTAGATTCGATTTCTAAAAAAAAAATGAATCCATGTAAAATACAGTGCATATAACGTGATGCTCTTTGTATACCCTTGGGGAAGCCAGGTCCATGTATATTAGCAGCTGCCATAAGTAAAGGCAAAGTAAAGGCTGTCAGGAGACAATGTGATGGAGAAAAAGGCTGAACAGAGGTCCATTGTGGAAAAGCAAGTGGCAGAGGCCGGGAGACTACTAAGAATGTATTGGTGTCCAGTACTGATGAGGAGCAGGGGACAACAAAAACATTTACGGCCCTTAGGTCCTGAATGAAACGGCACCTTCCCGGTTTCCCTGGTTTCAGGATTGGAAGTATGCAGTATTACAGGGACTGGTGGTAGGTATCAAAATGCCTTAGTGTAGGAGGGAGTCTATAACAGGTTTGATTCCCTCTGTTGCAGCCGGCGCAGAACAGCTCCCTGCTTAACCTGCTTCTAAGGTAAGACCCCGGGGATAGCAGTGAATACAGGCATTTAATTTACAAAGGGTTTGATGGTCCAAAAGGACCACTAGACAGGATGCGGAAATGATAGCTGCGTCGGCGACTGTGACTGGTCTGGCGCTAATGGGCACTGCATTAGAAAGTGGTTCTGTCATGGGTTCTCCAGAGACACCTACAGTGCGGACAGTATTGGAACTGAGGGGAAGGTCCGCAGAGGGAGCTGTAGACGAGTGTGTGGCTCTAGAGTCCACAAAAACTGAAATGAGGCAATCCCCCACTTCTACGTCCATCATGGGATTTTCAGATGGGGAGTGTGAGAGACGTATCGAGGGAGCCTGCAAACCTCCCTCCTGTGACAGCCCTAGGCTTTTGGGGCACAGGGAATGGGTCGTCTGCAGTAAAGGCAGCCTGCTGAGGCTGTCTTTGTTGAGGAGCATGATTTTGCTGGAAAAGTGAAGGTGGTGTATGGGTGGAAGCCTTCGATGACCTCTGAGGGCCCGCTAACCAACAATCTCTTTCCCACTGACCCAGTTTGCCGCATGCCCTACAAGTATTCCCATGTCGCTGTGCCTGGCCTTGGCTTTTACCCTGATTCCATGGCTGCATGAGCTGAGGGTATGCCTCCTTCCCTCTCTTACATTCAAACAGTCCCTGTCAGTCTAAATTTTTGAGAGTGCATGTATCTCCCCACATGGCTGCTTGCCAGGTTAGTTTGTGGAATATGTAGACATGAGCATATCAGGGCAGCATGCATTTTACAAGGGTCTGCACTGCTGATTTACCATTCTCTGACAATGGGATGCCCGCTGAGGACTCCCAGTCATCTTTGAAGTAGGTAGTGAAATCGGAGATGGGCTCATTAGATTTTTGCAGGCAACAGGTAACTTGCCCGGATGCAGTGATAGCATTCTAACGTTATTCACAAGCCAGGTGGAGCGTGCAGGTGCATTAGCCCATGGCTCATCAGGGAATTCAATGGAGGTCCTCACAGTTGTCCAGTGAGACCCATATGCTAACTGCAGTAAAGTCTGGACGTCCTGCCATCAGTAATTGTAGATATCACAAATTTGTAGTAGCCAATTGAAAGGTGCTTTAGCACCTCATGGGCATCCTGGAACATGCCTTGGACCTCAGCGTGAGTCCAGGGCTTGTTGAGAGGTGTAGTGCCCATCATAATGCTGGGGTGCTGGCTATTGAGGGTCTGGGGCTTTGAAGTAGCAGCCGCACTATGAGTAAGTCTGGTGTTGGAAGTGGGATTGGTGCCCACTTGATCTGGGTGTCCTGTCCCTGACATGCTTCCTACAACTGATGCCTCCGAAATCCCCTGCTTTGCGATACCAGGGGGTGTGGAAGGACGCACGGCAACAAATACAGCAACCTCACTTACTAGCGGGTCTGGCTTCGGAGCTGGGAAAGGAACTTCAGGACATTGAGGGGTATATGGTGGTGTGGCAGTGGGTGGGGAATTAGACGATGCAGAGGTGTTTGAAAGCTGACAGCGACCTTCATTTTTAGAGGGCTGGTGCCCTTTCACGACTTCCTTAACCTTTTCTAAGCATTGAATCCTTTTGTCATTGTCCCAAGAGGGGTCACTGTATCCACCCTCAAAATGCCTTCTCCAGTAGTCCATTTTCTCCAATTTAAAGGAGCCCCCATAAGGCCAATTTCCATAGGGCCACCCATATAAATCGGAGGTGAAGGGAATACCATATCTACTGTCACTTGTTTCCTTCCGTACTGTGTCAGCCGGTGACCCTGGTGTTACCAGAGGATCTCCTACCTTGTTCTTGCAGCATACGTGTTTACCATCATGCTTTTGTGTCCACCGTGAGAGAGTCAGTGGATGCAGACCGCCCACCTCAGCGGGACAAGTTAGACTTGCCCCCCAGGGACAGTCCTTCTCCCGAGGATTTCGAGTTCTGCAACCCCATTTACTTGTGACCAGTCGAACGGGAAACAAAAAACAGATAACAACACGAACCACCACAGACAGGACGAACATGTGAAAAAAGCACTCAGGACAAAACACTGGACAAATGAACAAGACAAACACAGGCACCCTGGTCAATTTCACAAGGTCTGCTTACAAGGTTTATTGGAAATGGGACATTTCTCCAACAGTTTGGTATAGTTGGCAGGATCCCTTGTTCACAACAGGGCTCCAGAGCAAACCTAAATGTTTAAGAATTTGGCCAATTGCGTGATCCTGACCTGAGCCAGCGGGCAGATCCTAAGTTGGGGATAGATGCTACAGCAAGACGCAAGACCGGAAAGATTGCCTCTCTACATTTCTAAATTTTTCTAAATTTTTTCCTAAAATTCAGCTGACTGCATAGCCCCACCCTGAGCCAACAGGCTGATCCTAAGTTGGGAAGTGACGCCAAGGCAAGACGGGACCTTGGAAAGACCGCTGCTGAGCAGTAATTCATGTTCAAAATGGTTTCCCTTCTCCGATCGTTGTTTATTCTAAATAAAGTAATTGCTCGATTACATTGTAAGACTGAAGAAGGTGATAAAAGAGCATTCAATATTTGCAAGTAAGTTGTCTTTATTTTCCAAGCTGATTAAAATACACTTGTATGATCACTAGGAGTATAATGTCCACTCCCATGGAATCATATTCTTTGTCTGTCCTTCAAACAAGGCTAAGCTGTGAGCCCTCGGACCCCCTTGTGATATTGTCAGGCAGATGAAGAAGACTTGAAGAATCTCTCATTGAAACTTGTGCAATATAGATTATTATCGTGATGTTTGGTGTTAAAGGCACTTTTAGAAGGGAGCTAATGCAGATGTAACCAGTAACAATGAGTAAATGCATATCTTTGTTTCATTGCCAAAATAGGAGAAACAAAACATCATAAACTTTGTGTGCTTAACGAAACAGAACTCTGGAATTTGCCTTCAGAGTGTTGTGCTATCTGTTATTTCATCTACACTTCATCTGGAGCTCTGAAACAGAACAGTATAGGGATTGTATACAAACATATCAAAAACATTACTGTACATTATGTTATTAACTAGGTTAATTAGCAAATTGGCATTCTAACCACTAACATGGTTATTTCATTGAGGAAATACAACTGAAGATTTGTTAGTTATATAAAACTCTCTACCTAGTTCTGCCGTACCTTAAACAATTTTCTCACGCCTGTTCGTCAGCACCTTGTGGGGTTATAAAATCATGAGGGGCATGTTTAGGATAAATAGACAAAGTTTTTCCTTTGGTTCGGGGCATCCAGAACAAGAAGACATAGGTTGAGGGTGAGAGGGGAAAGATAGAAAAGAGATCTAAGGGGCAACTTTTTCATGCAGAGGGTGGTGCGTGTATGGAATGAACTGCCAGAGGAAGTGGTGAAGGCTGGTACAATTGCAACATTTGAAAGGCATCTGGATGGGTATATGAATAGGAAGGGTTTGGAGGGATATGGGCCAGGTGCTGGAAGACGGGACTAGATTGGGTTGGGATATCTGGTTGGCATGGACAAGTTAGACCGAAGGGTCTGTTTCCATGCTGTACATCTCTATGACTCTATCTATGACTCTATATTATCAGAATTCTGAGAAACTAAGCTCCCACCCAAGCCACTCACCATCCAGACCTGGAAATATACCACTGTTTGTTCACTGTAGCAGTGTAAAAATCCTGGAATTCCACCCCCACCATTGTGGGTTTACCTACAGCATATGGACTAAAGTGTTTCATGAAGGCAGTTCACCAACATCTTCTCAAGAGCAGGTAGGGACAGGCAGTAAATGTTGGTCCAACCAGAAGTGTCCACATCCCATGAGTGAATGAAACAAATGGGAGAATGAGAAAACTTCATGAATATCACTGATTAATTCATAATTGATCACACTCAACGCATTATGAGAAAACATTTTACAAATTAGTTTGTTAGTCTTGCTTACAGTGAAACAATTGATGATGCATATGTGGGAGTACTTACATCAGGTAGATGGCAGCAGTTCAAAAAGGCAGTTCATAACTACCTTCTCAGGGACAAGGAATGCTAGCCTAGTCAGTGGAGACCACATTCCATGAATGAATAAAATAAAAATCATTCAGAAATACCATACTTGCTTTTTAGTTGTACAATGTATTGATATACTTCATGGGTTAGCATTTTACACTCCACCGCCATTGGGACCAAAGGCAGAGAGCACATAACATTTCAACCAATTGGCCTTCCTGCTGCTTGACCTGTCTGAAATGTCATGGGTGCACAAGCAGGTCATTGGGCAACCTGCTCACTTTGGGCCTTTTCAGATTTTTAAGTGGCCATTTAAAGGCCACATTTTTCACCCTCTTGAATTTTAACTGTGATGGGTGTGGCTCATACCACATAGGAACCCATCCAAAACATTACCTTGTCCTTTACTCCCGTTCAGCCCGCCTCTCAAAGCTGGCTCCTATTATTCTGCACATCCCACACTGATGCCTGCCAGCCTGACCCCACTTGACAAGATATGAGAATACATCTGAGTCTGGGCTCCTCTTTGCCTGTACTGGGCAGGGGCCAGGGCCTACTGTGTCCTGTTAAATCCAGCCTCAAGGCATGTTTTTAGATGTTATGGATGCCTTCAATGATTAAGGATATCCCTCAGGCAATGACTTACTTCATATTATTTATCATAAATATATAAAAAGACTGTTAAATACCTAATGGAACAGAAGGGAAATGAGGTAGCAAGGAAATATGATTATCTGGTCATAGCACAAAACCAACGGATCGGCTTACTATTATAAAACAAATCTCCTCCATCCCCACCTGCTGCAGCCCCATTTCTCTTAGCATTGCGTGTCACTGAAAGGAAATTCAAACAAGGTACATAACAAACTGTCACCGATCTAACTCCCTTCCTGAAGCTAGATTTCACTCCCAGCCAGTGTTTAAATTATTCATGTAGGGATATTTTTTCTCCTTTGGGCACAACTGATGTTCCAGGAACAAATTGTGCCAGTTTTGAAGAGTGCTTCTTCTGACCTTCAGTTTCCACTCAAACTCTTTCACGTATCGTCCATCGCAAAATCTATTGTGAATCAGTACAATTGGGCAGCATTTTAAAAAGATATAGATTTTAATTACAAAAATTTGGCTTAAAGAATAGTCCTTGACATACTTTAGAGTAGTAACTTAGTGCTGGTTAATTACTGCACTGGAAAATTAGTTTATCAGAGAGAGAAAAAGAACAGTGTTGATCCATAACCTGTGAATAATCAAATTTTGAATGATTGAAAATGAGTTTTAAAAGCATGCAGACATATTTGTCAGTTAGAGTGGGAAATCATAGTCAGTTCTTTAGTGAAAAGTTGTATTAAGGCATTTTAAAACATACCTATTCATATCCTTGGACACAAAAGAGCCAATTTCATTGTTAGAGTCTCCTTGAAGGCTGGAAACTGAGCAGTTAGAACAAATGCCCTCGCATGATGAATTAAATCTAGGGGAACAGCCAGTGTTCTGGATGGGATCAACCAGATACTTTTAAATATCTCAACCTGATACTTTTTTTAAAAAAATTGCAGAAACCTGATGTACACTGAGTGGAATTTGTGTTTAAAATTCTGTGATCTTTCAAGAATGCTAAACTTATTTTATGCAATTTGTAGCAAAAACGCGTCAAGAAATAAATCCAGCAGAAAAGGGCAGCATTTGCCTATCATGTTTGTTGTAAAGCAAAAGGTGGGTAAATATACCCTGACTAACAGTTTGTGGTAACGTTTTTTCAACTCAAACACGTTACACGTAAGTTGGAGAAAGGAAACAAGATTTAGGGGAAGGTCCAACACAAAGTTATTGAACACTTTATCAAGAAAAACAACGTTTACCAGGCTTTACAACAGTACTTCAATTAAACTCTATCAAACTGTATTGACCTCTTCACAGGACTCTTCAGTAAATTGTTTTAAATCTCTAAGTAAACAGTCTCGAATCTACATTAGTTATTTACTTCCACTTCTGTGGATTCGCTATAACCTATTCAAAAGTGCCTATTGCTATTACTGAACTGCGTGCCTGAGAAAGAACTGATAATACCATTCAACAAGCCGATCCTCAGTCTTTGAGGGTTGGTTGATGCTTCAGGATCTGCAGTCATTGACTTGGACTTCCCCTCTTCTCTAAGGCTGGTTCTAGTGTTGGGGTTGCCTCATTGAGATGGTCTTCCTGGGTCTGATCAGTCTGATGATGTTCATCACAAGGTACAAGGAGCTGCAGATATTGTAAAGCACGGCTGCCAATTGAAGGTGCTCTTTGGAGATGCTATTGATGAAAGCACAAAAAAATCACAGCAAGCTGGAGCTCCTTTTTGCCACTTTTGCGCCCCCCTCCCAACTTTGCATCTTCCTCAACAATTCTGTGGCCTGTGTCCAAATTTTAAATTATCTTAAACACCTAATTTAGATAATCTCTTTATCTTCTACAATCAACAGCACAATCTTGGTTTACGCACTTTTACCCCAGTATTATTCTACTGAATCTCTGCTGCATCTACTCCAAGGCCAGTATGTCCTTCATACATTTCAGTCTTGAAAACTGTTCACACAGTATTCCATTTGGAGAAAGTGAGGACTGCAGATGAGGACTGCAGATGCATTCTTCAGGAATGCATCCCGAAGAAGGGCTTATGCCCGAAACGTCGATTCTCCTGCTCCTTGGATGCTGTATTCCATGTTTGATCAAAGCAGGGCTTCGCATAGCTATAACGTAACCTCTATCCTCTATAACATTGTTATTTGAACTTTTTGGATAGACCAGTTAACTTAAAGTCCAATGACTCAATTTTCAGAAATATTTGTACAAGTGATTGTGCTTTCTAACATGGCAGTGGTAGCAGTGCAGTGTCAACAGCACATTATTTGAAGAAGTGTTAATCATCAACAGGAGCTCCTGGATTTCCACATTTAACTACATATTTGTGGACTCCATAAGTTCTTGACGGTTCCACAGAAGTAGCAGCACTGAACACAAAGTATTGTTCTCACTACTACTGCAAAACTGAAGCCAAAGTAAATTTTTAGTAAGTCTGTCAGTTGCTGATTTTCCAATGCAATATGATCTGGGTCTATCATTAAGCTGCCTACATTACAGTAACTGAGCACTTTCTTTATCTTACTCTATTTTGGAAAATACATGAGCATTGTCCTTGATAAGCCTCAGAGAATTTTCCCATATTACCTTAGAGCAGCTTTTGCAACTTGCTTTATATCCCTTCAGCATCTTTTTTTATGTCTCTTAATCTGGAGAATTTCTACTGCTCTATGGCCCTCTACAAGTCTTTTCACTTGGTTTTAAACTATTTGTCACTTCTTTCATTAACCAACATTGTTTAATTCCATAAAAACAGTATGCACATGATTTGTATTCTACCAAATGAAGTTTTGTAAAGTAATACTACATTCATAAAAGTTCTAAATAACACTTCATTACAAATTACTATTTCCAAAAGAGCAATATAGGTTTTTTTTTTTGCATGCTATGTGGATTTTAAAACGCATCATTACAATTGACAGTACACATGATATTTATGATATATATTCCATGACAGGGATAAAGTTCAAGGGTTTTGATACAGTTCTGAGTGCCTCGCTGTGATCTTTCTCCATTGAGCCATTGTAGCAGTTGCCCCAAGCTTTGGTGCATCACTCAGCAATGAAGTACTGGATCTTGGAATGTGACAAACTGCAACATTTAGTTGTGAAAAACCCTTTTAGCTAAGTGACTTATTAGTTCCGAAACCCTTGGCCATTAAAATCACTAAACAAAGAGCAATATGTTTTACTAAATCTAAGAGTGCCTGTTCTCTTGTCAATTCCAGAACATACTGTTCAAGAAAACTATTCGAATTCACATAGTTCTGCTTTCCTCAAACACTGAAAATTAAAGTCTCCCCAGTGTCAACACTGAGTACACCCAACAATGTGTATGAACCGTAACTTTAAAAGAGGCATTCTTTGTGCCAACTTTACTTAATTTTTCACATTTGTTCTTTGGGTAAGAGTTTTTCTGGAACAAATTGCCCATCCCTAAGTTGCCTTTCAAAAGGTCTAAAGCGTTCTAAAACCACTACAGTCTATGTGATGTCAATTTACCCACAGTGCTTTCTTTCTACTGCACTTTGATACACATGTGTGGCTTCCTATACTATTTCAGAGGGTCAGTTAGAGTCAAGCGCTCTTCGTACAGATTATGAAATTTCCTGTAGATAAGCAGATTTCCTCCCCTGATGGAGACCAGTGAACCAGATGGGTTTTATGACAATCTGGTAGTTTTATGATTATAAAGTAGCATTTCATTGCAAATGTATTAATTATTTAAATTCAAGTGCCCCCAGCTGCCAAGGTGGAATTTGAACCTGAATTTCCTGAGCATTAATCCAGAGCAGTAACACTGCCATAATATAACCATCCTCCTTAAGGCTATCTTGAATGCCATGAACAATTAATGCCCACATGAAGGCAGTTTAAACCTAATGCTGCAAGGGAATGGTTGGGCATTGTCAAAATCGCTTTACATAGCACCTTCACATCTGCAGATGAAGAAAATTGACACTCCATCAATCTGGGTTGAGTGGAAGTCCAATGACTAAACTACTGTGTCCAGGGTAAAATAAATATAACATGGATCCAAAGTATTTCTTTATATGGAGTGTTAAAATTTGAGAATGATTAACAAGCTAAACTAATGGAATCAAAGATATTTGAGTCTTAAAAAAGCAGTTTGTTCTCAGTGGTGAGGGAGAAATTTAATGGACAGGATGACATTTTCTTATTTTCTTTTCCTCAGAGCCAGCTCTCAGATTGAACAGAACCCCTGACACTTCTGTGTATCTTTTTTTCTTTTTTTTCTTTTCTCCCTTCCCTAACACAAAAGTCCAGCTCCCTTAGAGCCAGCTCTCAGAGTGAACAGAATCCCTGACACTCCTGTTCTTTTTTCTTCCTTCCTTTTGACATTTTCTTATATTCTTGTGTCTGATCTGTAAAACAGAAGAAGAATTAGTACCAAGACTTCAATTAATTTTGGTGTGCAGCAAAACACCTATTCCAACCCCTGCCCTATGTCCATCCTGGACCTTGCTCAGATTTGGACATGGCAATATGTGTAAGAGACTAGTCGTGCCTTGAAGTTCATTGAACATATTGTGCACATTTGACTTTGAACATTGTTCTTCCTTGTTAAGCTAACAAGGACCTTTTCAGTAGGTAGAATGGGACAGTGGGCTGAGTTGTGGATTCATGTTACAGCTTTTGTTCATAATACTGAATGGTTCACTATTACTGCAACTAATCGATGGCTGCCAATATTGGGTACTTAGGAAGTGGTTAACCACAATTATTCCCAAATAAAAGACATTTTGAATAGAGTTGATTATTAATTTGTTATGGTTGAACATGAATAATAAATGAAATTAATCTGACTTTATGTACATACTGGCAAAAATACAAAAGGCTATTTTGTCAAATATCCAACTGCCATATAGGCAGTTTTCCAAAATATAAACTTGGCTAAGGATCCATGCTTCACTTACTGAAATCCTACTTTATCAAGTATGTTTCATTACAATATTCCCTGCTAACCTGACTAAAGTTACATGTAATTTGAACTGAGCAACATTATTAATTAATTTGGACATCATCACAGTGGACTCTTTGATGCCACCCTCAAATGACTTTGAGGTATAAAGAACCAGGGCCATTGAGAAGAATTTCAACATTGTTGTGTTTGCATCACCCGCGTGATGGGAACTCAATACGCATGCACATTGAGGGAGTGGAATCCACTTGTATTTGGAAAACAATAGAATAAACAAATGGTATACACAAGTCAATGTTATCAGCTATGCTATGGGGAGGCGGACCGTGTAAAACTTTGTTGGTGGCTAGCAGGAATGAAATGAAGATGTTTCACTGTGTAAGGAGAATCTTAGTGAGCTGCCTTATGCAGTATTGCAAGGCAAACTACAAGATCTTGTTCATATTTTCCGCAGCAACATGGAAAAAGCCAGACACTTGAAAACTGATTTCCCCATCACCTCTAGAGAGGTTCAGGCAGTGTGGTCCATGTCCTATTTTGATGATCCAACTTACAATGTCATAAAATATCAGATTCCATGTTTTTATGTGAAAGACAGATGTCTCAAGCATTCATCCTGAAGTTGATGTAAGAACATTGCTGCCTGAAGTTCTTTGGTAGCAATTTTCTTTCTGCTCTCCCTTGTTCTTTCACCAGCAGCTCATCCCACTGTACATGGTCTCTGTTCATTCTTTCAATGTTAAGAATCACACAACACCAGGTTATAGTCCATCAGGTTTATTTGGAAGCACTAGCTTTGGAAGCACCGCTCCTTCTTTCAATCATCCTCGATTCCAGATGGAAGAATGTAATGAGTCAACAAAGTCTGGAAGTGATGTTTTTCAACACAAGCTTTTGATTGATCAAAACAAAAAGCCAGGTCACTCCCTGTAGATTACTGTTACTTTGTGCAAATACATAAAATCTCTACTGCATACAATTGCACTAACGCTGAGAAGAAATAGCACTGTAACTAACCTGTGATTGCTGTATGATTTCTTTAAGCAGCACCAGTGGGACCTTCTTCACACCATTTAATATTGTGTTCAGCTGTGTGAGGTTCCGACAGGATAAGCTGGAGCATGGTGTTTGGAAATGATCATGATGACATCAGATCAGCATTGTATACTTATTAACCCAATAATGCGCCTGTTTCTATGCTGTTTATGGTCATTAGGTGCGTGCACATAAAGCTCTTTACTGAGATACTATTCAGTACATTTCCCAATGGAAATATACATGTACATCTAAGAAAACATTTTCAAGCATTAGGAGACTATGTAGCACATATGAAAAACACTACAAAATTCAATTTAGACCCTTAGATCAGAAATGAAAAGATAAACGTATTTAACAGTAAACAAGTAAATGAACAGCATTCAGAGCAAGTAACATATTTACAGTTATTTCAAACTATTTTCCTTGAAGTGTCAAAACAACAAAGACACTTCTCTTGCGCTAATTCTTAGCATAAAATTGATCCTTGAAACACAATCACTCACTTCTCTTATGATGCCATGTTACCATGGAGTCATGACCTAACTCGATATTTTTGCTGGTTTCAGAATGAAGGCTGACTGGGATCAAGTCAGCCACATATATCTCATTTAAAATCATTTGAATATAAAATGAAACAAATGACAATAAAAACTGCATCCATATTAGCCACTTCAGGTGGTCAGCTTTTCAGATTTCAAACGCAATATTGATAAACTAGCATGTGGGTCAGGAGATTGAATTGAATAGCTGGGCTACTTAAACATATCGATGTAATCAAACCACCTAGTTTCATAGCAGCCACTTGTAGTCACACTACTTATTCATCTGGGTTTGCATATATATTAACTAGGAAAGGTTCTGTTGAATTTCCTTTTACTGTCAACAATGAGAAACATCAAACAGGAGAGGGATACAACCCATTTACAGAAAGATGCTGATAGATTAGATTCCCTACAGTATGGAAACAGGCCCTTCGGCCCAACACGTCCACACCAACCCTCTGAAGAGTAACCCACCCAAACCAATTCCCCTAGCCTATGTTTACCCCTGACTAATGCACCTAACATTATGGGCAATTTAGCATGGCAAATTCACCTAACCCGCACATCTTTGGATGGTGGGAGGAAACTAGGGCACTGGGAGGAAACCCACACAGACACGGGGAGAATATACAAACTTCACAGAGGCAGTCACCCAAGATGGGACTCGAACCCGGGTCCTTGGCGCTGTGAGGCAACAGTGCTAGCCACTGAGCCACCGTGCCACCCAAAGGTTAAGTAACTGGGCAAAAAAGGTTGGCAAATGGAATATAATGTGGGAAAATGTGAAGTTGTTCATTTTGAAAGGGAGAACAAAAGAACAGAATTTTATTTAAATGGAGAAAAAATGCAGAAAGCAGCAACACAAAGGGACTTAGGTGCACTGGTGCCCAAAGTACAGAAAGCTAGCACACAGATGCAGCAGGTAATCAGGAAGGCTAATGAAATTTTAGCCCTTGTTTCAAGAAGGTTGGAGTGTAAGTGTAAATATGTCTTACTGCAACTGTACAAAATGTGAGTGAGACACATCTGGAGTAATATGAGCAGTTTCTGTCCCCTCATCTGCAGAGAGATATTGTTTCATTAGGGGCAGTTCATAGAAAGTTCACTAGGATGGTCTCCAGTATAGAGGAATTGTGTTATGATCAAAGGTTAAACAGGTTGGGAACCTACTCACCAAAATTCAAAAGACTGAGAGATGATCTCATTAAAATACATAGGATTCTCAATGGGACTTGACAGGACAACTGCTGAGAGGATGTTTCTCATTTGGTGAGAATTAAGGACTAATTTAAGACTGAAATGAAGAGGAATATCTTCTCTCAGAGGTTTGCAAGTCTTTGGAACTCCTTGCCACAGAGAGCTGTGGTAGCAGAGTCCTTGTGTATATTTAAGGCTGAGATAGATTCTTGATCGGTAGGGGAATCAAGGGTTACACGAAAAAAGTAGGAATATTGACATGAGGAATGTCAGATCAGCCATGTCCTATTGAATGGTGGGGCAGGCTCGAGGGATGAAATAAAAACTAAACTTCTAACAATTTAATAAAACTGTGAATTCTAATTTACCATCATTCATGCTGGAAAGAAAACGATCTACGAGTGCAAACAAAAGTGACCTTTAAGTGTCGTTGTCTTTATTGATTGCTGGCTGCCCAGCACTTATTATCCAGCCCTTGTTCCCCTGTAAAAAGTGGTGTTGACCTTCCTTCTTGAACTGCTGCAGTCAATGGGGAGTAGGTACACCTATAGTGCTGTTAGGAATAGAATTCTAGGAGATTGACTACATGACAGTGAGATAGTAATATTATAGACCCAAGTCAGGATGATCTATCGCTTAAAGGGGAAAATGCAGGTGATGGTATTTCCATTCATCTGCTGCCTTTGACCATCCAGATAGTAGGGAGTGCAGCTTTGGAATTTGCCTTTGAAAAGCCTTGGTGAATTGACATGGTGCACCTTGTAGATAGTATACATGGTACTACCAATAGATCAGATGCCAATCAAAAGGGTTCATTGTTCTGGATAATACCGATTTTCTTGATCCAGGAAAGTGATGTGTCTTCTATTAGACTCCTAAATTGTGCCTTCTGAGTTGTGGAGATGCTTTGGAACGTCAGATGGTGAGTTACATGCCTCAGAGTTCTGATCTGCTGCTGTAGTCACCGTACTTATCCAGGTTGGTTTCTGGTTAACCGCAAACCCAAGGATGTTGATAGTTTGTAAACAATTGGGATCAAAATACAGTATTTTTTTTACAGCTTTGTAATAGTGTTAATCATTCTTGGCTACTTGCTGTGCTGAAGCTATTAGTCTGAAACCCAGTCAAGCACTCATAATGGCTAGAGCCATCATAACAAAAGACACCTTAGAAAATGTTGTTTAAAGTTTTTACAATGCGTTTTAACACATAACCACCAGTTTCAGCCCAATATTAAAATGAAATCATTTCTATAATGTGTGGCTTGATAACAGCCTGTTAAGCAATGGAGAGGAGCGGGTAAGGATAATGTTTGCAACTTTCAAAGGATTTTTTTTTAAGATGTGTAGCTATCAGTCAATTTAAATCACAGCTACAAAATATAACTGCAGAGCCTGCAGGAGCATTTTTTTTCAAAAACATTGCATTATGACATTTTCTTAAAAGGAAAAGGTACTGTAATACATGGCAATTGCACAATGATGATCAATGTAAGAGTTAACCTACCTTTACAGGTCAGATCTCTATGATAAATTGTTACCCTAAATTACATCTGTATTGCAACACAGCATCTATTGGTAGAATTTGAAGGTGTCAAAAACTTTTACACATACCTTTAGAATGTTCCCGACTCCTCAGTAGGCTTCCTCCAGTGGTCATGAACTCTTTGAAGAAAGTACAAGTCTTTAGAGACTCCAAAACTTGCGTGATCATGTGAAAATTGTACACAGGAGGATATGAAATTTCCCTTCACAATTGGGGCCCTAACATTGGAAGACCTGTATCTGTATTTTGCATTAAAGACTTTCCAAATCTGTGAAAAGGACACAATATAATTGCATTGGATCAGGAAGGTAGGAGAAAATTGTTTCTCCAGCACAAAATTAAAGTTAAGTCCAAAATCTCCTGACCCATTTTGTGCATCAACTGGCAGACAAAATTGAACCCAATATTGCAGGGAAAGCTGCTTCAGATTTATTGCAGTTATATGATTAGTAAATTGTTAGTTAATTGAAGTGCTATGCTTAAATCCACTGACAAATTATGTGTTGTACACAATGATTATTGTAATATTCTAACCTTGTGAATGGATTAAACAACTTTAAAGATAACTTGATAATAAATTTGCACAATGCATGTAACTTATTGAATATACAACATTTCCACTTGATTTCTTTTTTTCTAAAATCGTATTAGATTCCATATTCTGGTTTGTATTACATACTAAATTTACACTTCAGTGTTTTCTGGCAATGAAGTGAACTAAGATATTTAATCCCTTGTGGTTATTTAATGCAAAGGCTATCTATTCAATGCATTATTCTTACATTAGCAATGTTTGAAGATTAGGAATTTAAATTACATAACTTCTCAAGTGAATAATATCAGGTAATATCAAGGCAAAATAACATGGATTAATGCTAATTTTAGATTATTATTCAGAAATTTTGCTGTAGCTAGGAATAAAACATGAATAAATACAAATTAGAAAGTGTCTCTCTAAGGTCCAACATCATGTCCATTAAATGGACAATGCACAGAAGCAGCTCTTAGTTTACATAATGTGATGCATGCATATATGAATGAATATTAATGGGTTTTTTTAGAAAAAGCATTGAAAAAACTCCTGCGATGACAGATTAAAGCCCTTGTGGTAAAATCTTCTTTCAGACTGGCTGTAACCTCAATTGATAGTAACAATTTTACCTTCAAGATAACACCTCCATGGTATCTGCTTCCATCGTTTAAGCTAAATTAATGATTTCATTACAGATTGAAATGGCACTTAAGGCATTGCTGATTTACCTGTAATCCCAGCAATATTCCAAAAATACCTCTGTGTCTTCTCTGATTAGCCATTCTTCACATCCAATTGATCTGTTGAGGTAATAGTCGGAAACACACCATGCAGTAATTACTTACATCTGATTTAAGAAAAGAATATTCAGCACTCCCACTGTTCCACTTTAAGGTCTTCATGGACTATTAACTCATTCCTGTTTATTAATACTCTAATGGGCGGATCTTGTCTGGGTTACAATGATTATATGTAATTTTTGTTCTAAAATGAAAGAAATGAATATGAAAATTTGCAAGCATTATGTGACATGGTTAACTAGGAAATGGCACCAGTATGTTTTGTTAGGTAGTAGTGTACATAGTGGTATTATTTCCTGTGTACTGCAGTGTGTACGAATATTAAGTTTGAGAATTGTACTCTACAATGTTTCCTGCGGGTGTTAAATTCCTTTGAACCCTCTTTGCCTACAGGTACAATCCTCAGACTATTACATTTATCATTTGCTTATTGTTCTATTCCGTCTTTTAAACTGTTTTTTAGCTATTGTTTTCTGCTGTGATGTTAAATCAAAAATCAGGCTGTTCAAGAGGTAATGGCAAGAATAACTTTACTCCTATACTTAAAGACAGATGTTTTCGCATTTTGAAACAAAATGTGCTCAAGTCTGATGCTCCATTTTTTTTAGGAATTCCCATTGTTACTGTGATTAATGGAAAATAGCAGACAATTGTCCTATTGATCATTAAGCAGGAACGACAATAAGCTTAATTTTTGACCACAAATAATTCCAATTTTGGATAATGTGAAAAAAACTGTTACTGAATGAATATTGCCAGTAATTTAATCCATCCCTCTGTAATCAATTGATTATATGTTGTAAAGATTGAAGCATAGAGTTGACTACAATCAACAGCTCCCAATTATACTATTCAAATGCCATAATGAGGATATTGTGGTATACTAGCCAATATTGTAGTTAATTTGGCAGGAAATATTATGTATAACCCCAAATGAAACAGCATTGTGAACATCTGCATATCAGAAAATGCAAACTGTTGGGATAAATTCTCCACTTTCAGCCATACTATTCCCTTATATTTGTTGAATAACAGTCCACACAGTTGTGGAAGCATTGTCATTGTGAACTTACCTGACTGGGGATAAATTTACCTAATGCCTAGACAAACTATGAAATTCACACGGCCAGAATTTCAGGACTGGAGGAGTACTAGGTGATGATGGATAAGCCGTAGGGACTTTGAATGTGCTGGCAGAGCTGAGGGATTTGTTTGCTTGGGCTGAGAAGGAGCACACTTGATATTCCTGGAGGAAAAAATACAAGTTGAAAGTGTAGTTTTTTATTAGCAACTTTCAGCGATCTCTTTCAAAGCTGTTCAAGGCTTAGTTTAATGAGGTAGGCTTTGTTTGCAGCTCAGGCTCTGCCCATGTATTTGAATTTCACCTTTGAGGTCCCATGCTCAGTGCAAGATGCTGATTCAGGCAGGTAGACCCTTGGCTCAAACACCTTGAAAGCCAATATAACATCCTGGGTATTTCTGATGCAGTTTATTCATGGCACATTATGAAGAATTTCAGAGGTCTCATGCTGACTTTGCACTGGAAACATTGATGGTCATTTCTCCCCCACTAGTTTATTTATTTCAAAGTTTTGAGACATGTCTAAAGGCTTGTTGCGTAGCATTACATTGGAATTGTTCATTGGTTGTTGTTTTTTCAGTTGTGGTTACAACAATTGCAGCAAATCGTATTGTAATTTGGCCACACCAATTAATGGCTAAGCCATTTAATCCTTATGCTCCCCAACAAGGTGAGGGTGAGCTGAGTGTCGAGAAGGGTCATTAGGCAGGAAGACACCATCGCCCTGAATTTTCCCAACAATTCCAAAGGCTATGTGCTCTTTTGCAGTCAGCCCCATGCTATGAAGAACAATTCCCTCCATAAGGCTCGGGAAATCCACTTGCTGTGTCCTCGTCTAGTTCTGCTCAAATATCTACCATTGTGTCCTTCAAGCAAGCGGGATGATTGTCAGCTATTCGCTTGTACAGCATTTTAGTGATATTCTGACCATAGCCAGATGTATGTGAAGAGCGATACATCGAGCTATGGTCAGAATATCACTCCAATGCTGTACAAGAGAATAGCTGACAATCGTCCCGCTTTCTTGAAGGACACATGGTGAGGTGAAGGTGAGGTGAAGTATTAGGACGTTGGGTCCTAATGGCCATTCTTTGTGAGTAATGTGGATGTGTTGCAATGAGCACTGTATGTAACTGATGGACTGGTGGGTAAATGTCATGTATTCACTGAACTTGATGACCAACGTCAGGTTATGAGACCTCTTGTTGCACTGCTTCCAGCTCCTCTGTCAGCAATTAACTTTATAGCTACTTACACCCAATCCTTTAAGAGTTGTCCTTCATGCCCTCTTGATACAGTGCAGAATCATTACATTTCTATTTCTGTCCACCCCTTCTATTAAGCTCACCTTGATCAAATGATTAAGCGTTTTACTCAGAAGCATTGTGAAGTGGCTCAGAGACACAGGAAGTGGGTACGCAGTTGCAGCATAAAGTAAGAATGCAAATAGAATCTTGTCACTTAATTCAAAAGAACTGAGTTATAAAAATAAAAGAAGTTTTGTTACAATTATATAAGGCATTGGTGGGACTATACCTGTAGTGTCCAGTTTGGTCTCTTTACGTGAAGAAGGATATGGTGACACTGAAGGCAGTTCAAAGGAGGTTCACCAGGTTGATTCCGGATTCACCAGGTTGATTCCAGAGATGAAAGGCCTGTCATATGACGAGCAGTTGAATAACTCGGGCTTGTACTTGCTGGAGCTCAGAAAATGAGGGAGGATCTAATTGAGGATTATAAAATGCTAAATGGAATTGATAAGGTGGATGTTCAACAGAAGTTCTCCCTTGTGGGACAGTCTTGAACAAGAAGTCACAGATGTAGCATGAGAGGAAGTAGGTTCAAAACTGAGATGAGGAGAAACTACTTCTCTCAGAGGGTTGTGAATCTGCCAAACAATGCAGTGGAGGCAGAATCAATCAACTGATTCAAGAAAGAATTAGATATGGTTCTGATGAAAAGTGGGATAAAGGGCAAAGGGAGCAGGCAGGAAAGTGGAGTTGAGACCAGAATAAGAGCAGCCATGATCATGTTAAGTGGCAAAGCTAGCTTGAAGGGCTGAACTGCCTACTCTCACTGGGTGAAATTGGCCATGCTAAATTGCCCATAGTGTTCAAGGTTGTGCAGGGTGGGTGAATTATCCATGGGAAGTGCAAGGTTACAGGGATAGGGTAGGGGAGGTGGGGGTGCGTGCAATGCTCTTCAGAGTGTCGGTCTGGACTTGATGGGCCGAATGGATTGTTTCTTCACTCTAAAGATTCTACGATTCTATAACTCCAATGTTCCTAAGTTTGCTCCCTCAGTTTTTCAGATGGCTGTACATAAATAATAATGTTAATGGTTACACATACCATTATCAAAACTGGTAATGACCGAGATGGCCCTTCAATTGCCGAATTTTCTTATTGAACATTGAACTGTTCTAATTATGATGTGTATACATAAGTATAGACTTGTCACTAAAAACTGGGCTTGATGGTAAATAATAATTCATCACTGTATTGAATTAAAATATTTTAGTAGTTGTTAATTTCACAGCAAACCACATTATGATGACTGAATGCTACTAGCTAGCTCAACGACAACAGGAACTGAAAAAAATGGGAGTAAAAAGAATAGCGTAGATTGCAGACTGGCATGAGTATTCTTTCAAGGTATTTCATTACTTCCCTGCCATTATTTAAATACAAAACCTGATGTTGCTCAAACAGAAAACCCTGGGCTAACATCTCCTTGGAAGATCAAATTTAAAGCTGATCACTTGCTGGTTGAGGTATCTATTTCCAACATTTTGCATTCATTGGGAAAATATCTTCTCTTAGTACTAACTGAAAAGAAATCATAAGCCTTTTTACAAAGAGCAGGTTTGCATATTTTAAGAATAAACATACAGCATTTCAATTTCTTCAATAATTCTTAATATTATTTTCAGAGTGACCAAGATTAAGCCTCACTAACTAATCCAATGTCACTTTTATATGGCCATTTTGATAGCATCAAAGTATTGTCAGTTGAGTACAACTGTCCTTAGTTAAACAGCAAGAGATGCCTGCATGTACTTATGAATGGAATTGAGAGTAGGTCAAGGGAAGGACAAACTCTCAGGTCAAGTCCTTCAATTGATCTGCCATCCTCCATTTTCCAGTGAAATATGGCAATGTGCCTGCAACTGCTGTTTGATCTTTCTGGAAAACTTAAGTTTGTGTTGAAAGACTGCCCCACCCCCACAGCTTCTGTTGATGCACTGGCACAGTCACTTACCTTGTAAGTGTACCTCACTAACATTCATTCATAGAACGCTGCATGATCTTCTTCAGCAAGAAGGCTACACTTACTTATGTTTTCCGTTAGAATATGATTGAAGGGTGAATATGTCACATTTCAGACTGCCGAATTGCCGAAGTAAAAATGTGTGTTGGTGAAGTAAAATAAATGTAATTCGATAGAATCACTGGGTATTTTTTGCTTGACCTTGCCACATTTCTGTTTGGATTTTGTTGTAACTTTGGTATTGATGAATAAGTTTATATAAGGCACAAGTGAAACAATATGGGTCAAAACTTCATTGCATTCATTACATTGGTTCATTTTTCAGATTGAGGTTTACTCACCACAGTTAATATTGAAGCTTTTCACTCTCACAAATTGTTTGTTCTGTTTTGTTACCTTACAAACTTCAAGTTTTTAAACCTTGCAGGAGCTTCCAACACTTTTTAAAGTTTGTTTAATATTATAAACTAAAAAATTACTGTTGCTAAAAGTCAAAAACTATTGTATATTAACTGTTTCATGTTTAGTCTCTGTTACCTTTACCTCTGACTGCATTCTGATATTGCTTTGTTTCATTTCCTGTGTGAATGATAAAGCCACTAAGGTTTAACATTAACATTACAGTCTGTGGCGAAGATACAGAGGTTTGATTGCAAGCTCACAATATGGAGTTCTGTCAGCTAGGGCTGGGTTTTCATGGATAGTGGACCATTAACAATATAGAGCCGAGTCTGAAAATGAAAGTTCTGCAATCAATTCCCACAAATCCAATGGTGGCTTTCACGAGGAAGTGGAATGGGTTGTCAATTGCCAAAGTAGGAAAACTGAGCTCAACAGAGTAATTTGAACCTCTTGCTCAGTTCAGACGCATCCCATTTTGGCTGTTGCAAGACCCTTAACACACAATGTTGGAATCCAGAATGTAAAGAGACATGATATGAACTAATTAAATTCAAAACAAACATTTTACTGATCGGCGATGCATTGAGACATAGCAGGAATTGGCAGCATTCATTGCACTTTCCACAGTGAATTAGGTACAATGTGTTGACATATTCCTTTTGCCTACAGAGAACGGGGCTTGTATCTGAAAAAAATAGCTTGCAGCTACATTAACATTGCCAGTCTGACTGATAATCTTAAATTGTTAATTGATGTAAATCTTAGCATATTTAAATATATTTACAAGATGCTGTCCAGTAGCAATGTCATATCTAATGTTGGAACTATGTTATGAGTTTTGAAAATATGGACTGGTTGAGGACAGTTGGCCTACTGCCACTGTGACCAGTCAAAGGGACATGCTATCCTCCAGTCACTGGGATCCGTCACCACACACCAGTCAAAGCCATACATCATATTATTCATTTGTGTAGTGGGACAACATCTTTTTGGTTTGATAGCAACATCCTGTTAGCGGAGAAAATTAACTCTAGTTCACTGCAAAGTAGCAGTATCAGATGGCCAATAGGACCTGTTGCTCAAATCTTTGAGACATCTTCCATATTCTAGGATTATCTAGATAATCTGAGCACATTTTACAGCCAAAAATGGGAACCCTAGGCCTTTCTAAGTATTTGTACAAAACACAACGAACAACAGTTTGATCAAGGTAGCTTTATTGTACCGGATAGTCTTGTTAGATCCCACCTCGGCATCTGGCTTGCACAGTCAGCAGATGATGATGACCTATTCATGAGGCTGCTGATGAAGAGTTTACGCTCGAAACTTCGACTCTCCTGCTCCTCAGATGGTGCCTGACTGGCTGTGCTTTTCCAGCACCACACGTTTTGACTCTGATCTCCAGCATCTGCAGTCCTCACTTTCTTCTTGCTAATAAAATTGACATTGTAGCACATGGAAAAGTAGGAATCCCAATGTGTATATTGACTAATGGATGCAGGAGTAGATAAAAAAAACTCAAACTGCAGTCAAGGAATGGAGCTGGATTGACTTCTCCATTTCAATGGTGAATTTGTTTGCAGGATGGAATTTGTATTAGATGCTACAGATTCAAATATGACAATGGGCTGGCACGGTGGCACAGGGACCCGGGTTCAATTCCTGCCTCGGGTTTGCATGTTCTCCCTGTGTCTGCGTGGGTTTCCTCCAGGTGCTCTGGTTTCCTCCCACAGTCCAAAGATGTGCAGGTTAGGTGAATTGGCCATGTTAAATTGCCCATAGTATTAGGTTCTTTAGTCAGGGGTAAATGTAGGGGAATGGGTCTGGGTGGATTGCTCTTCGAGGGTCGGTGTGGACTTGTTGGGCCGAAGGGCCTGTTTCCACATTATAGGGAAACTAATCTAATCATCTACACATGAGAAGCACACGTGGCTACAAAGTTCATGGCCACTTTATCAAAGACACACTTCTTATGCAAACCAACACAGTTGTTAACAATATCTGGGCCTAAAAAAATCATCTACACATCAATGGTGTGCGATGATCAATTTGGCAATACATGATATCATTAAAACTGAACTAAGACAGTTAACAATTAATGGTTCTTGCTGCATGTCCATGCTATTGAGAATCCAACCCATTAACACTGTCTTCTCAAATGGAATGAATTGCTGTTCCCTTTCTCAAACTGGTATTCTTTATTTCATTTCTGATTAATGTAAGCCAAAAAGCTTTGACTTAATTTCTCTTTTTAGCAACATTTAAGTGTCAGAGTGACAAATTGATCGAGTAAATGTAAATGCGCTGCAAGGTTATATTAGGTTTGTTTAATTGTCATAACCTGAAGTTTTTTAAATTGCCTATTCATTAAACACATACAAAGGCTTAATAGGTCAGTGAGAGTTAGCGACAAATATATTTCTGTTGGAATGCTTTCCTTGACAGATCATCTGATTCTGGGCGAAAGAATCAAAATGCCAACTAGACATACAGTTTTGATAAATGTATTAGTTGACATCTATCCAAGCGTTATTATTATGTCATTATGAATAGTTGGCTGAGTTTCAAAGCTACAATTATCTTGGCAGGGTATTCTGTGTTCACAGTTTGATTGACATTATAAAAAGGCTAAAAATAGATTAGCTATCATTGTTGCTTTTCTAAATACTTATTTTTAATAAGAGATTAACAATGAGGAGATTTAATGACATAGAATGGGACTTTTTTTCGCTATCAACTGTGTAGGAGTGAGAGCTGTGTTAGATTGTTAGAAGTTTTTTTAATTCCATTTTGACATGTCTCTTGAATTCCATGGTGGGCACCGGGTGAATAGTTAGGAAGTGAATGAGATGGCAATGGAGTAGGTGGGGGTGTGGTTGGCATGGGGTGCCGTGGGGGAGAGAGGAGTTGTGAGATGTATGGGCTGCTGGGCCAAACAGTTTCTAAAACAATTGGAACAAAATTCCAGTACCTCATGATTGTCTAAATCTGCTTTCCAGATCAGCAACCCTGATACAATTCTGACCCCAATTTGTTGGAATGTGATTTGAATCTACCTGAGCCCTTTATATCAGGTGGGTCTGCCAAATCAGAAATATCCTGACTCAAGCTATCGATCCAGTAGCAAAAATGTAGCCTCGGTCTGACACAAGTCTCCAGTCACTAGATGGTCAATTTTTATTGACTTATGATCTTGAGATTCAATACTTGTTTTTAGACCCTCCATGCTTTTGTGTTTTTGTATTTTTTTGCTAATGCTCCTACATTTTCCTACTTTAAAACCCAAATGAACCCTTCTCTCTCCTCAGATGTCCATCGTTTTTATGACTTGGAGAACAGAAGAACACTGTATCAGTTTATTCAGTTTACCTTCTGCTATGGCATGACAACCCATATCATGGAACACATTAACAAGCTGATTTTTTTAACCCTCTCCCCAGTGTACTCAAAGATAAAAGAAAGACTTTCATTTATATGGTGCTTTTTCACAACCATCACAAATCTCAAATTGCTTTAAAGTGTCATTGTTGTTGTATTGTAGAAAACATGGCTAGTCAATTTTTACATAGCAAAGTGCCATGAATAGTAATGCAAAAATGACCAATCAGCTTGTGCATTGTTGATTGAAAGACTATTATTAGCTAGGAACACCTTGCTCTGAAATAGTGTCATGGGATCTTTTACCTCCACCTGAGCAGGTGTCCTTGGTTTAATGTTGCATCCAGAATACAGCATTTGATAATGCAATATACCCTTGATACGTGACTTGAGATTCAGTCTTGATTTGGGTACTCAAATCCTGGACTGGGACTAGAACTCAGACCCTTGTTATTCAGAGGCAAAAATTAACCCATGGCTGATACCTAAAGTGCCTGACTCAATCAATATTTAATTAGAACCAATTTTGGCATCTTAATTCATTAGCAGGTGTCGAGAGCACTCCTGCTGTAGATATCCCATTCTCGAAATGCTTAGCACGCAAAGAACATGACCAGAGCTAGGAGTGAAATTGCCGGCCTGAGAAAGTGGTTACTGCCAGCTTCCTCACCAGCTTTTGAAGCTTTTAGATGGTCAGAGGGTTCCAGGGCCTGTAAATCCAAAGGGTATATGAAGTGGAAAACTCCATTCACCATTAAGAGCCTTCTTCCAACTCTTCCTGATCCCACTCAAGCCCATGACTGTAATATCAGAAACTAGTTAAAGGCAGGGAACATATTCTAACAGCCATTCTTTATATGTGAATATACAACTATTTTAATCACAGACACAAAGCTGTCACTTCCAGGAAGCCGAGATCAATATAAAGAAGATAGAAACCCAGTACAATTAGTTTCTCCTCCTTTTGTTTTGACCTTTGCAGCTGAAAAGTGAATGTTTCTTGTGGTGAAGAATGATAAAACCGGCCTCTTAAACTTTTATAAATACATGTGTCTTCATTAAAATGCATTATGTGGATCAGATTTCATTTGTTCAATAATGCTATTGTTTTAAGAGGAACACTATTGCCGAATGTGCTGTGGTTTATGCTAGAGTAGGTAGCTTTGTGGTTTTGTGACCTGTCATTTTTCAGCTGTGCAGAGAATTTTAATTTCAATGGGGGTTTCACTTCTGTTGACTCATCTCTATCCCCAAGGATAACAAAGAGATCGGCATAATTTGGATGTGGTTAGAGAAACCAGACTTGCACTCGCCTGCCACCTAACCCCATTTCCTCAGCACTTGATGTAACAAATCCATTAATATCCTTGACCCAGAGGTAAATTAGCAGCAGTTGTTTTTGGTTGTACGTTGATCTAAAACCTACATGGATGTCAAGTAACTTTCCTTATTGCCATCATTTAGTGTGCATTTTTCACATTTTCCCCAGCTTCTGCAAATCTTATCCAATAATAATATATAGCAGAATGTCATGGTCACCATAAGACCATAAGACCATAAGACATGGGAGTGGAAGTAAGGCCATTCTGCCCATCGAGTCCACTCCGCCATTTAATCATGGCTGATGGGCATTTCAACTCCACTTACCCGCATTCTCCCCGTAGCCCTTAATTCCTTGTGACATCAAGAATTTATCAATCTCTGCCTTGAAGACATTTAGCGTCCCGGCCTCCACTGCACTCCATGGCAATGAATTCCACAGGCCCACCACTCTCTGGCTGAAGAAATGGTCTCCGCATTTCTGTTCTGAATTGGCCCCCTCTAATTTTAAGGCTGTGCCCACAGGTCCTAGTCTCCCCGCCTAACGGAAACAATTTCTTAGCGTCCACCCTTTCCAAGCCATGTATTATCTTGTAAGTTTCTATTAGATCTCCCCTTAACCTTCTAAACTCCAATGAGTACAATCCCAGGATCCTCAGCCGTTCCTCGTATGTTAGACCTACCATTCCAGGGATCATCCGTGTGAATCTCCGCTGGACACGCTCCAGTGCCAGTATGTCCCTCCTGAGGTGTGGGGCCCAAAACTGGACACAGTACTCCAAATGGGG
>NC_057718.1:60582794-60714116 GCF_004010195.1 Chiloscyllium plagiosum
GCAGTGGTGGACTCTCCCTCTTTATGGGCATTTAAACGGGCATTGAATAGGCATATGGAGAATAGTGGGCTAGTGTAGATTAGGTGGGCTTGGATTGGCGCAACATTGAGGGCCAAAGGGCCTGTACTGCGCTGTATTTTTCTATGTTCTATAACTTCCCTCGTCAGCCACGGCCACCGATGGCTCGTCCGAGGATCTTTCTTCCTTTTTGGGATGAACTGATCCTGCAACTTCTGCATTATACACATAAATATCCGCCATTGTTCCTCCACTGTCATCCCTGCTAAGGTATTGCACCATTGAACTTTGGCCAGCTCCTCCCTCATAGCTCCATAGTTCCCTTTATTCAACTGAAATATTGTCACTTCCGATTGTACCCTCTCCCTCTCAAATTGCAGATTGTAGCTTATTGTATTATGGTCACTACTTCCCAATGGCTCCTTCACTTCGAGGTCTCTGACCAATTCTGGTTCGTTACACAATACCAGATCCAGAATTGCCTTCTCCCTGGTCGGCTCCAGCACCAGCTGCTCTAAGAATCCATCTCTGAGGCACTCCACAAAGTCTCTTTCTTGTGGCCCAATACCATCCTGATTCTCCCAGTCTACCTGCATGTTAAAATCCCCCATAACAACTGTAGTGACATCTTTGCGACAGGCCAATTTCAGATCCTGATTTAACTTACATCCGACATCCAGACTACTGTTTGGGGGCCTACATGTTGCGCCCTTGGTCCTGACCACTGTTAGGAGGTCTATACACAACTCCAGTTATGTTTTTTTTGCCTTTGTGGTTCCTCAATTCCACCCACACAGACTCCACATCATCTGACGCTATGTCATTCAATACCATAGATTTAATTTTGTTCTTAACTAACAAGGCAACCCCACCCCCTCTGCCCACCTCTCTGTCTTTTCGATAAGTTGAAAAACCATGGAGGTTTAACTGCCAGTCCTGACCCCCCCTGTAACCAAGTCTCTGTGATGCCTACTACATCATAATCATTCACTATTATCTGTGCCATTAGTTCATCGGCTTTGTTACGAATGCTACAAGCATTCAGGTAAAGTGCCTTAATGCTAACATTCTTATCATTAGAGATATTGGAAGTCATAAGATGTCCTAAGTTATCCTCCTTTTTGTTGCATTCCTAAACTGCCTCCAGGTTAAATCCACCTGCGTACATGCAATCTTCCTGCTTATCTTTCCATTTAACTCCATACTCCCTGTCGCTTTCACTTTCCCTTCCCCCCAACTCAGAAGTTTAAAGTCCTACTGAACACCCTATTTATCCTCTTCGCTAGAACATTGGTACTAGATCGGTTCAGGTGGAGACCGTCCCAACGGTATAGATCCCCCCGGTTCCAAAACTGATGCCATTGCCCAATGTCACACCTGATCTTGGAACACATCCTGCCAATGAGTAACCCGTGACTGCACAAATATAGAAAGTGATCCCGAGGGTGGCATTCAGTCCAGGATCTGAAAACTGCTGAAGGAACATTGGTTTAGGATTGTCACCTTAGACAAGGTCAGTTTGCATAATGGGCAGGATGAATGTACTGGAATGAGAGGATCATGGCTTGATCTGTGACATTCTCTTTAGTGGACTTGAAAATCCTTTAAAATGCTGAAGAAACTAATTGATCCACTGCGTAATGCATGGAAATACCTGAAATAAAATGGCACCCACCTTAAGAAAAAAAAATGACTTTGTGCAGCCTGGGAAAAAACATATTCCAGACTATTTGACTTAAAATGCAGACTGTCTAGTTCAAAAATCAGATGAAGAGCAATTCTGTCAAACAACCTTACCAATCAGCAGTAAAAATATAACAGCACAAACATAGTAAACCCAGCACCTACTATCTCACCCCTACAGTAGGCACACTACAGAATCAGTGAAGCAACATATAAATTAGAGACAAATGTAGCTCCACTCTAAACCACTTAAGATAGATTGAAGACATTTTAAAGGATTGCTTGCAAATTAGCCTGCAGTGGAGTTTATAGGGGATTCATGGAAAATAATGCAATTTGTTGCATCTCAACTAAAATAAGGTTTGAATTGAAAGAAGCTACAAGGTCGATTTGTGTTAGGTAAAGCAAGCAGCAGCCAAACATTTCGAAGAAATTGCAGATTGCATCATGGTTTTAATACCCTTGACATTGTTATTTGTGAGAAACAGAAATTATTTTAAATCTTGTAGTCAATATTCTTTCATGAGGCAGGAAGAAAATGGTCACAAAATGCCAACCATTCTCTCCAATATTTGCAGATGAAGAAGTCTGAGGTAGCTTCCTTTTCAATCACATTTTCTCATGTTCATTGCATCACTTTGAGCTGATCACTCGTCACAATATCATTCTTTCTGAACAAGTTGCTTACCAAGCACAACAGATGCTGATAATCTATTTCAGTTGGTAAGAAGTAAAGCTATTAACTTATGCACTTATTAAGAACAGATATTGATATTCCAGGAAAGGGTTATTGTATTAAATGACTACTCATTTAATTATAACACCAAGCTGCTAATTTTGCTGTTTCTATGCACCTTCTCACTGAGAAATAGCTAAACTAATAAATATTGGATGTAATCACCTGGTCCAGTCATCTAAATCAGAATAACTCTTAACCTTTGAACCAGATGTTCACCTGTTTGAGTTCTACAATTATCTATCACATAAATAGAGTTTGCACCCGGAACAAAAATACGCTTTTGCTCATATTGTGAAGTTTGGTCTCCCCTGTTCCTATTTAAAGATTCAGTCTAAGGTCAAAGATTAGCCATTACTATATTCAGTAGCAGAACAGGGTCAAGGGATGCTGTAGCCCACTCTTGCTCTTATTTGTTATGTTCTTATGTTACATGTTAGAACAACAGCAGCTTGCATTCATATAGCGCCTTTCCTGGAGTAAGACATTACAGGCTATTTAAGGCAGGTGACCAAGGGCTTTGTCAAAGAGGTAGGTTTTAAGGAGTATCTTAATGGAGGAAAGAGGGGAGATAGAGAGGTTTAGACATGGAATTCTAGAGCTCAGGGTCTTCACAACTGCAAGCATACTTGTCAATTGTGGCACAACAAAATCAGACGTGTAAAATGCCAAACATACAAAAGGAGAGTTTTCTGAAAACTTGAAAATTTGAAAACAATCTGAAAGGAGAAACCAGTAAGACTTGTGAATGTCACAAACTGATTTAACTGATTTTGTGTACCATAAAATGGAGCTCATTTATTTATAATTATTACCGATTTTGCACTCTGGGATGGAGGAGAATTTTAAAATTGAAGAGTTGCTCAATTGGGAATTATTGTAGATAAGTGAACACGGGGTGAAGGATGGAGAGGACTTGCTACAAGTCAAGAGAGGAACAGTCATGTTTGGATAAGTTCACCTCTATTACCAGTCTTGGCTAAAATGAGGAAGAAAGGGATGGAAAGCCGTCTGAAACAATTGGATGATTACTCAGCAATTTATGAAAGAAAAAATGGTTTCACATTTTTGAAGCTGTGGTATCATCACAAAATTGAATATAAGCAAGCGTTTATCCAGTAAACTCTTAAAACTTGTTTATTCTTGTCAATTATCCTCTATCCCCCAACTCTCCATCCCCACCCAACCCAAAAGTACTTATTAAAACTCAAAAAGCATTCTCCCTCATTTGTATCTGGTGTTCTCGATAAATAGGAGGAAAGCAAGATTATCCAAGAATTCACCCACTGCCTAACTTGTCCTGAAGCTTTGGGAAACAATTGACTTTACCTATACTCCACCCCCATCATTAACATCAAACAGACACTGAGGTACCCCATCGCTGAGAAAAAAGTGTTAGTATTCCATTGGTAATACAAGCAGTTGGACTCCAAAGCTATTTTATATCAAGTAGAATTAATCATACACTATGAACTAAAAAAAATGAACACAGTATAAGCATAAAGTTTTGCTCCTTCTGCTTTTTTAATTGGCTGACTATTACCATCGTTCATCAGAGGACCATTGTCTGCACGTAAGAACAGCCCAGTTTTCCCTCGCAGTACACAAATTTGTTTGAGGCTATCCTTTCACAAAATTCGAATATTAATGGTCTTAAGTAATAAAATAATCTATTTTGTAAATGTGCAGCAGTGTTTGTTTAGAGTCCCTTCACAAAAAAGGGATAAACTATCACCAGGATGCTTGTCATTTGTTTTCAGATTCAAGGTCTAAATGGATTTGTCTGTAGCTGCCAATGTACAGTAGCTCACAATAAATGCAAATTCAGTTGATAAACATGGTAAGAAAAGGCTGCAATTTAATCTGAAGTATGGCATTCATCAAAAACCGCAAAAAACAATATGCACAATTTCAGCATATTTTTAATTCACGAATTGTAAGAAATGGGATATCACCCCCGCCCCCAAGTGTTAAAATTAAGCTGCATCCATGTCTGCTCTTTTTAGTTCTTAGATTTGCTACAAAAACAAATGATGGCGCCATCTTGTCTGCCCCATGAACATTGCAATAGAAATCTTAAGGATATGTTTGACCATTTTGGTTAATTCTTGGAGCAACAACTTTCCTACATGCAACATTTTAAGAAAGAACAAGCATACTGGTAAGCAGAATTTATAGAGCCACTGTGTATTTGTTTTCACTTTTCAAACAATGAGATAAAATGTTTGTAACAGTTAATTTTTTATATCTGTCATATCCCTACTTCAGAATACCTTAGACTCATGAAAGTTCAGGTATATATTAGCTATAAGAGAAAAAGGTTTTGTGAAGCATTATTTTTTAAATTAAAACATAGATCCAACTTCGTTATAAAATACAATCAAATGTAAACCATCTTCAGTCTTATAATTAGAGTGAATTATTAACTTAGATCTGTATTAGCACAACTATAAGCTTCTATTGATTAATAGCAATGGGTTCAAATTGAACTTCTTTTCATCTATATTAATAGAACATAGAGCAGTACAGCACAGAACAGGCCCTTCAGCCCATGATGTTGTGCCGACCATTGATCCTCATGTGAGGTAAACCTAATGTACAAACCTTCAAATATCTGTGACCATATGCATGTCCAGCAGTCTCTTAAATATCCCCAATGACCCTGCTTCCACAACTGCTGCTGGCAATGCATTCCAAGCTCTCACAACTCTCTGTGTAAAGAACCCGCCTCTGACATCCCCTCTATACTTTCCGCCAAACAGCTTAAAGCTATGACACCTTGTGTTAATAATTTCTGCCCTGGGCAAAAGTCTCTGGCTATCAACTCTATCTATGCCTCTCATTATCTTGTAGACCTCAATGAGGTCCCCTCTCTTCCTTCTTTTTTTCCAATGAAAAAAGTCCGAGCTCAGTCAACCTCTCTTCGTAAGATATGCCCTCCATTCCAGGCAGCATCCTGGTAAACCTCTTCTGAACCCTCTCCAACGCATCCACATCTTTCCTATAATAGGGCGACCAGAACTGGACACAGTATTCCAAGTGCGGTCTAACCAAAGGTTTATAGAGCTGCAATAAGATCTCACGGCTCTTAAACTCAATCCCACTGTTAATGAAAGCCAAAACACCAAATGATTTCTTAACAACCCTGTCCACTTGGGTGAAAATTTTACGGGATCTATGTACCTGCACACCAAGATCCCACTGTCCCTCCACACTGCCAAGAATCCTGTCTTTAACCCTGTACTCAACTTTCAAGTTCGACCTTCCAAAATGCATCACTTTGCATTTATCCAGGTTGAACTCCATCTGCCACCTCTCAGCCCATCTCTGCATTCTGTTAATGTCATGCTGCAGCCTACAACAGTCCTCTATACTGTCAACGACACCTCCAACCTTTGTGTCATCTGCAAACTTGCTAACCCATCCTTCAATCTCCTCATCCAAGTCATTAATAAAAATTACAAAGAGTAGAGGCCCAAGAAAGAGCCCTGTGGAACACCACTCACCACTGACTTCCAGGCAGAATACTTTCTTTCCACTACCACTCGCTGTTTTCTGTCGACCAGCCAATTCTGTATCCAGACAGCTAAATTTCCCTGTATTCCATTGCTCTTGATCTTCTGAACGAGCCTACCATGGGGAACCTTATCAAATGCCTTGCTGAAGTCCACATACACCATATCCACCGCGCGGCCCTCATCAACTTGTCTAGTAACATCCTCAAAGAACTCAATAAGATTTGTGAGAAATGACCTGCTCCTCACAAAGCTGTGTTGACTGCATTTAATCAAGCCATGCCCTTCCAGTATGGTCATAAATCCTATCCCTCAGAATCCTTTCTAACACCTTGCAGATGACAGGTGTGAGACTGACTATAATTGCCGGGGATATCCCTATTTCCTTTCTTGAAGAGAGGAATTACATTTGCCTCCCTCCAGTCCGCAGGTACGACTCCGGAGGATGCAAAGATCTTCGCAAGCGGCGAAGCAATTGCATTTCTCGCTTCCCAAAGCAGCTGAGGACAAATCTGGTCTGGCCCTGGCAACTTGTCAATCTTAATGTTTGTCAAAATTTTCAGCACATCAGCTTCCTCAATCTCTATCCGTTCCAGTATGTGTACCTGCTCCTCAATGGTTTCATTCCTACAAGGTCCTTTTCTTTAGTAAAGACAGAAGCAAAAAACTCATTTAGGGCTTCCCCTACCTCCTCAGACTATATAAAAGTTCCCTATGCTATCCCTGATCGGCCCTGTTCCTTCTTTGATCATTCTCTTATTCCTCACATATGTGTAAAATGCCTTTGGATTCTCTCTAATCCTTCTTGCAAAGCCTTTTTGGTGCCCCCTCCTGGCTCTCCTCAGACCACTATTGAGCTCCTTCCTCACCTGCCTGTAATCCTCTAGAGCTGAGCAAGACCCTTGCTTCCTCCACCTTACGTAAGCTTCCTTCTTCTTTTGATGAGAAGCTCCTCAGCTCTCGTCATCTAAGGTTCCTTTATCTTACTCTTTCTTGCCTGTCTCAGAGGAACATATTTATGCATCACTCGCAACAACTGTTCCTTAAACAGTCTCCACATGTCTATAGTGCCCTTTCCATGGAACAATTACTCCCAGTCCATGCTTCCCAACTCATGTCTGATAGCATCATAGTTTCCTTTTCCCCAATTAATTATCCTCCCATTGTGCCTGCTTCTCTCCTTCTCCATAGCTATGTAGAATGTCAGGCAGTTGTGGTCACCATCACCAAAATGCTCTTCCACTGCAAGATCTGACACCTGCCCCGGCTCATTGCCGAGCACCAAATCCAAAATGGACTCTCCCCTCGTCGGCCTGTCAACGTACTGAGCTAGGAAACCCTCCTGAATTAATGAAGACAATATTCTGATGAACTGGTAGCTAAATGAATTTGTTATGAATGTATCAATGCAATTGTGTACTAATTCCATTCAGTACAATTTCACCACAAAAAATAAAAGGAAGGTGACTAGATTGTTAATTTTCCCAGCATATAAATTGCTTATTCATTTTACAGCTTTCTGAGGTTCAAAGTCATGGCACACAGGTTGCTTCTCAATCCTGAGAAGAAGTGAATATAGATGCAGAAGTGTGAAGCATACACCAGATTTTACATTGTTGTGGATTGCCTCCTTCCTAGCTATTAACAGAGGTCTAAGTGGATCTGTACCCATGCAGAGCTTGCATGTGCTGATTCCAAAAGTATTAGCAATGCTTCAGTGTCACACATTGAGGTCAACATCAAGATGACTCCATCTTGCTCTTTTTGCCCCATTAGTTGCTTGATGGCCTGTATTGTACTGTCACTCCCTAATCACATTCTCCTTATTTCATCATAACATTAAATTGGTAATTTTACAGTCCAGTTGATTCGACTTAAGAGAATTCCTTACAAATTCATATTTCTATTGTTGAACAGAAATTGGAAAACTCACAAGTGTTTCTGTTTACCATTATTTTATTCAGTCTTGTGACCTGAATACAGCTAGCTGTAAATTTCTGTAATGGGGATTTGTTCTGCCTGAATTAGACCTTTTAGTATGTTTATATCCTAGATTACACACATTCATGCTCATGTTCAATAAATACCTTTTCATTTTTAATCAAAGTATGGCAAGTTTGCATTGTAAACAGCATTAGTTGCCAGGGTTTTGTAGGATGCAGTTTACAAATTGCTGCCTACAGATAAATGCCATGTGACCGTAAGATTGAGATACTCATAATGTCTTTAATATCACTTTATGATGGCAGAAGCAAGAGGGTGTGACCGTGAGGCATGAAGGTGCGGGGAATCCACCATATAATGGTGGAGGAGTTTCAGCCCTTTATTTTGAACAACAGATGTGAAGTACTTAGGACCTGGGTGGCTCAGATCAATGTTTGCAAATTGATGGGCAAACTGACCACAGCAGGATATCTTACAAGTAGGTAGTCAGGGAAAAAATAGTCAGGGAAATAGATACAAGTCCTTGCAGCCAATATTTGCAGTTACAAAGGTTGCCTGCCTGGTGCCAGTTGCTATGCCATGAAGGAACCCAATGATGTGAGTCACACTGGAAGTGAAATTCTGTTGAGAGGCTTTGAATAGCTAGGGTCAAAATTAATAGCACAGATCCTCAGAAGTCACAAGTCTCATTCCAGAAATAGATAGTAACCTTGGGGATAAATAGTGAGGAAATGAAGGAAGTTAATATCAATGGAGAAAATGTATTGGAGAAATTTAATTGACTAAAATGCAAGAGATCTATGAGAGTTGCACCCTGAAATTCTAAAGGAGGTAGTGACATCACACTGACTTTTTTAATTTTCCAAAACTCTACAGGTTCATGTCTATTAGAATGGATGCTGACAAATGTTGGGCCATTTAAGAAAGGAGAGAGATTTAAAACAGAGAAGGACAGAGCAATTAACCTAAAATCAATGGTTGGGAAAGTGCTGGAATCCATTATTAAGGAAATCCTAATGATCATTAGAAACAAGTATCATTAGAATATGTCAACATGTTTCTTTTAATCAAAAACGCATCCTGTTTGACAACATTTGTGGAGAGAAGGCAGAGTTTATGTTTTGGGTCCAGTGACTGTTCTACAGAACGGATTGTAACTGGGAAAAGATTGGTATATATATGCTGAAAATGGGGTAGGCGAAGGGGAAGGAGTAAACAATAAGGGATATGGAGACTAGAGAGAGAGAAAAACAGTTGGTCAGACAAAAGAATTGGTAAAGATCAGCCTCGGAGAATGAGTCGCTGCCAACAGGTCTTCTAGTAGTTGACAATTGGCTGTTTGTGGTGGCAACCCATATGAGGTCTGGTGTGTGGGGTTTGAAGTAAGGACTTGGGAGAAGGTGCTCAATATTGAATGCAGATGGCTCAGGATCCCCCATTTGGATGCCAGGCATTATCATCACATTGCTTCTACCTCAAACACCCCATTGTCAGCTACTATTGGTGCCCATTAGCAGTTATTTCTTGTCCTAAGCTGACTTTTACTCACTCCTTCATTGCTCAACTGTTTTTCTCTTTGTTTGGTCTCCATCTCCATTTATTGTTTACTCCTCCATCCTCCTTCCATTCAACATCAGCATATATACCAAACTTTTCCCAGCTATAACCAGTTCAAAAGAAGAGTCACTGGACCCAGAATGTTAACTTTGATTTCTTTCCACAGATGCTGCCAGACCTGCTGAGTTTTTTTTCCAGCAATTTCTCTTTCTGTTTCAGATTTCCAGTATCTCCACTTCTTTGGGTTTCTGTTTTATATTAATAGAGATTTTTTTATAAGTTAATTATTCTGTCATGTGACTGCAGCAGCGAATAACTGTCAGAGGCCAATTTCATAAAAGTGAGAATGAAAATTGAAAGTTGAGACTTTCATTCTGAGATGAATTGTAACAACTGTACTAACTGTTTTATCTTAAAGTACCTTGTGGCTCTCAAGCTCTAAGCTTTTAGCAAAGGTTTAGGAATATACTTGATCTAGTTCTGCATCTCTGAACACTGATTGGAACATATTTGTCTAAATTTGTAAGGCCTATGTTGAACTGCCAATTCTTTAAGTATCAGCAAATGCCTAACCCTTAGATTTTTGAACCTGAAGAGATGATTGTTACTTTGCAGCAGGGGCACTATGTTTGGATTGGAAGCCATCAATGTCAAGAACAACTTTTTTTATTTGTTCACAGGACAAGGACGTCACTGGCTAGGTTAGCATTTATTGTCCATCCCTAGTTGCCCAGAAGACAGTTAAAGGTCAATCACATTGCTATCACATATAAGCCAGACCAGGTAAGGATGGCAGTTTCATTCCCTAAAGGATATTAGTGATCCAGATGTGTTTTTCCAACAACTGGCAATGGATTTGTGGTCATCATTAGATTTTTAGTTCCAGATTTGTGTTAAATACAAATTCCACCAGCTGCTGTGGCAAGATTCAAACCTAGGCCACCAGAAAAATTACCTGCTTCTCTGTGTTAACAGTCCAGTGATAATATCACTAGGCTACTGCTTTTCCAGGTGTCCGCAATTTTTGTAGGATGACCTCTAACATGAAAAAGAGCAGTAGTTTCTTGGGATATTGTAAATCCTACATTTGTTTCAAAAGCTGTGTTTTGGTTAAATGAGAGGAGAGGAGATCATCGTCTTCAATGGAAGGAATGCATGCCATTTGCAGACTCAGCCAAGATTTCCTTTTGGAATAGATATGTGCGGACTTCTGAAACTTTCTATCTTAAACTATAAAGTTACTCCCTATCTGCATATTGAGTATGCTCAAAAGCACCTTCTAAGGATAAATACTTTCAGTCATTAATTGTATAAAGCTATGTCTGTATAATTCATTCCAGAAGTTTCTATGAAACCCATAAGGGCTTTCTCAGCTCTTTCTCAATTCAACTCTTTCACCTTTTGCCTGGACTTGAATATGATCCAGACTGAAGGCAGTATCGTTTGTTCTCACAGCTTCCAATGTTACTTTACACACGGAAAATAAAAATATTCACTTTCTGTTAGAAGGAATAAATGTCAAACAGATTTTCCAGAATTGTTGGATTTGGAACTTGCTACTTTTGAGAACGTAATCTTCTTAGTGGCAGTGAAAATTCAGCAGCCAATCACAATGGACAATTCAATAATTCAGTATTGATGTTTAAAACTTCAAGTAGCCATTTAGTGGGGGAGTTTTCAATTTTAGCTGAAAATAACTGAATCACGTAAGAAAATACCTTTTTAAATGTACAGTCAAAGTATTCAAAATATATTTTGAATGCCTAAACCTAAAGAAATTATATAATTTCAAGATAGTAGTAATATAGTTAGAAGTAATAGTGCTAAATTACACAGGTGCAAGTATTGACAGAAGAATGTTTAAAAGGATATTGCTACCTTTTATGCCTTGAGCTATGCAGAGATGAGTTAACAGGCTATGTTGTGTGAGTTGAGTAAGCATTACTGATAACCATTGATTGTGCTCTATTTTGTTTCCTCCTTGGGTAACAACATCATCAAACAGGCTGAACAGCACATCGACATCTGACAAAGCTGATGACATAATCTTCCGGAATGTGCTGGGTGCCGAATTTAATTCACAAGGCTTTCTGTGGCATACCCACCTTTGCGTGTCTCAAAAGCTGTAAACATATTGATTTTGTTCCACTAGTGGCGTCTCATGTCGGTTCCACAAAGAGTCTGAGACATTTAATAATATTGATAGTTCCAAAATAGTAGGAAGTAGATAGTCTTCTGGAATGATAGCTTTGTTGACCACCTTAAATTCAACAGGTAGTCTAAGTTTGCTGTTTTTATGTTGATTAGGTTCAATATCCACGGTCTTAGGTTGATTCACTCAATTACACTGAGTTGTTTCAGCTCGCATGACACTTTGGCATGGTTTGTAAATGGCAATGTTCGCAAATTGTGCAAGATTGGCAAATTAATGAATCACTGAGGGAGCATGACAGTAACACTTAATCTTCCCAGATTGGCTAAATAAGGAAGGATTCTGGCTCATATAATCTGGGCCATTGATCACACAAATGATTCACACCAATCAGCAATTTTTCCATCATAAGGTTTCTGATGCTGGGTACATAGAACGTGAATCTATCTATGGTGATATGTTTGTAATTTGATGGAATACAATTCATTTCCAAAATTGGAATCATTGAGTCGTCATAAATTTGAAGACACTCCATCTCAGAAGTGAAGAAAGGTTAAAAAAAATGGTAAAATGTGGATGTAAATGTGAAACAGAAACATTCGCTCCAGCATTGAGGAGCTGACTGTGGTTTCAACTAAGCATTCCTCAAAATCATTTTGTGCTTTACCTTCTCTGGTAATGTACACATTCCATTCCTTATTGTCAGCAGAGTTTCCTCCATATTTGAAACCAATAGAATCCTCTTCTTCTTTGACACAAATAGCTTTTCAAAGTGATTCCACTTTAAGCTGAGCCAGGAGGAACGAATTGAACTTATCTGAAGTTTGCCTCTCCTTGAAGATCAGCTGCTGACCTTCTTCTACTTACTAGGATATCCTCAGTGGCATCAATATTATATTGTGAGAGCTGATCATAATGTTGTACTACCTTGTCAATTGTGGAGGAATAAACAAAATGTGTTCAATGTGGCTACATAGTGTTGAGTTCATGGATGAGTCTCCTAGATCAATATATTACACAAAGATGGTGAGGAGGCGAGGTTGGGATTTTTTTTATCACTGTTGAGAAATTGAGGGTTGAAGAACTGTGTAACCCATCTTTTGAAACTGTGAACGCTTATCTTTTGGAAGTTTACTGGTCTTGAAAGATTGCTCCACTTGCAAGTGTCCTGTTCATGAGCAGCTTAGTGAGACAGTATGGAATGTTTGAATGAGAACAAGGGCATATTTTGAGCTCAATAGAGAAATCAAACCCTAAAAAAAAGCTGATTGAAGTAATTACAAATAAGGGCTTCACTTTTGACTGAAAGAAAATAAAATAGGAGATGAAGGTAAAACAAATGTCATCCTCACCACGATGAGGCCAGTGGCTTTTGATATAGTGTCCAATCAGTGTTACCTGAGGGACCCTGTACTATGGAATACACTAAAATAAATTAGATTATTATGGCTTGGCTAAGAATCACACTGAGATTTGCATTCCATCAAAGGAAATGGTTGCCAAGTGAGACAGTAGCAGAGTGCATTCTTGACCTAAAGCAATTCTCTTGCCACTGTGGGTGTTACATTGTTAAAAATGATTTAGGAACTGTACATTCATGTGTATGTCTGCAGAAGTATCCAGAGTACTATATCACTCACTACTGCATTACAGTTTGTGTGTTGAACTAACAAGGTATTAGTCCACAGCAAGTGGTGAGATGTCAGAAGCACTAGCATTTCAGTCTCAAAATATGGCTCTTTGGTACTTCTGAAAAGCACAAGATACAGTTGATGGCTGCAGTTGTCGGTGAGCAAAAGGCAAGCATTATAAATGAAATAAGTGCTGAATTAAATTGAGAAAAATAAAAGCAACTCAAGTTAATGCCAGATGGGAAGAAATTAACAGAGTGTATGATACAAAAATTAAAATAGATGCTGATAGAGTAATGAGCACACATGCCCAGTTCATGAAGCCAGTGATGTCATCGAGGTATTTAAGAATTTAAAATATAAGTTCAAATTGACACTTGGTAATTTTTGAAAAAGTACAAGTGAAAAGGAAAGGGTCAGCTCCATCCTTTTGTGGGCAGGAGAGAAATATTTGGGTATTTTTAATCGCTGGAAGTTGAGTGAGGATGATAGAAAAGAAACTAGACAAAATTCCAAAAACTTTCAGCACCTAGCTCCAGTCAAAGTCAAACACCGATCTGAAATTCTGAGCTTGAATCAGCAATCATATGAGCCCTGTTAATACAGTAAATTTGTTAGTGAGATTGTGAAATGCAAAAGGCACACATATCTTCAAAGAAATAGTGAAAACTCATTTGGGGCTTTGTACACCCTCAAATACAAAGAAAATTTTGCTTTTCTATCCATTCATGGGACAAGAGCATCAATGGCTAGTTACAAAGGATAAGCTTGCAATACTAAGGGCTATTGACACTGCCAAAGCACAAGAGGAGGCGATTGCCTAGTGGTATTATCGCTGGACTGTTAATCCAGAGACCCAGGTAATATTTTGGGGACGTGGGCCTACAGTGTAAAAAGTGGAATTTTAATCCAATAAAAATCTGAAACTAAAAGTCAAATAATGACCATTGCCAATTGTCAGAAAAATTGCCAATCTGGTTCACTAAAGTATTTTAGGGAAGGAAAATACCATTCTTAACTGGGCTGGCCTACATGTGACTCCAGGCCCACAGCAATGTAGTTGACTCATATCTGCTCTCTGGGCAATTGGGAATGGGCATTAAATGTTGGCTTAGCTTGTGACGCCCTCATCCAAAGAACAAACAAATCAAACCCACAAGTAGACAAGTGAAGACACTGGCTAAGCAAATGGCTAGCCTTCAGTTAAGACAAGGGTTGATGCAATTAAACAGCAACAATAAAATGCACACCAGACAGAGAGGAAGCTGTTCACAGAGTTTTGGACAATGACATGAATCCACAATCAGAAGAAAATGTCCTGGACATGAAAATTATAGAGATCATGGAATGCCCAGTCACTGGAAAAGAATGAGCAGAACAAAGAAAGAAAATGGCAAAGCACCAGTGTTATGGACCAGGCCAGACCCCCTCAAACATTTCAAGAAAGTAGCCCGGACCCTAACTTTGCTCGATGTTTTAAGCAGGTTTATCGTGGATATTCCAGAAGTGATGCAGCTGGTCAAACCACTTAGTTTTAAACAAAACATAATTTATTTGCAAGATTACCAAATGAAACACAAACAAAAGAGAACCAAATGTAGGATAACTTTAGATATCCGAAAACCCAACAGATTATCCCAACATAATGATGCGGTTCCAAATTCCTGCAACAATCCCCATAAATACCCCTTGACAAAAAAGGTAAAATCAGACACAGGGTCTTACAGTAGAGACAGAGATGGCAGAGAGATTCAGCACGGAACACTTCCTTCCATGTAGCTGTTTCTTCGACCAGCAGCTTCAAACTGAACTGCTTTCATTGACCAGCCAGACTGCTAAAAAAAACCAAACCAAACCCAACCAGAGAGAAGCTGAGCTGGGAGAAGTGGCCACTCCCCTTTCATTCTACAAGTTTTTTTTAAGCTTAAAATCTTCCTCAAGTAGATTAAGCCCAGACATTTTGGAATTGCTGCTTTTACAACTTCTCTGAGAAAAAAGCCAAGGACAGCGTCACCTTGTTAAAGGAGCAGCATCATCACACCAGAGAGAACAAGTATGAAAAGACACCAAAGCATCCATGCCCTGAAGATGATGATAGTTTTGAGAACACAATAGAGATTGGGCTGAATTTACCCAGAAACCAGCTAATTTTGGGGATTTTCATGAATGGGGCTTCCTTTGTGAACATTCACAAACCTGCCTTATTCACCATGCACCAAATCATTATTGTATCCCACTTGTCATATTCACCCCCTCACCACAGGCAGATATACTGGGCACTGCCAGGACTTCCTGCTTCCAGCATCATCAGTGAAGCCCAGCCATACACTTGGTCAAGTGTTGGCAGTCTGCACTGTCTTCATCAATTGCCCCAGGCATGTTAGCACATAGGGAAATTGACACCTCGCTTTGCTGAGCAGGACCTGGTGGGTGAGAGGTGTGTGTGCACGCTATCCATGAACATGCCTTGAGATGTTGGTGCCTGGAGTCCAAGACTGGGGGGGGGGGCTGGAATGTGATGGAGGAGAAAATGGTGAGCTGGAGTTGCTAATTAACTCCTCTGACTTTCATGTTGGGAATTGTCACTGTCTACTTTCTATCCAGCACTTAGTAAGATGGAAAATGAGCTGAGATTATGTAATAGCGACATAGTAACATGCGCTAATATATACAGATAAGCCTCTTGCTCCTCACTGGCTGGAATCTCACTTCAACATTGAACAACTGGTTGGAAAAAAGGGAGATTTTGCTCTGAATGTCAGGAATCTCCTTATTGCAATTCGACCAGTTTTCTTTCCAGTGCCCACATCAGTCAGCGACTGGGAGGTTTCTGTCCATAGGAAGTATACCACGGTGCAAAAAGTCTGAAAGTGACAGTCACCAGAGAAAAGAAATTCACAAAAGCATTTAAAAGTGTGAAAAAAAATCAACGACCATAAGTCAGCAGCTGAAGCTTGATACCAGTACATGGAGTAATATCGTCCTGCTCAGACTACACCAAAAAAACCTGAATGAAATATAGTTATCCACAGAAGGATGTTGTGAAATCAGGCAGTGTTTTACTGGTGGACTGTATTGATACTGAGAATGAACAACCACAAATGATCCAAATCAAAGGGACACATAAAGGAAAAGACATGATCGACATATTCTAAGTCACTGGAACCTAAGATTCCGAGGCGAAGAAGCAGCAACAACCTGGGTACATTCCCCCCCCACCTCTCCCCCACCAGTGAAAAGTATGCTCTAATCAGAATCAAGAAAGGCCTGGTCCAAATGTATCTAAAATGTTTTCAATAGATAATTTGATCATTTGAAGACTTTAGTATCACGTTGCTATTGCTCTAGAGAAGGAACCAATTAATCATCCCCAACACAGAGCTGAAAGGAAGGCTTAAAGCAGAGCTCCAAGGGATGGAGAAGAACAAGAAAGTGATTCACAGAGACACAGCGCCTACAGATTGATTAAATTTCTTTCAGTGAGAGAGAATGCAAGTGAACAGCAGTACATTTATCTGTATCCCAAAAATCATAATCAATCACTTAGAGAAATCACAACTCCATTCAGACATTGAAAAGTAATATGCCAGCATTGGTGAGTGCAAACACCTTCAGCAAGTCTGATACTTGAAATGGCTACTGAAATATGAAGCTTGATGAGGAATCTCCACTGTTGACAACAATCGACGTGCCCTTTGTAGATGAGAAGATCACGAATGAAGTCATGTGGAGAACCAAGAAAGCTGGGACCAATCTAACTGTAGAGAAATGGATTGTGAAGGTGACAGAATGCCACTTCTTTGGAACATTGTAAATATATTGAAAAAGGCAAGCTGAGTCCTGATAATGGCACAACTATCTTGGATATGGAAGTTTCAAGAGGTGAGAAAGGGTTGAGAAGCTTTCTTGGCTTGATCTAACACATGAGACATGCCTCATATCTCAGAACAAACAGCAGGCTTATGAGGACTGAAGAGACAAGATGTTGACTGCTAATCACCACAGTAGCATGAGAGAAGGAGCTTGACCGCTCATGGTCAGGGGACTATCCAAGTACAGTCCAGGAAGTGGGCAACAGTCAGTCCTGTCGGGAAACACAAGCAGTCAGGTCTTCGTGTACCACTACTCGAAGCTCCAAAAACAGTGGTCAGAGTCTGAGCAGTCATGTAAAGGGGCTGCTCATGGAAGTTGTCAGAGATCTGGGGCAAATGAAGTAAAGGAGGCCCATCTGTCGATCATTAAGAATGGTCCAAATCGGGCCTGTAGAGGGAAATGCAGAGGAATTTGGAGAGGTGATAACAAATCATGATGGTCAATGGGGTGTACACATGCGGGCAATGGACATCGGGGACAGGTTAGTGCATACTACAAAGGATGTTCATACAGGATGCAGTTATGTGCATGCTAAATAGCAACTAGGCTGAGAGAATGAGGTTATATGTGTGAAGGAATGTCTGTCATGTGGGCTATTTGCTATGGACAGCATGGCCTCATGGCTGGTGTGCCATAATATTGCTGGAGAGGGTCAATATTGTATTGTGACAGTTGTCCAATTGCACAATTAACTGAAGCCCTACAGTGTGGAAGCAGGTTATTTGGCCCAACATGCCCACACTGATCCTCCAAAGAGTATCCCACCCAGATCCATTCCTCTACCCTATTGCTTTACATTTCCCCAGACGAATGCAGCTAACCTACATATTCATGAACACTATGGGCAATTTAACGTGGCCAATTCACCTAACCTGCACATCTTTAGATTCTGGGAGGAAACCAGAGCACCCAGAGGAAACCCACGCAGACACGGGGAGAATGTACACATTCTACACAGACAGTCGCCCGAGGCTGGAATCGAACCTGGGACCCTGGCACTGTGAGGCAGTAGTGCTAACCACTGAGTCACTATGCCACTGGGAAACTGTTTTTTTTGGCAAATATCACTGGGTGACGAGTTGGTCTATAATAAGTATGTGGTAAGGTAGGGCTAGAATCATGGAATCGTGGAATCCCTACAGTGTGGAAGCAGACCATTTGGTCCATTTGATTCACACCTGTCCTCCAAAAAGCATTCCATCCAGACCCATTGCTGATCTTATCCCTGTAAGCCCACATTTCCCACGGATAATCCATCCAACCTGCAAATCCCTGAACACTGTGAGCAATTTAGCATGGCCAAACCACCTAACCTGCATATATTTGGACTGTGGGAGGAAGTTGGAGCACCAGAGGAAACCCACGCAGATGCAGGGAGAATGTGCAAACTCCACACAGACATCATCTGAGGGAATCCAGGTACGGCACTGCTAACCACTGAACCACCATGTCAGGCCTAATTGATGCCACAACGATTGAGTAGCTAGTTAAGGTGCCACTTTGGTTAAAAATATGGTGAGAAAACTCATTAGATCTCATGATGGACATCCCTTCAAAAACTCAGATTTAGCCAAAAATAGCCCAAAGTAAAAGGAATTGCTATACTGATGAGGCATCTTTTTTTTAAAAAAAGCGATGTAATATTGTTATATCATTCTACCTTTTAAACATTACTGATAAATGGGATGTGAGTGTACTGGGCTCAGACAGGATTTACTACCATTCCTAATTGCCTTTAAGAAGATGGTAGTTTTTGAACTGTCAATCCATGTGCTGTAGGACTGTTAGAGAAGGAGTTCCAGGATTTTGCTCCAGCTACAGCGAAGGAATTGGAGCTTGCTGTGGGTGGTGCTCACACACACATCTGACTTTCTTGCATTTTTTTACATGATAGAGGTTGTGGGTTTGCAGTGCGCTGTCAAAGGAACTTTGGTGAGTTGCTGTAGTGCATCTTGTTGGTGGTTGACAGCTGCTGCCACTGTGCGTCAGTGATAAAGGGAAGTGAATGTTTCTTCAGATGGTGAATGGGATGCCAGCCAAATGGGCTGCTTTGTACTGGATAGTGTCAAACGTCTTTAATGTTGTTGGAGCAAAGGGCAATGCATTTCTGACAGTTTGCCAGGATAGCTTAATGCCTTATGCACAGTTAAAACAATAAATAAATATGCGACTTGATTAGAAACAACAGGGCAATTAAGAAGGTGAATAGCAGTGATGGGAGTCCAGAAGATGAGTCAGTTCAGATTTGTGGAGATAAACAAATGATAAATAAGGATATTGAGGATAATAATTAGCCACCATCTACCAGTAAAAGTGAGATTCCTAATTTAGCCAATGGGAAGGTGTTCAATAAGATAGATCTTTCAAATGCATAATTGCAATGAGAATAAACTGACAAGGTCAAGGAATTGCTTGTTATTATTCATACAAACAAATGGTCGTATCAATATGAAATCTGGGTGCCTTCTGTTTGCAGTGGCCTCATGGATCAGGAGAAAGTGAGGTCTGCAGATGCTGGAGATCAGAGATGGAAATGTGTTGCTGGAAAAGCGCAGCAGGTCAGGCAGCATCTAGGGAACAGGAGAATCGACGTTTCGGGCATTAGCCCTTCTTCAGGAATTCCTGGCTAATGCCCGAAACGTCGATTCTCCTGTTCCCTAGATGCTGCCTGACCTGCTGCGCTTTTCCAGCAACACATTTCCACCTCATGGATCAGGTACTAATTGGAATGAAAAGAGCGTGCTGTTTCAGAGATGACATCCTTATTAGCAGTAAGGTAGAGGAAGGGCACATTGTAAGGTTGGACGACATCTTACATTGACTTCACGAATGTGGCACCAATGAAGAAAAGCACAAGGGTTTCTTAATAGTGTCGGATATAACATAGCTGGATCATCTAACAGATGGTGAATGTATCCGCCCAAATGAGGACAAGGTTGAGGAGATTTTGAAAGCTAGCAAACCAGAGAGATCTTTGAAAATTCATTGTGGTTGTTGTGCATTATTTCAAATTCAACCTCAGTATAGCTAGTAAATCCACTTCACTCTATCGATTGCACAAAGATGGAATAGATTGGGAGTGGTCTGCATTTGACGCTATTTTGGCTCACAATGAAACCAAGAAAAAAATTGTTTCAGTATGTGATACCTCCCCATAATAGTCAGGGTTGGTGTTAGAAAGGTGGTGTGGAGAAAATTCTAGTTTTTTTCTTGGTGTGGGTTAACAAAATCAGAATGAAGTCACCCATAAGATGTTAGTGGTCATAAATAATGTTACAAGTTCCTCAGTATCTGTGCATGAAGAAGTTCACTTTGTTAACTTACCACCAAGCCCTTATGACCATATTCAGGTCACAGAAAGGTATCAGGATGGCTTCAGAGATGGGCATTAATTTTGATGTAATCATTAATTTTGATGCCTCAGCAGTGCAATGGTAAATATTATAAGTAAGCTGATTTTACAAATGCAGAATTTTAAAAAATTTCCTAGGAAGACTGATTCATTCTTAGCCTTTGACTTACTTGTGAATTACTCTGCATGCCAGAGTCTGCCACAGACATTAGTGAAGAAACTGACATGGTGCTTAGTGAAGTATTCAATTATATCATGAATGACTGGCCTAAGCAGGTAATGAGGAGAAACTACAGGATTGTTTCACACATAGAAATGAACTGTGTGGTAGATTGGAGCTATCACTTTTAATATACTGGTATCAGTTGCAGTTCTGTGCTGTCCTTGTTTTTGCTGGGTTTTGTTTTAGTTAAATCAATAGATCCCAGAGCAGTAATGATGCAGGATAAGATGTATATTTTTGTACTTTCACTTGGACATTGCACAAAGATGAAAATGAAGTATCAGAGAATCACCCAACACTAAGCTCAAATTAAGATAAGAGAGCCCTTACAGAATCCATTGTGTTGGCCTTCTGGTCATTCCAATGTTAATAAAGTCCAGGAGGTCCTATTAACCGAATGCATATCCTCACCACTGGACTTTACTCTCTGCTCACCACCCAAGCAACACTTCACACTGAGGTGGTAAAAACAAACATTACTTCACAATGTCACTGTGACCTAAAGTAGTTATTTGCAAACACATCTCCACTTCCATCAGATATCCCCCTTGGCCCTGCAAAAGATTTGTAGGGTTTACATCCTCTCAATCCATCAGAATTTCAGGGTTATATAGCTGATGTCTCCAATGGCAACATGAAAGATCCAGTTGCATAAAAGTTGAGAACTGTAGTGATCTTGACAGTTTCAAACAGTCGTCCCTATGGTTGGAGGTCAAATTCTAGGAGACAGCAAAAGTCTGTCGCTGTCTCCCTATTGTAATGAGCCTTTGACCCTGTAAAGTAGGTGCGCCTCTGCCTGTAGATAGGGTTTGTTTGTAAAAGCTGGTAAGGGCAGTTCTCTTGTGATTTCCTCCGACCTGCCTCACATCCCTACTTTCATCTACTCTTTTCTTCGAATAAACAAAAAATCTGAATTCTCCTGGAAACACCAATCTCCCAAAGTACTATTGCTGCAACTAGAAATTTGACAGGCAAAATTCTGTGGCTCAAATTAGCACAGAAAGAATCACCCAACACTAAGCTCAAATAAAATGGCACTTTCAGAGCTTCTTTTCAAAACACGGTGGCATCCATTTTAAATGACAATTTCTGAAGGATCTCGGAACACAATATATGCCTGTGGGAAAGGAAAATTCTGTTTGGAGCTTTCAAAGATTTAAATAATAAAATGAAGCTTTTCCCTGTTTTTACAACAATTTGTTTTTAAAGATCAAAACTCCCAATCTACCCTCACTTTCCTTTGTGAATGTCCTTATAAATCAAGTGCACTTCATTTATTCTTTGGTGAAACATTATTTGCATTGATCTTGTAATAATTCCTGCTATTTTGAATCAGATCTGTTGCCAAAAAAAAGATAGTAACTCCCTAAATTCTGTCACCACTTGCACAATGATTGCACCCTTCAGCACTACCCCCACTGGGTAAGAAGAGATTAGTAAGGATAGAGCTAACAGGCAGACACATTCTGGGTGTCTTTTGATCCTAATTGACTGTCCACCAGAGCTCTGCCCAAAAATCAGCATAAAGGCCAGTGGAAAAATCACAGTAAGTGAAGTAGTTGATTTTCCTTTCTATTACAAGCAGAGTTTTGCTGCACAATAGAAGCTGTGTAACTGAAACAGCTCTGTGGGAGCTGATTTCTGCACTCTGTGGAACAAATGTCATAGTGATTTCCCCAGCTTATCAATATTTCTGTCAGCTGTGAGACCCAGTAGTTCTGTTGGTGTAATGTGGAGGCTGAGATGGAGACATATAAAGCATGCTGAGAATTTAACCTGAATCCTTAAATACTGGTGAATTTAACCTGAAGCTGAGCTACTGCAATGCCAAAAGAGCTGATTTTTAGAGTTGACAGTTGCATCTGTGAATTTCCTAACTTAATGACCTTCCTATCCAATGATTTCTGAGACATAGCTTATGCAGATACATGAAGTCATGGAAATGCTAGAAGACAAAAAGAAAATGCCCCAAAGCATATAAAGTTGTTCCAGAATTTCTTGAATAGGCAACATTTTATCGAAGTTCACTATCCTCTTAATCAGTTGCAGTAAATTTGATTATCCTTCCAAAGATCCTTCCAATATCTTTTTAGAAAAAAACCTTATATTTAATATAATGCCTTTCATGACCCAAAATGCTTAACAGCCAATGAAGTACTTTTGGAGCATAGTCTCTGTTGTGATATAGGAAACCTGGCAGACAATATGCACACAACAGATTCCTGAAGAAGGGCTTATGCCCGAAACGTCGATTCTCCTGTTCCCTGGATGCTGCCTGACCTGCTGCGCTTTTCCAGCAACACATTTTCAGCACACAACAGATTAACCAAGCAGAGTGTTAATGACCAGATCATCTGTTTTTGTGATGTTGGTTGAGGGATAATTATTAGATGGGACATCCAGCTAAGGGACAACATTTTAGTGCAGAGGGTGGCGTGTGTATGGAATGAATTGCCAGAGAAAGTATGGAGGCTGGTACGATAACAACATTTAAACAGCATCTGGATGTTTACATAAATAGGAAGGGTTTCGAGGGATATGGGCCAAATGCTGGCAAACGGGAATAGATTAATTTAGGATATCTGGTCAGCATGGACATGTTGGACTGACGATTCTGTTTCTGTGCTGTACAACTCTATGACTGTGACTCTATGACAACTCCCTCAGTGCTGCATCACAATGTCAGCCTGGACTTTTGTGCTCAAGCCCTATATTGGAATTTGAACCAGGACCTTGTGACTCAGAGTATTGCTAATGTTCGAGCCACAGTTTACTAACCTGTATTATATGATGAGCAGAAACAATGGGGAGCTTCCTCCTTAAATTAAGATTAGATTAGAAGTAGAATAAATTATTAATCGGTGTAACTGCGAAATAAAATAAAACATAGGCATTAATTGTCCCTGTTTGCAATGAAAGCCTAAAGTATTTTATTTCGCAAGAAAGCAGTTACCATTTCTGGTGCTGCCACTGTACACATCGTTTATAAATTTCTTTCAAGTGATGCCCTATACCAACTCCACATGCCATTATTTCCATGTTCAGGACTGTAATCTATGAAGTCACAATTAAGAATGCACATAAAATCTGACAACATAGAGGGTCAATAACATATCCACACGATGTGGACCACTTTAATAATTTTTGGATACTGTGGGTGAAAGTCCCATAATGTTTTGGAATGCGAGAGGTACGATGACGAATGCCAGTGGCCATCAAATATCTGCTGTTGCTTGCCATGCACCAGGCAATTCCTTGCATGAGGAGAATAGAGCGGGTGTGGCATTGGGAAAGGAGACTACTGTGTGAATGGGTCAGCAGCACACCAGGAAGGCATGTCTAGATTTGTGCAACAGTAAATGACATTTTGTATGTCTGAGCACAATTGCGTTCATTTGATGTTTGATGTGTTCTCCAGCATTGAAGAACTGTTATTGCAATGAGGTCATGCTTTATTACAGATATAAGACAACCCTTCCCTAACCATTTCATGATGGATGCTTCAGGCTTTCAGGCACCTTGTGCAGATGAACTCAAGTATTTACAGGCAGCTAACAATTACCCAAGCAATTTAATTAATCTCAGTACCTATTTACAATGACTACATCTTATGACATTAAAGAGTACATCACCATTATATGTCATATCGTCTGTCCTCATAACAGCATATCTACCAATATATTGTAGCCATACCCCAGAGATGATATATTGGGTATGGATCAAAAAAACCTGCACTGGGTAAAGGAAGTACTGGATTAAAGATTCTCCATACATGAGAAATACACAGGCATTTGACTTGTACACTCAAATCTCAAGTATTATCAGTGTCCTCTCCAGAGATGGTTAAAAATTGTCTTTATCTACCAAAAAGGAAAACTTTCCACACATAGCAAACAAATCTTGAGGATTTTGCTTTTTATTCAAATAATTTTCTTTCACTTTTTGAAAACCCACAATTTTCAAATTGCACAGAGTAATACCTGATTGTAAAGCTTCAGCAGTTCTTATGTCATGCTTTAACTAAATTACCAATGCTCTGAATTCAAAAGGTATACCTGCATTGCTATCTTGGCCTTTCCCTGAACCTTCCAGTTTAACTCACTACTCTTGTCTGATCTTGCTGTGCCTGAAGGGAACTTGAAACTTGGTTGGTAAAATTCCAGATGAGGCGCATGCAAAATTAGAAATCCAATTGAGGCAAGTCAACACATCAGGGAACGTTTTTAAAGTTATTTTTTACCAAGTGAACGTGAGAACATAAAAATCCAAGAACTGGAGGTGCATATCTTTGCATGCATCCAGCAGAGCATGTCAGTGCAATGGTATAGCACTGGTGGGATTCAGCTGATGCAAAGTATAAATCTTAAAAGATGGGAATGATATTAATACATTCTATAAGCACAAGGACAAGTCTGAAATCAAGGTAGCTAAATTATTTTGAAATAAATGTTATGACCAAAAAAAAATATGATACATATCTGCATGTATTTTAAAAGTTGGTCTAAATCGAAAAGAATGGTAATTTTAATGTTGGAAAGAAATGAACTAAAAATATGGGGAGGAAACACAAAGTGGTAACAAACAGGAGTGAGGAAAGGCCACTTGACCCCTAGAGCATACACCTTCACTCACACTCACCATAATCCTTTAGTATCAAAAAATCCATTGATTTTGAACATGAATCAGTATGAATAACATGGATGTAAAGATGACCATCAAAATGGGCACTTGCACATGCAGAATGGGTAGGGTAGTGTCAGTTATCGACAAGAGGTTCCGTAAACCAGAATGAATCTGTAGATATCTGACTGACATTACTAGGCTCTCTGTGTAATGATATTGCACTGGCTGTGCATGTACTGAGGGCCCTACTGAATGCACTGAATGGCCAAGCATCCAAAACTCCCTGGGATAGAGAACTGAAAAATCCACAACATTTTGATTGAAGAATGTTCTCCTTATCTCAGTCCTAAAAGGACTGCATTAGACACATACTCACCAGCCAAGGGAAGCATCATTCCCCCCACCTTCTCTATCAATTTCTTTAAGAACTATATTGGCTTCAATGACATTACTTTCTTCTAAATTCTAGGGAATTTAAATTAGACTATATTACCTCTGATTATAGGGCAATTCTCTCATCTCAGGACAACTCATTTTCATTGCAGTGTCTCTAAAACATCCTCCCATAGTTCAGGATAAGTAAGAACGCATCAGGTGTAATCTTACCAAGGCTCTATAGAAATTTGGTAAGGTTTCTTATTCTTTTGGAATATTGGTAATCAAATTATTTGTTAACTCAAATGTTGTACTTGTAAAACATCTTCTGTGATTAACAGGCAGTCAGACCTAGAGCCGTCTACAATAACAAATAAAAATATCAATATTCCCTAGGCTCTCAGCATTAAACGAACGTTCTTCTTTTCAATTTTCTTCCCAATAGATTTAACTTCAATTTCTTCATATTATATTCCATTGAACACATCTGTACATGCACAGAGGTCGTCATGTAGTAGTAAATGTTAGTGGATCAGTAATCAAAAGGCCCAGGCTAATGATCTGCAAAACACAAGTTCAAATTCCCCCACAGCAACTGATGTATTTTAAATCCAACTAACTGAATATGAAATTAAAACTAATCTCAGTAACTTTACGAAGACCACGAAGCTATTAGGTTATTGTAAAAATGATAGGATCGGAAGGAAATCTAACATCCTTATCCAGTCTGGCCTATAAGTGGTTTCAGAGACATAGTAATGGGGTTGGTTCTTAATACCACTCTCAAATGGTCAGCAAGCCATTCGGTTGTACCAAACTACACCAGGAAAAATTAAAAACAAAAGAAACTTGAAGAACTACCCAGCCTCAACCAAAGTTCAGGAAAGGACAATATCACACCTATGTCAGTTGACCTCTAGTAACATCTGAGGGCTTATGACAAAATTGGGAGTACTGTCCAACAATCTAATATTGGCATAATCATATTCACCAATCATACCTCACAACCAATAATCCAGAATTCCCCATCCCCGATACCAGAGGCCGATGTATAGTGGTATGTAGTCAGGTGAGAATTGCACTGGGAGTCTTCAACATTGGCTTAAGACCTCACAAACCTTCATGGTATCACATCAAACAAAGGCATGAAAACATGCTGGTTGCCATCTAGTGCCCTCCTTCAGCAGATAAGCCAGTACTCCTCCATGTTGAACAATACTTTCAAGAAATACTGAGTGTAGCAAGGGTGCAGAATGCACAACCATAACCCATGACCCAGGCAAATGGTCCAACATGTCCTCACTCCACCATCAAGCTGGGGGGATGAAACCTAGTTCAAAGAGGTGTAATTAAAAATCTGTCTAACTCAGCTTTAAATATCTTCAATGACCCTAGAAAGAATTCCAAAGACTAACAAATTTCTAAGTGAAAAAATTCCTTGTCACACCTTGTTTAAATGAGGGAAGTCTTAGTTTGAAACTGTGCCCAAGTTCAAGACAACCTATGAGGCTGTGATAGTCTCACATCTGTGAATTCTCTACGTCCTCCGCTTTAGGAGTGGGTGGGGAGATCAGTGTGGTGAGGAGGGGGAGGATTGGAAGAAGTAAGGTTTGTGAAATAAACATTTTTTTTTGACACTACCATAGCTTCAAAATGAAATGTAAGTTTCAGGCCAGTGCAACTCTGAACTCAGCAATCCAATACCTGAGCTATGGACAAAACCAGGGTCCTGTCTCAGAAAGTAAAGCAAACACAAATGCTGCATCACAGACTCTAACTTTATAGCTTCAAGCCAACTGAGTAATCAGTGTGTAGTGTGGAGTATGGAAGATCATACCAGGAATATGTACATGGAAATGATGTGCCAGCCTGATGATGCTATGGTATTTCTATGCTTAATTATAGGATCCTGCAACACAGAAGGTGGCCATTCAGCCCACCATGTTTGAATACCAACTTGTGAGGGAACATTCTAATTTAGTTCCACATTCTAGTTATTCTAGCAACTCTTCCAAAAATGCTGTAACGTAGTGCTCTTCAAACCACGAACTGCAGACTTAAAATTCTACACAGACACACGGACCCCACACCCAGGCATCTACACAAAAATATGCATTACTGGCAAATCCTTTCTAGCTTCATGCTACATTAGCACCATTGAGATCTAGAGAGCACTGAAAATTTGCATTTCCCATTTCCATTTCCTATTTTTATAAAAGCTTCTGCCTGAAAGTTATATTCTTGACCTTGTTTCCCACTTTCTAAATTAAAGGATTTTCACTTTACATTAAATATAAAATACCAATATACTAAGTAATCCACTAATAAGATTATTTTTTATTTTACTACAAACCTAACTACAGCTACATTGATGCATTTTACGCTGTTCCTTCTTTCGTCTTGCTGTTCAGTTACATAAGCATGGTGAGTTCTAAAGCTGCTTACTGTTTAACAATGACCAGATCCTATTGCACATTACCCTGTTACTCACATTATTCTATTACTCACAGTACTCTTGACTAAATCAGCATTAGATTGCACAGTTCCCATCCAAATGTTCGGTGTGCTGTACTTTATAATACCAGTTAGAAACCTGGTCTAATCTGCTCATTGTTGCAAATCAGCTCTGTCTAAATTGGAAGTAACTGAGGTTCAAGCACAGGTCTTTCGTATATCCAACTAATTATAGCATGCAAAAACAAGGAACTAAAAGCTTTGCATTTATATAGCACCTTTCATGACCTCAGCACATCCAAATCAATGAAATTATTGTTAATGAAATATTTTTGAAGTGTATTGTACTGGAAATGATCATTTTGTCTTTGATCCCTGTTTTCTGCCCATTAGTAATCCTCAATGCGTGCTACTATGTTATCCTCATTCCCTGAGCCCTAACCTTTTGTCATAACATTTTAAGACTAAAATTGGGCCCTTGAAGACAGAAACGGGGAATATATTACGGGGAACAAAGAAATGGCAGAAGAATTAAATTGGTACTTCAGATCTGTGTTCATTGGGGAAGACACAAGCAATCTCCCTGAGGTAACAGTGGTTGAAGGACCTGAACGGAAGGGAGTTTATATTTGCTAGGAATTGGAGTTGGAGAGACTGTTAGGTCTGAAGGTTGATAAGTCCTTGAGGCCTGATGGTCTACATCCCAGGTACTGAAGGAGGTGGCTCGAGAAATCGTGGATGCGTTGGTGATTATTTTCCAGAGTTCGATAGATTCGGGATCAATTCTTGCAGATTGGAGGGTGGTTAATGTTGTACCACTTTTTAAGAAAGGTGGGAGAGAGAAAGCAGGAAATTATACACCAGTTAGCCTGACCTCAGTGGTGGGAAAAGTGCTGGAGTCTATTATAAAGGCTGAAATTACGACACATCTGGATAGTAGTAACAGGATAGGTCAGAGTCAGCATGGATTTATGAAGGGGAACTCATGCTTGACTAATCTTCTGGAATTTTTTGAGGATGTAACTCTGAAGATGGACGAGGGAATTCCAGTAGATGTAGTGTACCTGGACTTTCAGAAAGCTTTTGATAAAGTCCCACATCGGAGGTTAGTGAACAAAATTAGGTCGCATGGTACTGGGGGCAAAGTATTAACTTGGATTGAAAGTTGGTTGGCTGACAGGAAACAAAGAGTAGTGATAAACGGCTCCATTTTGGAATGGCAGGCAGTGACCAGTGGGGTACTGCAGGGATCAGTGCTGGGACCGCAGCTTTTTACAATATATATTAATGATATAGAAGATGGGATTAGTAATAACATTAGAGGAGAAAGTGAGGACTGCAGATGCTGGAGATCAGAGCTGAAAATGTGTTGCTGGAAAAGCACAGCAGGTCAGGCAGCATCCAAGGAACAGGAGAATCGACGTTTCGGGCATAAGCCCTTCTTCAGGAATGAGGAAAGTGTGCCCAGCAGGCTAAGATAAAAGGTAGGGAGGAGGGACTTGGGGGAGGGGCGTCGGAAATGTGATAGGTGGAAAGAGGTCAAGGTGAGGGTGATAGGTCAGACTGGGGTGGGGGCGGAGAGGTCAGGAAGAAGATTGCAGGTTAGGAAGGTGGTGCTGAGTTCGAGGGATTTGTCTCAGTCAACTCATCGAGCCCTCCACAATCACCTGATGAATGAGCATTGCTCCAAAAGCTAGTGTGCTTCCAATTAAACCTGTTGGACTATAACCTGGTGTTGTGTGATTTTTAACTTCCTTAGATTGGTTTGATTGAAGTCACCAGTCACAATAAACAGGCCTTGGGATATTCCATCTCCAGGGTGTTAATTGTGTAGTACAGAACATCCAGAGCTTCCTCAACCTTTGCTTGTGGCGGTATGCACACAGCAGTTAGTATAGCAGCAGTAAATTCCCGTGGTAGATAGAAGGTGTGGCATTTGATGGTGAGAAATTCAAGTTTTGGGGTACAATGGTTGCCCAGGTTTGCAATGTTCATGCACCACAAGCTGTTGATTAAAAAGCAAATTCCTCCACCCTTTGTCTTACCTGAGGAAGCTGTACTGTACGGTGCATACAACGGATAGAAAAACCATCAGCCTGAAGTGCTTAATCGGAACAGATGGGTTGAGCCAGGTTTCTGTGAAGCAGAGTGCGCAGCACTCGCAGGACAAATATGTTAAACCTAAATAAGGAGACGTATTGGGCATGAAAGCTGAGTTAGCTCAAATGAACTGACATTCTAGGCTAGGGGGCAGATCAATGGGAATACAGTGACAGACATACAAAGGGATATTTCAGAATACTCAGAATAAGTATAAAGAAAATTTCTAGAGGGAGGACAGACTTAAAACGTGAAGCTGTTCACTTTGTCAGGAAGAATGAGAACGCAGACCAATACTTGAACTGAGTCCAGCTGCAGAATTCTGAGGGTGCAGAGGGATATAGGTGTTCTTGTGCATGAATTACAAAACATTACAATATGGAACCAGCACTTAATCAAGAAAGTTAATGAGATGTTATCCTTTATTAGAGGGGAATTGAGCATAAAAATGAGGATGTTATGCTTCAGCTATGCAGGGCACTGATGAGACCAATTCAGTTTTGGCCTCCCTATTTAATGGAGGATGTAAATATGTTGGTGACAATTTTTAAAATTCATTCATGGGATGTGGATATTTGTGTTGCTGACTAGGCCAGCATTCATTGTCCAGAGGGCATTTAATAGTCAACCACATTGCTATGGGTCTGGAGTTACATGTGGACCATACCAGGTAAGAATGGTTGCTTCCTTCCCAAAAAGATATTAGTAAACCAGATTTTGTTATTCTGACAATCAGCAATAGTTTCATAGTCATCGCTAGACTCATAATTCCAGGTTTTTATTGAATTCAAATTCCACTATTTGCCATGGGAGGATTTGAACCTGTGACTCCAGAGTATTACCTGGGTCTCTGAATGAAAACTTTAGCAATAATACAATTAGATCATCAGCATAGGATTCCTGAAAGCCTTTTGAAGATAGTTTGGACAAGCTAGGCTTATTTCCACCTGAGTTTAAAGGATTGTGATTGACTTGATTGAAGTTATAAGATCCTAAATGGTCATGACAATGTGGATAGGGAGAGGAGATTTCCTCTATGGGTCAATCCAGAACTAGGGGACACCGCTTAAAATGTCATTCTTTCAGGACAGAAATAAGAGGATTTTTTTTTGTCACTGAGAGGATTGTGCAACCTGGGAATCTCTGTTACAGATGGTGGTGGAGACAGTCTCACTGAATATTTTAAAGACAGAGCTGGATGGATTCTTGTTAGGTGGGGGAAATCAAAGAATATGTGGATAGATGCTAATGTTGAATTCAAAAGCACAAACAGATGTTTGTGGTACGGTGGCTCAGTGGTTAGGACTGCTGCCTCACAGTCCAGGATCCTGGGTTTGATTCCATCCTCAGGCAACTATGTGGAGTTTGCACATTCTCCCTGTGTCTGTGTGGGTTTCCTCCTGGTGCCCTGGCTTCCTCTTACAGTCCAAAGATGCGCAGGTTAGGTGAATTGGCCATGCTAAATTGCCCACAGTGTTCAGGGATGTGTAGGCTTGGTGCATTAGTTAGGGGGAATGAGTCATGTTGGGATACCCTTTGAGTGTTGGTGTAGACTTGTTCGGTCAAATGGCCTGTTTTCACACTGTAGGGATTTTATGATACGATCTGCCATGATGTTATTGAATGACAGAGCAGGTTTGAGGGGCTGTATGGTCTACTTTTGCTCCTATGTTATATGTTCATACCAGTATGAATAATTACAAATGCACAGGCTTTCATAAAGAACAGTATTGTATGGAACAATGTAAGCCATCCAGGGTAAATTACAAATATCAATCTTTTTTACTTCAAAAGCATGGTAAACTTAACGAGAAACTAATCCAGAAGCCTGCTGGGATTGCAGCACATAGGAAGTATTGATGATTGTTGAGAGGTAGTGGAGCAAGCCATAAAAGCATAATCTAGAAAATTGCACATGAACAAAAAAATACTTCAGGCCAATTATAATTATTCAAATCTACAGGTGATAACTCTAATGTATTCATTCAGTTCTCAAGCAATCTGTAGTCAAGGTACTTTACATTCAGGTTAGCCATAAATTTGTGCCATGCATCAAAAACACAGCTCACAATAACTGCTCATTCAGATTGTCCCTTTTTCAGAAAATTCCTGATAGCAGAAAGCACCAAGTTTAAACTGGCAATGGAGCACAGTGAAAAAAACTATGCCATAGAAGTTATAACAGATGCTACAGAGTAAGAATGCATACATGATGTTGGCATTCAATGTTTGAGGACACTGGATGCAAAGGTGTGATGCTTGAATTAATAGGGGGCTGGCTCCTACACTGGCATAAGTGCTGATGCATAACAACAAGTATTTTGCTCTCAAATCACTACCAGTACTTTTCCATCCAGAGCCTCCATGAAACTGATGAGAGAAGACACAATCTATGTTACTGAGACCGGGACTTGCTACTCTGGCACACAGGAAGGATTATCCAAGATTGTAACATGTCAAGGTAAGAGCTCTCAAGAAGACAGCTGCTCTCATTAGAACATCACTCATAAATAAAACACGAGAAAGATTATTTGCACTAGTGGAAAGAGCAAAAAGGGAAAACACAGCTGCATATCACATTAAATACCTTCAATGCTGTTGAAATGGAAATGCAGCATACTTCCTTTGACTTTCAGGAATTGCTTTCTTTCAACATTTCTGTTATCCATACAGAGGTCAGAAGTAACGATTCTTTAAATGGAAGGGAAGATAAAATCATTTAAACTTTTACTCCAGACACATTAAGAGAAAATCTTGAAAAAATGACCAAAGGAGTTTAGACAATATCATGGTAACATGTTACAAATATCATTGAGGACAGGTTTCACCATGGGAGTTTCTGTACTTTAACCCTGCATTATCATGCAAGATAGCTGCAACATGGAGGAGTTCAACATCTCCAATTCATATCACTAAAAATCCAATGAGAATGACATATTAACCTCTTAGTTCAGGATTCTTTTTGACTATCATTATCAAAAGACAGGTCCCATAACTGAAAATAGAACATACTGTAGGGTCCTTTCATTGCAGTTCATACTTGACTTTCTCTGATCTCAGTTTTTCAGCAAAATCCTGCTTCATCTTCGTTTCTTCCTTGCTCATGTCTTCCTCTGCTCCCAGCCCACTCTCTTTCTCTTTCTGTTCCCAAGCCACTTCATTTATCTACTGTTGGATTTCCTTTCCTTCCTGCATCACTCCCTCTGGTGTTTGTCTTCCCAATTTTCCATCCATGCAGCCTAAGTGGCTTTAGCCTTGGGAGGGAGCTGAGATTTGGATAGAAACCAAACAGTGAAAACATAAGAACATCACTGATGAGGAATGGCAAGTTCATAATCATTATTAACTTAAAAATGAGATAGTTCTATCGAACAGACACAGTGGCATTGGTAAACTGAGCACAATTATGATATGGTAATAAGAGCAACAGTTCAAATACTATGTTGATATTTCACCAATATTACACAAGATGGATAAATACTTTTGGCACATAGTAGCCTATTGCAGGATTTTAATCAAATGTGCAAAACAAAACAAGGTGTCATTGCAAAAGTAAGAAATTGCAAAGGGAAAACAGAAGTTGAAGGTAAAATGCCAAATTGAAGGAAGAAAATGTGTTCTTTTCTCTGTTACCTTTTATTCAATAGACAATAGGTGCAGGAGTAGGCCATTCAGCCCTTCGAGCCTGCGCCGCCATTCAATATAATCATGGCTGATCATTCCTAATCAGTATCCTGTTCCTGCCTTATCTCCATAACCCTTGATTCCACTATCTTTGAGAGCTCTATCCAACTCCATCTTAAATGCATCCAGAGAGTGGGCCTCCACTGCCCTCTGGGACAGAGCATTCCACACAGCCACCACTCTCTGGGTGAAGAAGTTTCTCCTGAGCTCTGTCCTAAATGGTCTACCCCTGATCATTTTTGAGAAGAGTTATTTTTCTTCTATTCCTTTTTAAATGTATTTCTTACTTTTGACAATATAATTTCATGTACTAAAAGAACACTGGTAGATTACCTTTTTTTGCTTTATTACACATCTTGGCCCATTTTGGTGAGCAGTTTTTCAGATGTTATCTGTACGTTCTTAAAGATCTTCTTCCTTGTATTTTAATTCATGAGTCCAGTTCATCAACCACTTATCCCACCTTTCTACCAGTCAAGGTGGCAATGAATGAAGCCATGACCATCTTCATATATGTTGCCTCCATATCCTGTGGTTCTTCTGAATGAAGCAGAATTCATCAGGAATATGTTGGTGTTCGTCAGCTTTGCTATTCTATGGATGAGGAGGAACTAACATAATCAAAGTGGTTAACAATGTTGGGCCTGAAGTCTTTGGGTTTCCTGTCTCATCTTCAATCATTCATACATATAGCATTAATATAAAGCTTACTGAGGCAGTGTCAGGGCTTTTTAAAATAAATCAAGAACATTTCAGGTCAAATTCGTTTTGGTGCCCCTAGGTTGCAAGATGTTGACTCTCAAAACTGGGTCTTATTCAGTCAATTTTACATTCATAAAATAGTACACCAGGTACAATTCCTATCACCAAGTGTCACTTTGGTGTCTGATTCATTGCTAGAACTTGAATGTGCATTTTCCCATTTTAATGCAAATCATGTTTTTCTTTCTGTTTTACCAAAATGGATTCCATAAGTCAGGGAGCAAAATTGTATTCATGTTTATTTTCCGATCAATTGCTAATTTTTGTTTTGTCAATTTTCTTTTTTCTGGACCCTCCTCCTGAAAGAACAGATCTGTTGTTATGATACAGGTCTGGAATAAACAAGAGCACTCAAACTGGCAGTCCAAACGGCAATCTGTCTTACATAAGCCTCAAAGGGAGTCAACTGGTTACTTGAACATAAAGAGTTCATGGCTGAATTGGATTCTGAGTCACCTGATATCCTTTCTGGCAGGGAGTCACTGAATGGGAAAAACGAAGAAGAACTCAGACTCAACACCACTTCATATTGATACCAGCTGAGTGTCAAGGTGAATCCTACACTCAACAAATAACATAAATCTATGTAGGTCACTGCAAACCAAGTTGTGCCTTCACTATAAAAGAGAACATTTAGCAGTTTCTGACATTTAACAAGTTGGGATTACTTTACTTTCTAATCTACATATTAGCCAGGACAATGTAACTGTCCCATGAATTTATTTCTATCCACATTTGCAGAGGAATATGAATTGTACATGGTCTATGACTTCCCTGCTAAAAGTAATCTTGACTAATCTATTTACTTGATTGTATTTTCTTATGTAGGAATAGATATTCAATTTATATTTTCCAATCAATCTGGCTTTCCATTTTAGATAGTGCATGGCATAAGAAAATTTGAAAAGTAGGCCAATCATGAATAAAAAGAGACACTAAATATAACATTAAGTTAAAAAATAAAGCTCAGCTCCAAAAGGGATCAGTAAACCTGAGGATTAGAAGCAAAGGATGACCAAAAGATTGATAACAAAATTGAAAAATGCAATGAGTAAACTATTGTTATGATCCATCGTTTGACTGCAACAGGCTTTTTAAAACAAACTTGATTGCCAATTCACTGAGTGTTTAGCTGAGTAAGTACAGTGCCTGTAAAAGACACACATAGACATGTTTTCTTGTATTCTTTTCAAAAAGTGAACAATATTTATTATACTTAGCACTCAAAGATTCACACGCACAAGCACACACATTTAGGATGGATGGAGACAGAAAGTGGAAGAGCCCAGTCAATAACAATTTTTCTCTGTGACTTAAATTTATTCTCAAATTTGGACCTGGAGAAAACAAAGGTCCCTAAAACACAAAAGATGGTAATTTGATTCATCATACCATCATCCTACACAAATTGATTAGTTACCCAAACATGGTCATGCTAAATTGATTCTGGGTCTGTTGTTTAAATTGAAAAGTTTAAACAAACTTTATCACTGTACTTAAGTATATACGATTAAAAGAAATCAAATCTTCAAATAAATGTCATTACATTATGGCAGTAGAGTTCCCTTCTCAACAGGATCTATTATCCATGGGCATCTGCTGGCTTAGTCTACACCCAGCTGAATGCTGAGGTGCTGTCTGGGTGTTTTGTGAATGGGTCAAGGAGATGGACTTTTCACATTCCTTTAAGATGATTGTCCATGATCATTTTTTTCCAGGCACAGGAATGTAAGAGCGGGGAGAAGCCATTTGATCCTTCAAACCTGCACCATCATTCAGTAAGATCATTGCTGATCTATCTCTGGTGTTAACCCTGTCTGGCCATCATAGCACCTATCAAAAATCTATTAAACACAGCTTTGAGTAAATTTAATAATCAGCTTCCACTGATTTCTGGAGAGGAGAATTCCACATACTAATGATTCCAGGGAAAAAAATTGAAAAAGTGATCTCTTACTCTAAAATTGCGTCTTCTAGAATATTGTAACTTCTGAAACTTATTCTAAAACATCTCTCATTCATGACACCCTCATAACCGGAAACATCAACCTAGTATCTACCTGTTAAGTCCCCTTATTAATTTATTTGTTTCAATAAGATCATCTCCCATTTAACTAAACTCAGATACGTAGAGGCCGAACCTATTTAACATTTCTCCATAAGTCTCTCATTCTTGGAATAAATCAAGTGAAAATCCTCTGAAGAGCTCTGAATTCAATTATATCCTTTTCTAAATGGGACATCAAAACTGTACATTGTATTCCACATGTGATGACACCAAGATCTTGTACATCTGCAATACAATTTTCATTATATATTCATTTCCCTTCTAATAAATGCCAAGTTTTAATTTGCCTTCTGAATTATTTGCTGTGCCTATATACTAACATTCTATGATTCATGTTCTAGAAAACTCAGATTCCTTACACCATAGAAGTTTGCAATTATTCTCTAAGTCAATGATATCCTTGTACTGTTTATCTATTCTCTCTGCTAAAGTCAACAAGTTCACATTTTTCTACATTATATTACATTTGCCAAAGCTTTGCCCACTCACTTACCCTTTCTGTGTTCCTTTGTACACACTTCACTACCCCTTGACAACATACTTTCCTATCTATCTTGCTGTCATTTCAAGCTTACAGATTTAGCTGCCATACATTTGGTCCTTTGTCTAAGTTATTGATCCAGATTGCAAATGATTTACCTATCGGAACTGACCCTTGCAGCTGTGCTCCAGTTACAACTTCCCAACCAAAAAAGACTCATTTTTCTACACTTTCTGCTTCCTGTTAACTGGCCAATACCTTACTGAAATATTTTATGTATTGTTAATATATTATTCTCCAACTCATGTAGAACTCTGAGCTCAAAAACTGCATGAATTTATGTAAAACTCTGTTATCTCACTTTTTAGATTAGAATCAATCTAAACATCAGGTCATAGGCAGAGAACACAGGGTGCTAACACCTTCAACATATTGTCTAGCTAACACCATTGTTAACAGCTAACCCGAGAATGCAACTTGAAAAAAAAGGGTTTTGTGATTTACACATGAAAGAAGTGAAACTATCACTGTATTCTAACAGATGAAAGGCTTAACAGACAATCAATTTTTCAATGTATAATTTCAGTTACATCACACTGTAAATTTTTGCTATAAATTCTGTGTTACGACCGAGCCCTCCACGATCACCTGATGAAGGAGCGTCGCTCCAAAGGCTAGTGTGCTTCCAATTAAACCTGTTGGACTATAACCTGGTGTTGTGTGATTTTTAACTTTGTACACCCCAGTCCAACACCGGTATCTCCAAATCAATCTAAGGAAGGTGTTGCCCAAGTAATACCAGAATATTACCTGCCCCACCAGGGGCCCGAACTTTTTAGACCACTGCTACACCACTGTGAAAGATGCTGTGTTTCTTCTCCTGGCTTACAGGCAAAAACTCAAGCAGGAGACCCCCTCGCAGATCCAGATCCAATGCTGGTCAGAGGATGCAGAGAATCAACTCCTGTACTGTCTAGAATCAGCTGATTGGACCATGTTCAAACATTCCGCATGTACGTTGGACGAGTATGCCATCACCATCACAGACTTTATCAGCAAGTGTGTGGAGGACTGCATACCGAGGAAGTCAATCCGGGTGTTCCCCAACAGGAAACCCTGGATGAATCAGGACATACAGAACCTGCTAAAAACCAGGCATGAGATCTTCAGATCTGGAGACCCAATCAAATGTAAGGAATCCAAGTATGACCTTCACAGAGCCATTAAGACAGCCAAGGGTCAATACTGATCCAAACTGGAGACCCAGACAGACACCCAGTGATTATGGCAAGGACTGAATGACATCGCAGGTTCTAAAAAGAGCCAGTACATGATAGCAGACGATGACACATCCCGCCAGATCATCTCAACGTCTTCTATATTCGTTTTGAGCAGAATTTCGGCAGAGAGGTAACACATATTCCATCAAGTCCTGACAAACTATTCCAACAGTCACTGTATAAGTTTTCCCTTGTGTAAATCCAAGGAAAACTATGGGACCAGACAGAGTACCAGTTCATTTACTCAGGGCATGCGCAGATCAACTGGCAGAGGTCTTCTCGGGCATCTTCACCCTCTCCCTGCAGCCGGCTAATATCCCTGCCTGTTTCAAGAGGGTCAACATCATCCCTGTGCTTAAGAAGGCTCATGCAGCATGTCTCAATGATTACCACTCAATGGCCCTAACTTTGGTGATCATGAAGTGCTTTGAAAGGCTGGTCATGGCATTAATCAACTCCAGCCTCCCCACTACTCTTGACCCACTCAAATATGCCTTTCAAACCAACATGTCAAATGACATACCACTTGCCCTTCACTCCTCCCTAGAACATTTCGGTACCAAGAACAGCTACATAGGAATCCTACTCATTGACTACAGTTCAATCTTCAAAACTATTATCCCCTCGAGACATAATCTTGGACTAAGCCCCACTCTCTGCAACTAGATCCTCAGTTTCCTGACCCACAAGCCACAATCAATGAAGATTGGGGACAATATTTCATTGTCACTAACACTCAACACTGGAGCCCCCCATGGGTGTGTATTCAGTCTCTACAGTACTCACTGTATACCCATGGCAGCATCATCAAATACCAGACTAATGCCATTTACAAGTTCGCTGATAACACCACCATAGTCAGTTGACTCTCAGATGGCAATAAAACTACAGACGAGAGGTGGAAGACCTGGAAAAGTAGTGCACTGAGAACAACCTAGCTCTCAATGCTGGCAAAACCAAGGAACTCATTATTGACTTTCGGTGGGATGTTACTCATGCCCCCCTACACATTAACAGCACAGAAGTGGAACGAATGGAGAGTGCCAAGCTCCTGGGAGTGGTCATCCACAACAAGCTTTCTTGGACTCTTCATGTGGACACACTGGTTACAAAGGCCCAACAACGTCTCTTCTTCCTCAGGTGAATACCTTTGCCAAATTTTATAGGTGTGCCATCGAGGGCATTCTGTCTGGATGTATCACTACCAGGTATCGCAACTGTACCATTAAAATCATTGTGGAGAGTGGTGAACTCAGCTGAGACAATCATAAAGGCGAACTTTTCATCTATAGAATCCGTTTACCAGGCCTGCTGTCAAGGAAAGGCTGCCAGCATTCTGAAAGATCCATCCCACCCTGGCAATGTTTTCCACAACCTCTACCATCAGGGAGAAGGTACAAAAGCCTGAACACATGCACCAACCAGTTTTGAAACAGTTTCTACCTTACTGTTGTTAGAATACTGAATGAACTCACAAATTCTTAACATTTGCCTGTACCTGTGTTTTTGGTTTTGCCGCTGTTTACCTATTACTGACTTATCTCTGTGATCTGCTTGTATTGCTCGCAAGACAAACCTTCTCACTGTGCCTTGGTACATGTGATAATAAATTCAATTCAATTCAATTGTCCTAAACACCTCATTTCCTTTTCAAACTGGATGTTAAATTCATTTATATCATGGTTACTACTGCTTAACATACCTTAATTCTGAGGTCATTAAGTAAATTCTGTCCCATTACATGCCTCGTCTAATTAGACTGCTCTGTCGTCAGTTCCAGAGCTTACTGCTCCAAGAAACTCTCTCAAATGTATTTTATGAACTCCCCATGCATGCTACTGCAGCCAATCTAATTTTTCAAGTTTCTATTTAGATTAAAGCCACCTGTGATTATTGCTATCTCTTTATCACAAGCAGCCAATATTTCTTCTCATGTACTTTGTCACACAAAATGTGGATCATTCCCACAAACAACCTCTTTCTCTGTCCCTCACCTTCACCCAACCCTATTCCTCATCTTGACCTCCTGAATCAAGATCACCTCTAACTACTGCACAAATGCCATCCTTACTTAATAGTTCAGCCCTCCACTTTTACCAACCTTATTATTTTTCTTAACTGTCATGTACCCCATATTATTCAGGATACATTCCCATCATAATGTAGCTATGACTCTGTAATGGTTCTGAAAATATACGTATTTTCTTCAATGTGGAATTTTGCCTTGTGATGAAAGGTGTTTGATTTATATATATAAATAATCAACAACAGTTTTTGAATAAGATTTTAAGCTACTGACATATGAATTTAGTTTATTTGTGCAAAAGGATTTAATAAGTTACTCAGGATTAATATATTTTAGAACCATAATTTTAAACTAGCTTGTGCTCAAGTTCAGATGACTGAAGGCCTCTTGGAGTGTTGATGGAAGTTTGCGTATAATATGGTGTTTCCAGCAAGACACAAAGAAATATTAAGCCATGAGCTTAGCAGAAGCTAGAACAAGTCCTTTTGCCAAAAGTTAGTTAAAAGCCTTTGAATTTATATCAAAAGAGACCTGACTGAAGTTAGTTGTAAGAATAGTTTCTCTTCAAAAAAAATAGCTTGCTTGAATTGTTAAAGAATTAGGTTACCTTTGTGTAAGGATTCAGTTTGTGAAAACTGGGCATATTTGTTTAGAAATCTGTGTGTTAATCAAAACTGAAAAAGTCTAAGATCTCAGTTGTGAGAGTCAAAGAAAACACTTCAAAGTTCAGAGAATCAAAATTGAAAATAAACAGTTATGTCAAGCTACAGTTCTATTTGGGAAGGAAAGTTTCACTGGATTTTAATTCACTGTAAGACAATTGTGCTTGGGAATAGTTAAGAGTTTGTTTTTTTGTCTGTTTTAAGTCTTTCAACTGTGTTATCTGTAGATAGTTTGGCTTGTTTCATTTTAGTAGTGTAATAAACTTTTGTTTTATTGTCAAAACCAAATCAGCACAGATTTTCATATTTTTACAGTGTTGATCCCAAATATACAAACTTGAAGAATTAAATTCTGAATGTTACTGTGCTACTTGTTGCTGACCTTCTTGTTGCTGCCTCGAGAATATTAGTTTTCAATTTTTATAATAGGGTAGCATTGGAAAATAGTATAAAAAGTACTACCCACTTGTCCCTGCCTCTTTGCAAGATCATGAGTAAATGTGTTTGTTTCATAGTGCTGTCACTCTACATCATCCAGAAATTGAATAACAGGTGGATGCTTTGGGTCAGAATGTAGTTTTTAAGTGAGTATAATGATATTTGACCAGCACTGTTTCAAACCAGCCACATCCCCACAATAGTCTCTGCAATATGGAATTGTATAAGCTTCTATCTTGCCTTCTTTCAGTTTTTGAATGTGTCATTTAAACAAAAATAAGTACCACAGCTTTATGCTTTAAGCAAGATAATGTTTCAGTGAAAAAGTACCATGTTAAATTAATCAAAAACAAAACAATGATTTATCATTTCAGAGTTCTTCTGGAATCTGAATTGTCCAGTGCTAATATCAAATGGAATCAGAACAGCTGAAATTAGATATCTTTTGCTTATAATTTTCCATTCCTCCCAAGTATGTGAATCATTATTCACCTCTCATGCTTTAGTTTTCAATTCTAGAATTGTACGCCGGTTATTAGTATGCACCATAGATTGGTCATAAGTTCTTAAATTTCCTTACTGCTGATGGTGTCACAGAGGACATATTTGGTGTTATGAACTGCCCCTCTTCTGGGCAGCAATGATGACTGTGGAAAGTAGATTACACAATTATGACACTGCAGAGGAACATCTCTCGACACTGGAACAATTCAGTCAAACAGCACAGAATGTGCAGTGAGCTGTAAGTACCTTAACTTTAGAAAATGCATGAAGCACCACGTTTGAGTGGACCCTGGATGTTTGTGTGCCAGCTCAATGCAGCTGCAGGCCTGAAAGTACAATTTGGTCATTTGTACAGGAAAATCTGGGAGGCCATGTTGTGGAGCCAGAACTGTGAGTGGTGGCATCAGACTTCATTATGTTGTTACTGTAGTCTGTTGTAGTGGTTCATTATCCACGACTGCAACTCTGTTGCATAGACAACCAGCAATTAGACCAAAAAGGGACATTGGGAGAGAGATTTTTGATTGAGTGTGTGTGTGGGAGAAGAGCTGGGAGAAAGAGATGGTGAATGAGTGTATCAGAAGAGGAAGGGTGTTGGGAAGATCGGTACCTGTGTGCAGATATGTGAAAGTAAGTGTAAGTAGGGTGAGAGGGGCTGACTGCAAAGGTTCCATGAGGAGGGGAGAGAGCTTTCACGAAGTCTTCTGTCACCAGGCAATTTGGTGACCTTGGCTGAGATCTAATTGATTTCAGGAAATTATAACATTTTGCAAAGTATCTTAAAGCACTGATTTCCATTTTTTAAAATGGTATCGATTTGTAATATGCAAACTTTTAAGAATTAAATTCTGAATGTTATCAACTACTTTTTGCTGACCTTTTTGTTGGTGCCTCAAGAATGTTGGTTTTCAATTTTTAAAAGAAGGTGATATTGGAAAATAGCACAGAAAGCACAGCCCACTTGTCCCTGCTGCTATTGCAAGATCATGAGTAACTGTGTTTGCTTCACAGCACTATCACTCTACTTCACACAGAAATTGAATAGCAGGCAGATGAGCTGGGTCAGAATGTACTTTTATGTGGGTTTAATGATATTTGACCAGCACTGCGTCACAGCAGTTACATCCCCACAATAGTCTCTGCATTATGAAATTGTATAAGCTCATCTCTTGGCTTCTTTCAGTTTTTGAATGTGTCAATTTAAAATCTAAACATGACAGCTTTATGCTTTATCAAGACAGAAGTTTTGTTTATTACTTGACTATTGTTACAATTATTTAAGTACAATATGATAAAAATAATCATTAAAGTGCGGTGATTAAGAATTCAAATAAGATCAAAAGTCATGCATGAAGATTGAAATGAGATCAGTCTCTGGTGTCATTGCACGTCTGCCTTGCTTAAAGGTTACTTTTGAAGTGAAACTAGTGAGAGGTTGAAGTCAGATTCAGTAGTTGTGATGTCTTCAGTGGCTAAATAGTTGCTCCCCCACAGGTATATTGAGCAGAACAGGTTCAGGAAACAAGTGAAGACTCCTCTGTTTTTCTCTTATAGGTTGTGGCTCTTGTTTAACAGGGAAGTCCTGAACACTCGTGTGCCCATTGTTGTGGTTCTGTTCGCCGAGCTGGGAATTTGTGTTGCAGACGTTTCGTCCCCTGTCTAGGTGACATCCTTAGTGTTTGGGAGCCTCCTGCGAAGCACTTCTGTGATGTTTCCTCTGGCATTTATAGTGGTTTGTCTCTGCCGCTTCCAGTTGTCAGTTCCAGCTGTCCGTTGCAGTGGTCGGTATATTGGGTCCAGGTCAATGTACTTATTGGTTGAATCTGTGGATGAGTGCCATGCCTCTAGGAATTCCCTGGCTGTTCTCTGTTTGGCTTGTCCTATAATAGTAATGTTGTCCCAGTCGAACTCATGTTGCTTGTCATATGCGTGTGTGGCTACTAAGGATAGCTGGTCGTGTCATTTCGTGGCTAGTTGGTGTTCATGGATAAGGATCGTTAGCTGTCTTCCTGTTTGTTCTATGTAGTGTTTTGTGCAGTCCTTGCATGGGATTTTGTACACTACGTTGGTTTTGCTCATGCTGGGTATCGGGTCCTTCGTTCTGGTGAGTTGTTGTCTGAGAGTGGCTGTTGGTTTGTGTGCTGTTATGAGTCCTAGTGGTCGCAGTAGTCTGGCTGTCAGTTCCGAACTGACAACCGGAGGCGGCAGAGACAAACCACTACAAATGCCGGAGGAAACATCACAGAAGCACTTCACAGGAGGCTCCCAAGCACTGAGGATGTCACCTAGACAGGGGACGAAACATCTGCAACACAAATTCCCAGCTCGGCGAACAGAACCACAACAACGAGCACCCAAGCTACAAATCTTCTCACAAACTCTTGTGCCCTTCTAGAGGAACAGGGACTGCTTCAATTTGTTTCGCTCGAGATCTCCACCAACATGATTGCTTGCAGCCAGATTTATATACAGATCAAGACTTAAAATTACTGCTCTCGCAAAACTGTTGAATTATGGGAGCATAGGAACAGGAGTATGCCATTCAGCCCCTGAAGGCTTTTCCACCATTCAATGAGATTGTGGCTGATCTGTGGACTAACTCTATATACCTGCCCATGGCCCATATCCCTTCATACCTTTGCTTAGCAAACATTTATCTATCTCAGATTTAAAGTTATACTGAGCCAACATCCACTGCCAATTGTGGAAGACAGTTCCAAATATTTAATACTTTGTGTGTAGAGTACAATGGCACAGTGGTTAGCACTCTGCCTCACAGCACCAGGGACCCAGGTTCAATTCCAGCCTTGGGTGACTGCCTGTCTGAGGAGGTTCCACGTTCTCCCTGTGTCTTTGTAGGCTTCCTCCCATAGACTAAAGATGTACAAGTTAGATGGATTAACCCTGATAATTAACCTGTAGTATCCAGGGATGTGCAAGCTAGATGGATTAGCCATGGGAAATGGGGGTTATGGTGATAGGGTGGGTCTGGGTGGGATGCTGTTCAACAGGTTGATGCAGATTGGATGGGCTGAATGGTCTCTTTCTGCAATATCGAGGTTCTATGAGCTGCACTGTAGCCTCTCTCCTGAATGATTTGGTCCTAATTCTCAGACAATGCCCCTGGTTCTAGAAACTCAAACTAGTGAAATAGTTTAATGTTATCTACTTTGTCTTTTCCTATTAATATTTTGAAGACTTTGACTTCTTAACCTTCTAAATTCCAGGGAAAACAGGCTTAATTTGTATAATCCCTCCTCATAATTTAATCCAAAATGTGCAGATATCATTCTTGCAAACCTACATTGTACTACCTCCAAAACCAATCTCGCCTTTCTGAGGTGTGGTGCCCAGATACTCCAAGTGGAGTCCAAGCAGGGTTTCGTATAACTGCAGCATAACTTCTATATCTTTGTACTCCAGCTTTTGAGATTTAAATAATGTGGAGGTGTTGGACTGGAGTGGACAAAGTCAGAGGTCATACAATACCAGCTTATAGTCCAACAGGTTTATCTGAAACGTGAGCTTCAGTCCACTTCACCTGATGAAAGAGAAGTGCTCCAAAGGCTTGTTATTTTAAATCAACATGTTGGACTATAACCTGGTATCATTTGATTTCGGACTTGGAGATATAAAGGCTAGCATTCCATTAGTTTTCTTAATTATTTTCTGCACCTGCTTGTGACATTTTGAACAGCTACGTACCTGAACCCCCAAGTCTCTTTGGACGTCCATTATATTTAACTGCATACTATCTTAAAAGTATCCTGATCTATCATTTATCAGACCCTAATCTGTCCTTTTTCAGTCCAAAATGGACAACCTCACAGTTGTTTACATTGAACTCCATCTGCCACTGTTTTGTCATTCACTTTGTTTATCAAAATCCCTTTGTAGTGTTATGCTATCATTGACATGGTCTACAATGCTATTTATTATGCTTCCATAAAATATATTGGGTTATCTGAAGTCTGGGCACTGACCCATCCATTGACTAGATTTTTGGACTAGCTAATTAATTTTTGAACTGTTTCAGCCATTAGTTTGGACAATTATCATTCTGTCAAGTGTTTCATGACCTATGAAGATCTATTCATACCTCTCAGGAAAACAAGTGTTCATATTTATCCTTGGAAGTGTTCATTGAATTAAAGAAGTTTTTGTGACTTTTTCTTGAGAAAATTGTAGTTTTGTAATTATTATTCAAGTGTGATTGCCTAGTGATATTCTCACAAGACTATTAGTCCAGAGACCCAGGTAATATACTGTGGACCTAATTAAATGAATTTGAATTCAACAAAAATCTGGATAAAGGTGTAATGATGACCAATAAATTGAGACAATTTTCAAATATTGGGAAAGTCCATCTGCTACACTGACGTTCTTCAAGGAAACAATTTCAGTCGTTACCTGGTCTGGCCTGCATGTGACTGCAGACTCACAGCTATGTGGTTGTCTCTTAACTGCGCTCTCAGCAATTGGGAATGGGTAATAAATGTTTGTCTAGCCAGTAATACGCTCATCCCATGAATGAATAAAATAAAATAATACCAGCTGAATCCAAAAGGATAGTTATGTGATATCTGTAGTCATTTTATAAGATTCTTTGCCCATTTTGAACACGGATCAACTTTCGTTACAAAGTACATATGGTAGCCATAGCTGATGAAAATTGTTATGATATATTCAATTAGCTGTTTAATATTAATGCACTCAATATATCAGAGCTTCCAGAAAGCAAAATGAAGTTGTGCATTCCTAACAGCATGCAGAAAACCCCCCAGAAAAGTAGCCCTCAGTGTTTGCATTATTTGTGCATTATCTACAACCAAATGGAACAGCAGTTGAAAGAAGCTGGACTTCCCATAAATGCTATTTGCAAAATGGATATGTTTTCCCTTTTGTCAGCATACAACTGTACACATATAAAGCAAATGGTATTGAAAATATGTAAATTTATTCGCAAACAATGAATGTATCTATACAAACAATTATATAAACTAACTGTTCTCGAAAAAGATATCGAATGAATGAGAAAAATGCAATGAGTCAGTCAAAGATGTGCCTTTTCTGCACGTTTCCAATTTTTAGCACAACACCTGAGTTACCAACAGACTGTTCTAAACAGGGCCAACGTTTTCTTTATTTTTGAAATGAGCCTTCACTAAATCTACATTATGTTGTTCCTGAGTGAATTGGAAACAAAAGCAAGCTAACATTGCCAATGCCATAGTGGAGGATAAGCAGGAGATCACAATTGCATTCCACCACTTACAATTATGCAAGATTTAATTGGCTCAGAAATATTGTATCATATCATGTAGAAATAAGAAGTATTCCTTATTTTATCAAAATTAAAATTGATTAGAAAAGATGATATAATTTTTTTTATTTCATCAAAATGAACCGAGTTGGCAAACTGATTTAATGATGTAACATGACATTCAGTGTTGATGACAGACAACAATATACAGACAGATGGATAGGGGCAGAATAGTATTACATCCTTATGAGCCTTGCGATAAGGAAAAAAGTAAAGCAGGATATATACAGAATGGCAATTCATTCTGGCAGCAATTAAAATATATTACTTTCTGGATAAATTAGGATAGAAAGAAGAAGTGTCTTCCTCTGTGCAAACCATTCACAACTGAATAATTTTTTAATCAGGATTATTAACATTGCTCACTGCCACATAATAGTCAGGTGCCAGCATGTAGAATGCTGGGTACAATGTGAACTGAAGAATCAGAACAATCTGTCATTATTATTTACCAACTATAATTTTAACTTTAATTTAGCGCTATCAGAAATGGTATATGCTTTTAAAAATAAAACAAGCAATGGAACAAATTTGATTGAATTAATGTCTTCTCAATGTGCTGTACTGATGTGCTAAACAGAAAGTTCTTGGTGGTTTCAATTAAATTTGCGTTAAGTTATGCAGAGACATACATAACCCACTATTGTCGTCCTACATTCAAGCTGAGTGTTACGATGATTATTATAAGACTGAGATCATGAAAGATAACTGACATTGTTTAGATTCAGATAATCATAGAATAGAATTTAACACAGAAGCAGGCCATTTTGCCTGTCTGTGATGACTGTTTACAGGAAGAATTCATAGTCCGATTCCTCCAATTTCTAAAAGAGCCCTGTAATTTTTATATCATTAGATAATCTTCCAACATCCTTCTAACAGTCTCACTTCAGTCTATTGCCATACACCTTTCAGATTCTAATCACTGACTTCATAAAAAATGTTTTTTCCACATGTCACCATTGCTTACATTTGGTCTCACTTACTGAGAAGCTACCAGTGTAAACTCGATGTTGATAATCATGTCATGCCTGTTAAAAAAAAGACACATTGTGAATGGACAGCACCATATAAGTATTCAACATTGCAGTTAGTCAATTGTTAACAACCCTTAACAATGCCATCACTGCTGCTGTTGCAGCCTCCTTTGGGAATAGGATTCTCTATTCCTACTCATGTACCAAAGTAAGGTACTGTATGTTAACTTCTATCTGTCAATGCTGATGTCCAGGGCCAACATAAAATATCTGTCATGTAGCCTGATGTAACTGGCATGCTTTCATTGTTTTTTGAAAACTGTGTGTTATGTATCGCTCGTTTGGTGCCATCCTCTCGTTTAAGGCAAAAAGTTCCACTGCAGCACTTGAACCCAAACGTTAAGGCTGAAGTTTCAGTGTAGTACTGAGGGAGTACTGCACTGTCAGTGGTGCCACATTTCAAATGAGTTCTTAAACCATCTGCCTTCTCTAGTGAACATAAGAGACCTCCACTATTCTGAAGAAAAGAAGATGAGTTATTCCCAGGCTAATGTTTATCCTTCAATCCACATCACAACACCTAGTTCTGTGGGTGTTGTCACTTTACTCTTTGTGGGAGCTACCTGTGCACAAATTTGCTGGCACATTTCCTCCATTGCAACTTTAAGTCCGCTTTGAATGTCTTTCCTTGCTATTTAGCACAGACTCAGAGCTAGGCACTTGTCATGGTTACCAATAGTGATCAGTTAAGGGAATAGACACTGTCTTCTATGACACAAAGCTGCATCAATGTCACACCTCCGGTATGTGCCATCAGTTTATATAGTAAATTCACTGTATGTGCTTCCAAATGGATATGTCCAGAAAGAGTCCTAGGTTGAGTCAAGGCGGCTATTATCAGTCAGGGGTCCCTCTGCAGTCAGTCAAGAGCAATCCTTGATCTCAGTCCAGGGTGTTGAGCAATCTGTGTCAGGTGCTCTGTATCACAACATCGCAGGTCTGGGACATAGATAGTCCTTCAGGTCCAGCATAGCCAGTCCATGCATTAGATGTAAGTTAATGAAGAAGCTTCACATAGATCAGCCAACAGTCCAGTCACTCCACAGTCAGGGCTGTCCTTCCAGCTTGGTCTGGCATGTCAGCCACAGTCGATTCAGTAAATCTACTCGTTGAAAGTCAAAGGGAGCTATCAGAGACACTGCTGGGATAGGGAAGTTGGGGAAATCAGTTGTGGGGAGGCAATATGTTGGGATACAGAGGAATAATAATTGGAATGGGGCTACTCAATATATAAGGGTGAGAAGTTACGTTGCTTAAGTTTCTGCAGGAATAAATAGGGGGGGATATCGTTGATAGTAACCACTGTCCTGGCTCCAGTGGGGACAGAGTCTCATGATGGTTAACATGACTAAGCTGTAAGACCAAAGTTTAGCGGAAGTGGTAGGAGATGAAGGAAATGAAAGGGTTGGGTGAGAATGTGCGGCAGTTCAGAACTGTTGAGGTTGACAGGACAACGAGGAAAAAAGGAACACGAAGGTTTGGGTTGTCATCTCGACAAGGTAAAAACAAGAGCTGCAGATGCTGGAAACCAGATTCTGGATTAGAGTGGTGCTCGAAAAGCACAGCGGTTCAGACAGCATCCAAGGAGCAGGAAAATCGACATTTCAGGCAAAAGCTCTTCATCTGGAATACAGGCAGTGTCTGAAGGGTGGAGAGATAAATGAGAGGAGGGTGGGAGTGAGGAGAAAGTAGCATAGAGTACAATAGGTGAGTGGGGGTGGGGATGAAGGTGATAGGCCAGGGAGGAGGGTGGGTGAAGGTAGCAAAGAGTACAATGGTTGGATGGGGGTGGAGATGAAGGTGATAGGTCAGAGAGGAGGGTGGAGTGGATAAGTGGAAAGGAAGATAGGTAAGTAGGACAAGTCATGGGGACAGTGCTGAGCTGGAAGTTTGGAACTGGGGTGAGGTGGGGGAAGGGGAAATGAGGAAACTGGTGAAGTCCACATTGATGCCCTGGGGTTGAAGTGTTCCGAGGCGGAAGATGAGGCGTTCTGCCTCCAGGCATCGGATGGCGAGGGAGTGGTGGTGAAGGAGACCCAGGACCTCCATGTCCTCGGCTGAGTGGGAGGGGGAGTTGAAATGCTGGGCCACAGGGTGGTGTGGTTGATTGGTGCGGGTGTCCCAGAGATTTTCCCTAAAACGCTCTGCTAGGAGGCGTCCAGTCTCCCCAATGTAGAGGAAACCGCTTCGGGAGCAATGAATACAATAAATGATATTGGTGGATGGGCAGGTAAAACTTTGATGGATGTGGAAGGCTCCTCTAGGTCATCTCGACAAAGGCTGAGCCTATGACTCACTTTTCAAAGCACCACTTATGTTGCCTTATTCCTCATCCAAATCACAAGTGCTCAATGGAAATAAGAAATTACTGCCCCAAATATGGAGTAAGGATTTCTTCTGAGCACGGAGGCACATCTTGTGAACTTAACGAGTGTCTTCAAGAAGCAAGTTCATTAATCAGGGCCTTATTCAGTCTAGGTTAAAGACATCTGCAACCATAGTACTATACATAAGAAACACTTACAAGTGAGCAACTTACGGGAAACAAGAAATCTGCACCATGCTATTAAGCTTTGTGAAGCAGATAAAATCACAGGCATCCTTAAAAGTTTCACCTGCAGGCTACAATTTAAATGCCATCCAAGGTTTCATAGGCTACATAAAGGCATAGAGCTGTTCTCCTCTCACTTTGAACTGTGAGTATTTCTCAAAGCGCTGCTGTAGGCTGTGCTGCTCACTGCCAGATGATACTCAGGTGTCACCATTTTTGGGTGATGTGGATGATCCTCCTGCACTTACAATCGCTGAGTGTATTTATATGGCATGATTTATGCCGCATAATCAGAATAATGTCTCTATGTCAAAAATCTAGATACAGACTTCCCCTGGTCCTAATTTTCAGAGTTCTCCATGTCCTATCGTATTGAGGAATAACATTATTTGTGTATGATGTGAATGCTGACTGCTCAAATTACTAAAGACCTGCTCTGTTCCTGATATTTCCCACACAGGTTCCTGGCATCCGCAAAAAGCAGGGGATTCATCATCGTGATTGTGGTACATTGACGGTGCAGAGAAACGGAGGAGGAATAAATGCAGCAGCAAGCCCAGGACCAGCATCAAGCTCCAGCAGCAGCCACACAGTTTCCATGTGAAGAAATCATAGGTAAAGATTCCCTCAGATTGCAGAGACGTGCAGGAGGCTCAATAAAACTTCTGCCTACTGCGCAAGGTGCAATGTCACCACAGACAGAAGATATCCCAGAGCACCATCTCATGTCATCTGCTGGAATGGGACATGTGACCTGAAAGTGAGGGTGACCATCTTACCCCAGTGACCATTGAAGTGATAGTTGTGTTAAATTCTTTGGTTACTGGCTGCTTCTAAGGAATCCCTGAGGGTATTTGTGGGATATTTCAATCCACAAATCTCTCAAGATTATTACCGATGAATTGTACTTCCCCGTGTTGAGGTCAGTGCTACAGTCTGAGCACTAGGCTTTACCAACACAGCTGGTTTCAGCCAGGTACAGGGCACTATAGATTGGACACGCGTTGCTTTGAAAGCACCATATCATACCAAAGCAGACTTTATCAACAGAAAATAGTTCCATTCCATCAAAATACAAATCATCTGTAACCATTTTCGAAAAATGCATCAGGTTGCCTAGAAGCTGCTGTGACATCTTTATCCTTTACAACTCCAGGTCCCTGCTTTATTTGAAGGCCAGAGCATTTATAATGATAGTAACTGAGAGACAATGGCTATCTTCTGCAATCATGGCTGATGACTTTGCTACATAACCCCTGACTAAGGGCATGTGGCCATATTGCAGCCCATTCTTCAGCCAGGGCCATGGTGGAGCAGATGACAGGCCTCCTAAAGATGACATTCCAATGTTTGAATTGGCCTGGCCTTGTCATCCAGCCCAGACAGAATGTGCAACCGAATCCTTGCACGCAGAGCTTAGCAAAGCTGGAGCAGGCAAACAGGGGATTTGATGGAAATTGAAGAGCTAGGGAGGCAGCATCCATCTTCCAAGGAGGAAGCTGAGGACATTAAACTGGAGGAACATCACCTTCACCATGATAGAGCACAGCATCAGGCAGGACTTTACTGACAGCTGCTTTCAATAGATTTGGATTAGATGAAGCGATCACTCATTGACTGTACATTTGTTGCTGTTCAAAAGATAACCAGCCTTTGTACATTCATAAAATCAGATGCAGCTTGTTTTTATTTTCTTTGCTTTTCCTATTCTTCAATAAAAGACAACATTTTCAAATGTTTTAGGGTTTTTCAATTTGGGATGCTCCCATACTAAAGAAAGAAAAGATGTTATGCCAAACTGGGCCTTAGGGAAGGAGTAACACTCTCTTAGGCAGGGTTCTAGCATGGCATATCACTAATGACAGTTAACCTGCAGAACTTGGTTTTGTAGTTGCAGCCATGATGACAGTTAATCAGATAGTGATGATGCAAAATAACAATACAATTAGAACAAGATCATCTATTTGTAGTGATGCATCATCTGTGCCATCTATGTCCCTTTCAAAGCTGTTATTTTTGTTTTCCTCTCTCAAGAAAATAAAGAGTCACCCAAGTCCTCCTCTTCCATTAGAACGAAACAACTTAGGATGGTTTAACCTCCGGCAAGGAGTGAGATGGGAAAGGGCAGCCTGCATGGTAACCTCAACTGGTGCAGGAGTTGAACCTGTTCTGCTGGCTTGCTCTGCATTACAAACCAGCCATCCAGTCAACTGAGTTGAACAACATCGTCTGAGTGCAATGGATGTGAATGTTCCCATCTCACCTTTTTCAATCTGTCTGCAGCTTTGGACATTGTCGATTGGCCATCCTTCTCCAATGCCTTTCCGCTTGTTATCTAACTGGGTGAGATTGTACTCATTTAGTTCCATTTTCATCTATGCAGGTGTAGCCAAAGAATCACCTTCAATGGCATCGCCTTCTGTTTCCATGCTGTTATCTCAGATGTTTTCCTACAGTTTAATGTTTGTTCCCTTCTATTTATCATCCACGTGCTGCCATTTTGTGATACCACTAATATCCATAGCATTGGCATCCTCATGGACAGTGATGAGCCACCCCTTTGCCCCACCACAACTCCTTCACGGTCTCTATCTTCTCAGATTGCTTATCAGGTGAGCATAGATTTCCTCCAACTAAATGTTGGAAGAACTCCACCTGATGTATTAGCCCTCTGCCACCAACTCCATTCCTTTGTGACTGACACTATTCTTTTCCCTGTCTTGTCTAAGATGAAACCAGATTATTTGTAACTTTACTACCATGTATTGGGTGACAAGTTGAGCTCCTGACCACAGAAATGCATTCCAACACTAAGACTGTGTGTTTCCACCTCTGTATGATCACCCAATGCAGCTTATGTCTCAGCTCATGCCTTGGTATATCTACAAATTGATATTCCAACACAATCCTGGCTGGTCTCCCACATTTTATCCACTATAAATCTGAGGCTAATGTCTGTGCTATAAAATTCACTCATCACCCCTGTTGGCTGGCATAAATTTTCTCCTATTCAGCAACACCAAGCTTTTAAAATCCTCTTCCTTGTGTTCAAATCTCTCCCTGGCTTCAACTCTCTCAATCTCCTCCAACTCTTCCATCTACCGAGGTGTCTGTGCTCCTCCAGTTCTGACTTTCTGAAGTCCCTGATTTGAATTGCTCCATCATTCACATCGTCACCTGCCAAAGCTCAAAACTCTGGAATTTCTGCAACAGAGACAGAAATTGCTGGAGAAACTCAAGTCTTCCTGAGTCAGCAGATCTGGCAGCATCTGTGAGGAAAAAAAGCAGAGTTAACATTTTGAGTCCAATGACTTTTCATCAGAATTGGCTTTGTTTTATTATTCTGGAATTCCTGTCCTTGCTCTACCTCCCTTTGCTCCTTAATGTGCGCCTTAAAATCTATCTATATGCCCAAGTTTATTGTCATCTCTCTGCATTATCTCTTTATGTGGCTTGTTATCAAATGTTGATTGATAATAATCCAGTAAAGTGCTGTGGGGTGTTTTACTATGTTAAAGGTTCTATTGTTGTGTAAAATAAATTACCCTGCCCCGACCTGTCAACATTGCTTGTGGAATAGAAATGGTTAGGGATGAGCATTAAATTGAGATACACTTGGAAAAACTTGAATTTGGGTCAGCAGAATTCTGAGGTCATTGTCATTTTAAATAAAATGAAGATTCAATTGTACTCATGCTAAATTCATGTAACTAGATTACTTTGGTTTTTAAACCAACAAAATTACATGCCCTTATATCTGTGCACCACCAACATTTTAAAGGAAGGTCAGTTCTATTAAATGTCTGCATTTAATCTGAAAGAGGTGTATGTTTAATGGTGCTTGGAATTTCCCATTCAATTTCTGACAGTCAATGATAAGGACATGTGAAGGCTGATTAATAGTTATACATTCACCACTCTGTTGGTGATGGATTAATGAATATGGATTTGAGTTGCTTTATCTATATGAGACATGCTATGAAAATGCCTCCCTTGGAAGAAAGATGCATGTTTACCATGTTCAAGTAACCAAAGATTTGGCTAAATATTTAGTATGAAAACCCAATGTTCCTAGCCATGATCATGAGTGTAAGTGAGTCAATTCAATCTTTTCATACATGCCCAGGGAATAAGAAACACTTGGGATTCGCACTTGGGAACAAAGTGATTGAGAAGAAAGCGAAGGATATTTCTTCACTCACAGGTGTGAGATTCTCGAACTGAAGCCAAACTTCAAACCTGAATTTACTAAAGGCTTCTTTGTCAAAAGCCCTGCAGCTCAGAAACTTTTCTCTCAGGTTGAAAAAACAGAAACAAGTTGCTTAAAGATGCAATGAAACATGAAAATTCAAGTTCAAGAAAAGAAATAAAAAAGTGGTTCACACAGAACAAGCTACTGCAACAATTAACTTGAAGAATGACAAAGGAAAGAATGTTGGTTGTCATCATGCTCTGCATAGAAACAGAATTAAGTCAGTGCAAAAAACTATCAGCATTTAAATGGAAGATACAGGGCAAGGTCACAGACTTCCTTTAGAACCATCTGTATTACTATGCTTGAAAATATTAACAATGTACTTACAGAGACTTTATATCTTGTCAGTAACATTCCATAAATAAAGCTGAATGACAGCTAGTCATAAAGCTGCCTTTTCTCAAATGAAGTAATCTGGTGGCAAATACTTCTTAACCAAATGAGTGTCGACTGGACCAAGCCATAACACCTATATTTGCATATTTCATAATGTAAACACTTTATTTTCATAGGCTGTATCTTATTTTTTATATAAGTAGCACTCTGTAAGAACCATTTGCAAAATAATTTGCTCATATATCAAACATTTCAATAGTAAGTGGCGAATTGTTGCATTTGCATTGATAGGTCAACAACAGAAAAGCCTGTTTTTTTTAAAAGCTAAAATGTTATTCAGCATTTAATTCCCAAGGTCTTCCAAGGATGTGATAATAACAATATTTTTAGATCTTACTTTACTTTCCTCTTCTGACCTATGGCCTCCACAAGCTGTAGACAGTGGTAAGGTGCAATGGACCATAAAGTTGTCCCACAACATCATCCAATGATATATTATAATTAATCCAACAGAAAACTGTCTGCCTAAAAAAAGAGCAACAGAAGTTAAGGCTGAAATTAGATGTCTACTAGAAGGTTGGCTTAAAATATGCAAAATAAGTATACAGAGCTACTGTAAACGAATGTAAGGTTTCAACTTAGAATAAAACCATTATAATACAAATAGTTTAAGTACTAAGATGTGCAATCCAATCCATGTTTCAACAAAATGAATAAAAGGGGATTAATATTGTGCATTAATAAAAATGACCTCATTTGCCTTTCATCACCATTTTATGTTGCTTGCTTCATCAAGCATCTATGTTGCATTGATGCAAATATGGCCCCATCTGGTGCCTTAGAAGCGTAAACTGCACTGTAGATTCAGAGCGCTCAGTGGCTTGGAATTCCTTAACCTGTTTTCATTCGCACAATTTCAGGGACATTGAGGCACTATAGTTTTGCTCAAAAATCTCATGAGTTTTCACTTATCACAGCTAACCACTCATATTGACAAAGTTCAGATTGATTGCCATAGACTGAATTGTGGAAAATCTGACCACTACTCAATTTAAGGTGCATGTGATAATTAGGAGTCTATAGTACAACTCTTCCAGATAATTGCTGCACATAGTTTATAATGCAGCCTGTAAAAATCCACAGAAGGTTTAGGGTAGTTTTATTTGCTCACTGTGAAGATTTTTTCCTTTCAATTGTTTCCTCAATATATTGGCACTGAAGTTGGCGGTGCTTGCTGCCACAGAATGTGTTTAAGCAGATGTTGTCCCATTAATTAGCTCTGGACCTGGTTTTATGAGAGAATTCCCAACTCTCATTCCAAAAGGGATAGGTCCCAGAGTGTGTGCTCTAAATCCACATTCCATAGCCAGCTCTATAGCAGCAACAGTGGAATTGCTGCAGGTCTGTGTAGAAGGTATAGTTCTTTATTTCTAATTTTATGTTATATTTCACAATCTTAAAGTCAAAGTAATAGGAAAGGTCAGTGATGTCAGGGTGGAAGCACTTTGTTACATGAGTGGGGCATCCACAGGTAAAACAGTTGATTATCAGATTAAATACAGTGACAGTAGTCAATGACAATTTTATAGCTGTACAATCATCTGTTTTCTTGAAATCCTGCCTAGATTATCTTAATTCATGGCATGACTTTTGTTTATTAATGTATAACCAAGGATTAATTTTAGGTATTGCTATATAGTTGAGTTGTTGATCTTTCCTTGCAACAGCAGTCTTTCTAAGATAACACATATTGTTGTGCAAATGTGCTAAAATTGTCCGTTCAGGTTTGTAAATATCAAAACTGGGGGGAGTTCCACCACAAATAAAACAGAACCTGTAAACAGACAATCTTTGGGCTTCAGTGAGTTATTCTCATGGATTTTGAATCTCCTCCTTCCCAACTTATCAGCCCTGCCCCACATAAACTTAATTAATTCATTGGCTTTGAAATTTACCATGTGCAGTATTAGAGCTGAAAAATGTTGCGCTGGAAAAGCGCAGCAGGTCAGGCAGCATCCAAGGAGCAGGAGAATCGACGTTTCGGGCATAAGCTCTTCTTCCTGAAGGATTCCTGAAGAAGGGCTTATGCCCGAAATGTCGATTCTCCTGCTCCTTGGATGCTGCCTGACCTGCTGCGCTTTTCCAGCACCACATTTTTCAGCTCTGATCTCCAGCATCTGCAGTCCTCACTTTCTCCATGTGCAGTATTATTCAATTAATACAGGCAGCTTCTCTCGCTGCTTAAATAACATGAGAAGGTTTAACACACTTGTATGTAAAGCATTTGTGCACAAACATGACATTGCACAATTACACACAATGTAATGCCAAAGCCAGTGTTCACTGCTATTCCCATTGCAGTCACTGTTCACAAATTGACAGCAAATAGTGTCATTGTTCTAGCTGCACAGTAAGCGTGGTAGGTGTGGATGTAGCAAGTGATTTGGACTGGCAGTGTGGAGTGAATGACTTAATATTTTACACTTTTTTCCTTACTGATTTTTTGATCCAGGTTAAAAGAAACAATCAACTGCAGTCTTTGTAGAAGGAAAAACACCCAACAGGGACTTAAGGGGCAAACAGTGGCTTGGTGGTTAGCACTGCTCTCTCATGTACCAGGAACCCAGGTTCAATTCTACCCTTCGGTGACTGTCTGTGTGGACAGATTCTCCCTGCATTTGTATGGGTTTCCTCTGGGTGCTCTGCTTTCCTCCCATAGTCAAAAGATGTGCAGGGTGATGGATTTGCCAACCAAATGGCCCATAATGTGCAGGCTAGGTGGATTAGCTATGGGAAATGCAGTGTTACAAGGATAGGGTAGGGAGATGGATCTGGGTGAGATGGTCTTCAGAGAGTTGGTGTGGACTTGATGGGCCAAATGTCCTGCTTCCACACTGCAGGGATTCTACTCTATGAAAATGTTGAGAATTTTTGTAACATTAGGGTTAATAGCAGCCAGAAGAAAACTGCAAGTTGGCTACTGGCAGGTAGAGAGAATCTTCTATTTTCAAAATAACTTTATTAAACAGTCTGTTTTTGTAACAACAGTCTGTTGTTTCAAAACAATTCAAGCTTGAGAAAATCAATTCAGTGATAGATGATATTTGTACATCCAGGTTTTTGAAATGACATTGTAATATGTTGATGTGCACAAGCCTATTTTTATCTAACAGGACAAATATACTTGGGTTTTCTCCATCAAACCAACACAGTATTTCCATGTCAGAGGGGCATTATATCCTCGCAGTTTGTACCAGCCAGTGCATAAGGAATGATGCTATTAATTCTCTTGGGCAATCTTCAGGTCTGATTATTGGTGAAATAAATTTGCATGCTGAATATGAGGTAGGTGAATCACGGACTATACAAATTATATTTCCTGACAGTGGTTAGCCGATGGTACGGCACAGCTTGTTTTTTTTTCTCTTTGTTGAAAGCTGGAGTATTTCAATTCATTACATGAGATTGGTTAGAATTCCAGTCTCTTTTTACTTGATATTGAGTCTGTTATCTCTGCATGGACTAGCATTTTCCCCTGAGTACCCACCTAATCACTACTTAAAAAATCGAAATGTATAGTTAGTGTCATGATTTAGATACCAGAGAAGCTTTATTTATCAGTACCGTGAGATAATTTCAATTTGAAACTTTATCACTCTCTGCATTTAACTGATTTGAAGGCTTTTTGCATATTGTGAGTGGGACAACTCCATATAGCCATTACATTGTGCCCAGTGATTTTTAAGCAATTCAAGACAGGATTCATACTTCATGTGAAAATAGGTTACCATGGATATAACTAATGAAAGCAGGTTTAAGGAACAGATAGTGAAAGTATGAGTAAATATATTTCAGATATGCTCTATCAAAATCCTGCATTGTCAAGAAGACTTGGCCCTTTGTGTATAATGCTTAAATATGAGATGTGGAGCTGCTGTATTGCACATGAATATTAAATTTTATATTCAAGCAATAGACGTGATCTTTTTTTGTACCAAAGTATTAACGTTAAAGAACTTCATTCAAATCACTCATGCTTTCAATACCTGGAGTAAAATAGCTGTGAAAATTAATTTTAGACATTCCATATTAACAAAATAATGAGATGTTACTGTAGAGAGGCACAGCCGGCAATGGAAGGACAATCCTATCAAAGCCTGTCATTTGCTGTCAACACTGACAATTAATTCTTTTCATACATTTTCATGCACTTTTCCAAAAGCAAATTATTTGATTTAATAATCAACAAAGGAAAATATAACAAACTGGTGCATTAGTCCTTTAATCATTTGAAAGCAAAGAGGACATGTCCATTTTGGTCTACTCAAAGTTTATTGAATTATAGTTTATGTATTTTAAATAGCTCAAATATAAGTATTTCCATATTAAAAATTATATTCTAACTAGTAATACCAGGACTGTTAAATTGCGGAGTGAGTATTATCATTGGCCTTATATATTATAAAACTGATGAAGTGGTAAGACATTTTATTATTTGTGTGTGTGAATGTGAACATGTTGACAGGAATGATTTTTCAAAACCATGTAAGATAATTCATCCTGAAACATGTTTATTGAATTTCCTGGATCTGATGGCATGATATAGTTGTGATAAAACATATATTATACAAAATGAAATTAAACATTTAACCTTTTAGAATCTTATTAATGCTGACGTCAAGAAAGGTTGGTAATGGATATTTCAGAGGGAAAGAACATGTGCCCACGTGTGCTAAAGTCAGCCTGAACTGGTTAGTGAGCACATTGCTATATACATTCATCTAGTCAACTAATGCAGACTTGCTCATCACATCACTTAAAAACAATGAGACGCAGCAATATAACAGTGCTTTTCATAGTATTATGGTAACTTAAAAGCCAGTAAATGTTTAATAATGAATTGAACTGGGAGCATCACAAGAAATACTGTCGGTTTGCACTGCTACTACCAAACATGCATGAGAACTAGCATCTCATATATTTATAACGTTGGGTATGATTTTACAAAATATAATCACTGTGCTATCTTTAGATTAGAGTACATCAGGAAATGTCCTCAATGTATCATTTATTGCAGAATATTGAAAATTCTATCAGAAAGATGCCTATACAATAAAATGCAGGTACAAGAAAAACCTTAACGAAAAACCTTCTGGAGGTGTACAAAATTATTTTTATTTTATTAATTTTTATTTTTAAATATCTAAGTCAGTGCTGAATAGATAGTCCCATATTCCCGTGACTATGTGATAACAAACAATTTGTTTTGAAAATTGTAAATTATACATTAGTTGAGGTTATTGAAATTTGTTTGTCTTTCATAGTGGTTAAAATGTTGCACTAATCAGTATTAATCAAGTAATATTCTGCACACTATCTCACTGAACTTATAATACGTAGAATATCTTTTAGGTAAATAAACACACACCAGTTCGAGGAGATGTAAAGTAATCATAGTAACATAGTAAAATTTTCCAGTATTTTATATTCAAAGACTAAATATTCATCTTGTAGCAGCTCCACTGACCACACTCACTTTATTCATTATTCCATTTGTGATATTATGTAAAATGTCCACACTTATTAATCATACAATGGAGCAACAAACAAAATGGTATTTGATAGACAGCCTGAAGAAAACTTGCTATGTGTCAGAACTCAGTCACATATAACTGAAGGATCTAGCTCATGTGTGATTTGACCTTATAGGCTGCAAGCATGGATTGTGCATTGACCTATCATAACAATGCAAGAATTTCAAATGACCCATGCAACTGACAGAATGTTTCACCTTTCAAATGTAATGTAATATTTTCTGATAAGAAGCTTACATTAGGTTTCTTTAGCTGGAAAACACGTGACTAGTATTTTATAGAAATGCTAAGTTGAACAGTGAAGCATCCTTGACTGTGATGGAACAAAGCATGCTTTTAGGGTAGATTTAACGGTGGTATTTCATTGGACTCCATTTTCTTGCAATGGTTTAATGGATGCATGTTCATTAGGGTAGTATTGTGTATCACTTCTACTCTGACATCAATATGTTTAACCCATATTCAATAAAGTGACACTGTGCATTGATGTGACCTGATTTCAGTGTTCAGTGTAAGAGAGTGATTAGGCCCTGTACCAAAATCAGTGCTTATGAGTTTATTCACTGGAGCAATACTGACCACTAAATCGGATTACATTATTAATCATACTTGCGGTGTGCTGCACAGGTGATCTTCCTGGTATAAAATGACATCTTCATCACCACACCTGGAGAGAAAATACAGAAAAACAGAACATTAATACTTGGAAATGACCGTGTCATTGGAAGGAAACTCCAAATTAAGGTGTATAAGACAATTTGTGTCATTTGTGAAGTTTTAATGTTGTGTCCTCATGGATTTTTGACCATCATTTTGGTAAGGAGGTTGGTGCAGCTACAGGGAGTATTAGTCAGAGGCACGCAGAACAGGAAAAACTTGATGTCAGTAAATTGTGAATTGATGTGAGTGCTGCTACTTCTAATGTAAGTACTCCAACAAATGCCCTATCTACAAGCCTCATGTAACTTCCATTTGCAACCAATGCTACTTAAAGGAATTATCAAATGTGCTTAGATTAGTTGCTGATTGATTTTTACTGGTTGCTGTAGACTGTGTAGAAGTGTTTAGTCATTTGCATGCTGAAGTCTTTGCAACATCAAGGAGTGTATTGACTAATAATTTTTGAGCTGTTTGATAGAAAGCATCAGGGATAAAGACAGAAGGTCCGAAACCAACAGACATACCCTTACATTGACATACCCCAACATTCTGGACAGGTAAAACTTTGTATTAGAGAGAGTGAGCTGAATAAGTCATTTCGTGGAGTATGAAATCAGAAGTTCAGGGCTACAGTTGCCCACTCCAAATGTTGGCCGCGTGTTTATCTATAGGACTTCCGGGTTCCCTAAGAATAGATACCTCTCCTCCTCTGCACCTTCTTTCTGAGGTTTTCACTGTCACAATTGGAAAATCTTGGAACTCACTTCTTGCTGTATTGCACGGACATTTAGTTTTCTTGTAGCACGCACTTTATTCTGCAATGTGTATCAGTATTTGAACCAGCCAGAACATAGCTCCACTTTAATAGGTGTATTCCAGCTTTAAATAGTGCATGTTCACTGGTCCCTCATGGTATTTCACATATGCAACCACATAGCAGCGTTCAGGAGCCATTTAAATTGGCTGTGTGTATACTGTTTGCAATGGATGGTGGGCTAAACCTACACTCTGATCCAGTGTTCATTTCCTCACCATACCTGATTTTGCAGCCACTGTGTGCAGGTCCTATCCTTAGATTTGTGTATGTGATCATAAATTGAATGAAATAATGCAAAATATAGGTTCTGGTTGACGTCGACCATTGCACAGAATTCAGAATTAACCTTATGCATACAGAATCATTCATAATGAGGTGAGCTAACACTGAAATATTACTATTTATGGATTGCCTACAGTCATGGACATTAACACAAAATGGAGATGTCCCAGCAGGTACAGGAGTATTGCATTCTGGTCTTGTTATGAACATTGGTCATTTTCTTAACAGCTGCCTGTCACTCGGCTCTTGGCAGAGACAGGTGCTTAATTGTGAAATTTCTCTATTTAAATGAAATATAATTCCCTATCAACAGTTACAATGTGAAACATCATATTTAATGGGAAAGGAAGGGACATTTAGTACAGGGATTAATGTGTCATCTTTAGATATATTACATGGATTGCCTACTGGCATGTGACAGATTCTGAAAATCAGTGTGGATCACATCTATATACCTAAGGAGCTTAGGAGCAAACTGCAGCTCAAATATATGTTCATGTGCAAACATTGCTTGAACTCTTCTGAGGGATTAGCTAATGTACGAAACAATTCTTTCCGGTTCTGGAACGCCATTGTGATATTGTACATCATGACATCAAAACAAAGTTGTTATGCAGTTGAGATGCTTGTCACTCACTGATTTTCCCATAAAATATTACCAAATGTTTTAATTGCTGTTGCTGACACAATGGCAAGCATTACATCCTATCTCCATTCCAACACTCCACATGTCATTCCACAGGGAACTCATCAGATATCCACCTGAAGGCCAGCACCCCTTACATCTTGAAGACCATCTTCAAGAGTCTATAGTGCTCCTTAGAGAAGCACTGGCATCTGCCCTACCCATGACTGGTCACTGGACAGACATGGCTGACAAGGGCAAATTAGCACAGAGTCTCCGACAGGAACCTGAAGGGACTGGTTATTGGGACAATGCATAGTAAGGCTATCGCATCCCAGAGGACAGACAGAGGAAACACTGCCACTGTACAATGTCAGCATGGCTGGAAATCACTACCAGGGTCAGTGCCCAGTCGAGGGTTCAGAGGACCTGGCAGCAGTACCAAACAAAAAAGTCTGTGTCCTTCCAGTGATGGGGTATACAATGAATGCCAATTATATCATGTGAGATCAGGATTGGCAAAGCTTGTACATGGCATTGACTCATTCTGAAACCAAAGACCTCCCATTGCACACTGTTCAGCTGGCTATATGCATGGGAGTATCAAGCACAGGCAGTTCCCCAGTAACGACAGTGCAAGGAACGTACAACACACAGTGAGGGTCAATGCTGCATGATGGTCAGGAAGTACACAGCCTGCACGCTGGTGTTGTGACCATGTCACATGTGCAATACCTACATTCAGCCCCTGTGAACATCCAGTGACCTGTTGTTGATGCAATCCCCAAAACTCATACCTCACTCCCCAATATCATCCTTTCTTCCATAGGTTCCCAAACCCTACCAGCTTCATATCCCACAGCCGAAGAAAAGCATTTAAACTTGCCTCACCACTGGCATGGCACTTCCAGAGTCAAAGGACTGACCATGACCCACTCCATAAAGCGTAAAAGTACAGACCTCTTCTGCAAAGCTTCGCTGGCCAGATGCCTGACTGTGGCCAAGCCCAGGACCGGCAAGGGAGACTGTCCTTGACTAGCCACTCTAGGAGCCCCTCGAACTGACTGGAATTGGGAGTGGATGCTGCCATCACATGGTACAGTTCCCAGCCTGACATTGCGCAGTGACATACACAAAGATGTAGGCAGCCTCACCTGAGAACTGTTGCATAACACAGCCACCTACTTGATGGTGCAACTGTAAGAATTACCACTGCCAGGCCTAGATGCCTCTCCCTTAGAGAAAAGCTGATGCAGCTATGCATGCCTGCTTGCTGGCATGGTCCGCTAAACAAGTGTGAATGTGCAGAGCACAATGTCGGGGCATTTCCTAGATGTCAGGATGTAGTGACAGCTCCTTGAATGGCAGCTGCTAATGTCTGTGGTTCAAGGGTGTATGTGGCTGGTTCTCTTGGATGGTGCCCTGCTCTGTATTTTGCCATGAGCAACGTGGAGATCTCTTGGAGTAAGCAGTGAGCTATACCCCGCAGGTACCCACTCCGTTTTTACCCGATAGGTAGTTTGTAAAGTGCTGCCTGTGGTAGGTCATCTGTTAACAAGCCCGTTAACAAACTGGTTAATAAGCTAGTTAACAAACCTGTCAACAAGCAATGATGAGCAACAATTGGGAATCTCACATTCCCTCGAAGAATCTTACCACTTGAACAGAGCGGGGAAGCTACAGCAAGATTATCTTGAGATCATGACTACCATCTTGCCCAATTCTACCACTCATCTCGCCAAGCACACCTCTCTCAGTTGTTTATTCAAGATTCAGCCTGAAGTCCAGGTTTTGTGCCTTTATTACTGCTTCATTACATATACATTACTTACAGATCGAACACATTATACTGTCTCCATTTCATTGTGCAGGGAAAGATTGAAAATGAAGAACTTTATGCGAGAGCATCACGTGTTACTGCCTGTGTGGTCTGGAATCTCTGCAATAATGCAACAGAAAGGTCTTAGGCAGAACAACCTCATGATAAAAATCAAAATTCAAAAGTTCATTTTACCACTATTGTAACATCACCCCACCACAATAGAACAAACCTGAACAATATTTCTTTCTTTTTGTTCATGCTGAGCATTCCATTACAAGGTCAATGCGCAATTACAGTACAAAAACTGGAACGATAACACACAGGCAGCCTACATTCACTCTTTGTCCTGATCTGGCCTCAAAATCTGCTTTGGAGTAAGGAGCTGCATTTGTTCCCTGTGTTATGCTATCTTCTCAAGTATTAACCCTTCACTTACCCACTTCTGTAATCCCAATACCAAAATCAGTCATGGTTACAAACTTGACCTCAAGATGGGTGATAAACAGAGGATTGCCTCCTGTCTGGGCTTTCATCCTGAACCTCATTCCCATGCAGCATTACATCATCATGATTAGACCAGTTTGATTTTGAGATGTGTTTCTGTTCCCTGGGTTCCCTTCTGGGTAACTACGTTTTAGCTCATGGTGTGCTCCAACCATAGTGTCTATTGTGGGCATCTTACCTTCTACGTTCCCATTTGTCTTGGGCTTGGATCTTCCCCCAACCTATCCTATTTTACGTGGAACACTCCCACCACTGGCTGGATGTTCATCTTCTGCTATTGTTCCCAGTGACTCTTCCATTAAGTGATGATTCACCTTCAGTATCTCCGGGCCTGTCTGAGAACTCCTCAGGTCCCTCTCTAAGTTAACCATGAAGATATCTATCAATCTGATCTCAGGTTCTAGCCTGTCATCTATTCTCACTTTCTTTGGCCCTTGCCTTTTATTTTTATTTGCTCAATTTCTCTGGCTTTGGTTCTGTCTCTTTTTGATCATGCTGGCCTGTCCTCAACTTTATTTAACTGAAGTGTCCATTCCTGAGTTATACCAAACCATGCAAGCTTTACTGCTCCTAGTAATGCTTCTGAATTTCTCTCAGCTGAAAGGATGTCTCCTCTCATGGGAGAGTCTATGATCAAAGAGCATAGTCTCAGAATAAAGGGGTGAAAATTTAAGACTGAAATGAGGAGGAATTTCTTCTCGATTCGTAGATTCATTCGGCACAGAAAAGACTTTTAGGCTTATCAAATCTGTATCAATATAGCTACCACTAAAAGTGTGCTAATCCCAATTTCCTGCACTTGTCCCATATCATTGAATGTCAAGATATTTAGAGTACTCATCTAAATATTTTTTAAAGGTTGTAAGATTTCCAGCTTCTACTACCTTCCCAGACAATACATCCCAGATTTCTACTACGCACTGAGAGAAAACATTTTTTTTCCCAAATCCCCTCTGAATCTCCTGTCCCTTTTCCCAAAACTATGTCCCCTCGTGATTGACTCCTCAACTAAGGGGAACAGCAGTTCTCTATTCACACTGTCCATATGCCTCATAATCTTATTCACTTTAACCATGTCCTCCATCAGCCTTCTCTGCACTAAAGGAAACAAGCCAAGCCTGTCTAGTCTCTACTCATAGCTCAATTTCACCATCCCAGGCAACATGTGGTGAACTTCCTCTGAGCTCTCTGGAATGCTATTACACCCTTCCTGTAGTAAGGTAACCAGTACTACACACAGTACTCCAGTTGTGACCTAACCAGTGTTCTGTATAACTTCAAGATTTTCTCCTTGCTCTTATAATCTATGCTATGACTGATGAAAGCAAGTGTCCCAAATGCCTTCTTAAATATTCTATTCACATGCTCTGCTGATTTCAGAGATTTGTAAATAATTACCCAAAGGTCCATCTACTGCCCTAAGCTACCCTGTGTCCTGTCATTCATTAAATACTCCCTCACCTTGTTTCTTCTTCCAAACTACATCACTTTATCCTTTGATCTCTCCTTGTGTCTCTTTAGTCTGTGACTTTCCTAAGTCTGTGTGACTGTGTGATCACTTATAGTTGTCAGCCAGAACTACTATTTGCACTGTGCTAGACTTTTCTTCTGTATGTATCTGGATTGGAAAGAATTTGAACTCTTTGAGGAGAATTGCCTCACAACGTTTCTTGTAGTGGTGACAGATTTAAGTACCTGCAGTCGCTGGTCAAAAGTGAGCTGTTCAAGCTTTCAGGTTCAAACTATGTCTGGTCAGCCTATTTCTTAAGGATACAGAACATCTGGCACTAATTGATGCCCACTTAAAATTGCCTATTTTATTCCCGATTTACTCCCATTCCTGATGAAGGGCTTATGCCTGAAATGACAACTCTCCTGACCTGGATTGCTTTTCCAGATCACACTTTTCAACTCTGACTCCTTCGTTGTCATTGACATGCTCCTTAGGCTTGACAAAGTCAGCTCTGTGAGTTTTCCATGTCAACCTATTCTGCAAACAGCAGTGTCCATTGCAGACTAACCACTTTCACTAATGTGCTTATCTTTCAAAGTAGCTAAATAATGCATCTACCTCTTACACATCAAATTTATGGATTAAATGGACAAATCTAAATATTTTGGCCATTAAATCAGTTCGGTGTGATTTCCTCCCTGTTCTCCCTTCTCAACTAAAATTCTCCCTTTCGCTTCCTGTCTCTCTCCCTCTATTCCCTGCTCCTGAAATTCCAGTTCTAATCCTAGCTGTTCCATTTCTAAGTTATCTGTGTCACTATCCTCTGTTTCCACCTCTCGTAGCTTCATCACCATGTTGCATTCTGAGTGATTCCTAGCTTTATCTCTGAACTCCACCTCTAACTGCCAAGCTATGCTTTTTAATTCCGCAAAGGGCAAAGCCTTTAACTTTTCCACTTTCTTTGTCCTGTATGAAAGTACTAACATCAACTGTGTACATTCAGCATATTTAATGTTACAGACTCAGTTTCTTGCTTACAAAAAAAGCCTTCAAAGAAACAATTTATTTCCTCCATTACAATTCTATTGTTTGTCTATGACAGTACATTGGCTGAGCCTGAACATTTGCCATGACCAGGTGAGGAGCAGTAATTCATCTCCCCACTTTTTAATTCCTTTTTGGTTGGTTGCAACAACATTTTTTTTTTAATATGCAGCTATGTCACTCAAGTGACAGAAGGAAAAAAAATGTTATTACCTAATTACACAAGAAAAAAATAATAATGATACAGCATCAAACACACACCGCAAACATTGGCAACAATGTTTGGTACTGACAGAGAGAGTAAAAATAATGCAGTTTAAAAGTTCTTAGGGCCCTTGAGGGATAAGACTTCTAAACAAAGACCAATTGCTTTAATTGTAGACTGGTCTTCTCAGCAGTGGTGACATTTATAGATGTTTTTGGAAGCACTGGCTTTCGGAGCGCTGCTCTTTCATCAGGTGGTTGTGGAGTATAAGATTGTAAGACAGAATTTATAGCAAAGGTTTACAGTATGATGTAACTGAAATAATATATTGAAAAATACCTTGATTGTTTGTTAAGTCTCTCATCTGCTTGAATCTATGTAAGATTCTGTTTATTCATTTTTTTAGATTAGAATCAGTTTAAACATTATGGCACAGACAGCAGCACAGAGGGGTGCTAATTCCCAATGCATTGTCTGGGCTAACACCAATTGTTAAAGTTCATTTGAGAATGTAACTTTTAAAAAAATGTTTAGTGAGTTACATATGAAAGAAGTGAAACTAACATGGTCATTCTAACAGATGAGAGACTTAACAAACAATCAAGGTATTTTTCAATGTATAATTTCAGTTACATCATACTGTAAACTTTTGCTATAAATTCTGTGTCTTACAATCTTATACTTCACAACCACCTGATGAAAGAGCAGCACTCCGAAAGCTAGTATTTCCAATTAAACCTGTGGACTATAACCTGGTGTTGTGTGATTTTTAAACTATGTACACTCCAGTCCAACACCGGCATCTCCATATCTTGCATTCTCAGTGAATGCTTGCTGCTCCAATTTACTTTATCATCAGGCATTGTTTTCAAGGATGATGAGAAATTATAGAGAGAGATGTCTTTTAATCCAGTTGTTACCAATTCATATTCTTTTCTTCCCCCTGGCTCAGCTGTTCAAAAACAACAGTGAAAATATAGTTCTGTGCATATTCCTAAGTCTGGCTCCATTGCCTTTCCAAATTGACTAACTAGCAGACAAAGTTTTGATCTCTGAATGTATGAAGTATATCTAAACAAAGGTGTGAAAAAACATAGATGTGAAATTGTTGACATTGACTCAGTTGCCTTGTTTTGATAACTTAAATAAAAAACATGTAACTTACATGCAGACTATCTTGTCATTTCATATGGTCCTGATGAATCTTGACTCTCTCTGTGGTCAGCTGACAATGACAGCAATTTTAGGTCCATGTTTCTTCTTTTTTAATATCCATTTTCATCTGTAAAACATCTCAGATATCAGAATTAAATGATGGATGATAAAATTTGATAGTCCAGAAAACCAATGTCGTAACAATTTTCAGTACCAAGTTTTAGTTACATAGTGTTTCATGGGGTTATCTTGGAATATATGATCACACAGCAGTAGTGTAATGATATTGCTGGCCACTGCTTAAAATACGTGCAATTAGTCAGGGTATTTTCTGATATGCTTCATCAATTAGCCTGCAATTAGAAATATCCATGTAGAAATACTTGTGGCTTTTTTTTGACATCCCTTCACAATTTCTCATAAAATCATTATGAAGCAAACAAAATCTATAAATTTGTGAGTCTGTTTCTTTAAAAAAATGACCTTAAAAGTTCAGAAAATTGTGATTCCAGTTTTAAGACCTGATACATAATCATTACATTCATTTGAATATAAAGTAACATGGTTTAGATTAGTAATTTCTACAGACATTTATACAACAGCAATCTTTGATTTTCAATGGAGTTGGTTGCCAATGTCCCTATCCACCAAGTAGCTCCTGTTATATTATCAATCAACTTCTTCAGATATGTTATAAGATGTCTCTAGAGCAGGTGGGGCTTGAACTCAGGCAGTCTGACCCAGAGGTAGGGAGACTATACTACACAAGAGCCACAAAGTGGTTTCAGAATACCTGAATATCAAACATCATCAGGTGATGTGTCGAGTGAACTGATCAACCCATTCAAACTGTTTCTAGACTAATGAGCCAAGACACATTTCCATATAATTCGAAGCTATTCTGACAAATCAAGAATGCCATGTTAGATTAAATTAGTTTATGGGCCATAAGTGTAAAAATGATTTTGTACACTTGCATGTAAAATAACTTGCTAGTCAAATACGTATGTAAATATTGTTATTACTGGAAGCCAAGTGTTTATCTCTTCTAATCAGTTTGCATCAGCACAAAACAATCGGCATGGGCTGTTGCTTTGTTTAGGTTAGTGGAAATTTTAATAATTAATTCTCATTGCAAACATTTATATTTATGCAGCATGTTACCATGAAAACAAAATCCGGTTAAGTTTTACAGAGGCATGATGAGGCAAAAATGAACAATGATATTTGGAGAGGAGGAGGACGGTCAAGGAACCGCAGTTCAAAGACAGTGTTAGAGGAAGGTAGGGTGCTGGAGCAATGGGAAGGTAAGGAATTTCCTGATAAGGGCTGAGACAATGGCTGTCAAAAGTGTGCACAATACACAGAAGTCAGCCAGAGGCAGAAGAATTATAGAGATAGAAAGACATACAGAAATAGGGAGAGCCGAGTATTTGATGAGATTTAAATTGAAGTTGAGAATTTTAAATGTGTGAAAAATTGCTCTCCTGATTACTATTTACTGTCATTCTTCAATCTCAATTGATGGATTGATATTTCTCCAAGTTGAATACAACCTGATTTAGACAATAATGTTAGTGATGGAACAGAACATACCCTTAATGGGGGACTTCAGTCTCCATCAACAATAGTAATACCTGGTGGCCGGACTTGGGAATGGAACCTGCTTGATCGACGCCTCACGCATCCTCAGATGAAAACCATCCCCAGTGTATTTCCCATGTATTGGAGAGATGGGATTTGTGCGCTTATAAAGCAACGGATATGGCAGCATTTCAGGTTGGCTGTATGGAAGATGATAACCAGAATGGGACAGAGATGTGCAGAGTGCTCAAACATAGAAAAAACAGCAGTAAATGGTGTCAAAGGAGGGGAAAATGGTTAAAAGATAAAATGAATGACTCTTTACTTGAATGTACGTGGTTTTTGGAATAATATTATCAAATTAATGGCTCAAATAGTAATTAATGGGCATTTTCTTATTCCTATTTCAGAGACATAGTTACAAGAATGTCAAAGCTGAGAACTAAATATTTCTGGGTATGTAACTTTTCTAAAGAACAAGCAAGAAAGAAATGGTGATGGTACTTTGATAGTGTGGGGTAGAATAAGTATGATAGCAAAAAATAATATTGGATTGGAATTTGTAGTATCTAGATGGGTAGAGGTAAGAAATAACAAGGGAAAGAGACAATGTCAGTAGTCTAAAGGCCCCCCCCCCTCACAGTTTCTATAAATGATGTGGAGGTGCCGATGTTGGACTGGGGTAGACTAAGTTAACAATCACAAAACACCAGATTATAATCCAACAGATTTATTTGGAAGTACTAGCTTTCAGAGCGCTGCTCCTTCCAGGTAGCTGTGGAGCAGGATCATAAGACACAGTATTTATAGCAAAAGATTACAGTGTCATGCAACTGAAACAATATATTGAACAACTCTAGATTGCTGTTAAGTCTTTCATCTTTTAAAATGGGTTGCAGGTTTCAGTTCATTAATATGTAAATCCCAGAACTTCTTTTGAGACACATTCTTGAGTTAACTTAAGGTTTTAGACAGAAAGGTGACAACTCAGACAATGCATTAAAGTTGTGAGGTTAGAGTTTGTTTGTTTCCTTACACTGCAACAGGGAATAAACCAGGAATTAATGAAAACATGTAAAAAGGGTAGTACTTTAATCATGAGTGACTTTACTCTTCATGTAGATCACAAAAATCTGATTGACAGATGTACAATGAGGAAATATTCACAGAATATATATGGAACATTCTCCTCAAACGATATTTTGTGGATCTAAGCAGGGGTAAGTCGAATCTCCTGTTCCCTGGATGCTGCCTGACCTGCTGTGCTGTTCCAGCAATAAAGTTTCAACTTTGATCTCCAGCATCTGCAGACCTTTCTCCTTTAAGGCTATTTTACATCTGGTACTGTGTAATGAGTTAAGTTTAATAAAAAAAGATATCGGAGTAAAATATCCCCATGCAAACAGTGATCATAACATAATAGAATTTAGCATTCAGTTTGAGAAAGAGAAACTTGGGCCAGGAACAGCAGCTAAACGAAATAAGGGCAATTGGAAAGGAATGCAGGCAGAGGTTGCTGGAATGGACTGGGAATAGAGCTTAGCAGTGAAGACAGTTGAGGATCAATGCAAACATTTCAGAAAATAGCTCATGACCCATAACAAAGTTATTTCACCTCAGTTGAGAATGTAGTTAGACCAATGAAGTGGCTAAAAGACGTTAGACCTTCGGGTATAGATTGCTATGACAAGCAAAACCATGACTGTGTATACCAATTTGTCAGAAGAATGATCTGAAGTTTATGAAACTGTTGAAAAGACAATCCTCAATATTTCTGAGCTTTGTCCCTGAAGCTTATCAATTAAAATTTAGAACATCAAGAAAGGAGCCTAACCAGACATTTGTAGAACTCATAAGGCAAAACACAATTTTGGAGGATTAGTGGTTTCAATAAGATAATATAAGAGAAAATGTATTGTGAAAGGATTCTGAAATAAATCTATAAAAATAATTTATTTGTGTGTCCAGCATCAAAGTTCAGAGAAGCAGAGGTTCTGGCAGATAACTGTGATATCCCTTAAAGACTGTCACAAGTGATAAAATCATTACATTACAAAAGGAAGTTGAATGAGACACTAGCTTTAGAGATCAGACAGATGGATATGAAGTAGTAAAGGAGAAATGGCTAGAACAAAAGAAAATGCTGCCACTTTAATAGGACTGGACATACCAAAACCCATTAGACTTTTAATGGGAGACAAATTAAAGTTCTGGTACTACCAATGAAATATCAGCTTTTGTAACACAAGGCTGACTTTATCAATGCAAAGATATGCATTTGTTTGGAATGGAAAAAAACAGCGTTCCAATGAGTGACTCAAACAATCCTTGAAGGGTTATGTAGCTGCCTGGTTTACTTCAATGGCATGATTGTTTCCAAAAAAGGTTAGAAAGCACATTTGTGCCACTTGACTGGATTAGTTGATCAACTTCAAAAAATAAACAATTTGATTGTAAATCTGGCCAAAAGTGAATTTGCCAATGCTGAAGTGAATTATTTGGGCCACACAATGGATAATTGCCACATAATACATAATAAAGTGAAAGGAAGGGCTCTTTTGGATTTTCCCATCCAGAGCACAAAATGCAAAACTTTGCAACATTGTTTACATGAGTAGGTTTATCAGAATTTATTCTGAACTTCTGTACTGTGTTGGCTCCTTTAACAAATTTGCTCAAGAACGGCAGGATATTTGAATAGATGCAAGAATGTATTTAACAACTTGAATGTGCACTTTCAATTTTAGAAGTGCCACGTCATGAGAAGCCATTTAAACTAGCTGTTGCTACCAGTGACATCAATGTAGCTCTGTTTTACCACAAAATTAAGAGATGGAGATTAAATAGTTTGTAAGTTATTTTTCGAAGGAACTGACTAGATATGATTACAAATAAGGTCATTGATGTGAAGAAGGAGGTATTTGGTCTTGTGTTGATTTTCCATCATTTTGAAATATACATCTCCCACCTTGTGAAAGAAATTGTTATTATTCAGGTCACAATAATTTAATAGTTTTGGAATAATTTCCAGGCAAAAAACTTACAATTTTTTTTCAGTGGAATTTGAACATCTGATTACAATTGAAAACTATTCATATGCCTGGAAAACAAAATATTATAGTGAATAGTTTATCAAGAGCACATCTGAAAGACACTAGGTTATATGATGCATATTGACTAATGCAAAGTCTGGTTGCCATATACGTCATTATATGTTTAATATATATTTTAATACTGTTAATATGACTTAGCAATAGCACTGTAAAGGACTTTTATAGGGAAATGGAAATGCCTCCTGAAGATACAATTTCATTCATCTTTGGGAGAAGGTGTAACAAAAGATATTGCTGTTTAATGGATTCATTATGGTGACCTACATCAAGATACAGTGAAAAGTGCTGTTTTGCTTGCAATACGGGCAGATCATACCATACAAAATGCATCAAGAAATCAGAACAGGGTGTAAAGTACAGTGTTACAACCATACAGAAGGTGCAGAGAGAGAGAGAGAGATATCAAAATTAACATTTGAGAGGACCGTTCAAAAGTCTAATAGCAGTAGGGAAGAAGCTGTTCTTGAATCTATTTGGACATGCATTCATAAATTTATATCTTCTGTCTGATGTAAGAGGGTGGAAGAATATGACCAGGATGGGAGGTATCTTTGATCATGTTGATTGCTTTCCCGAGGCAGTGGAAAGTACAGCTGGAGTCAATGGATGGAAGACTGGATTGTGTGATGGACTAGGCTGTGTTCTCGACTCTCTGTCGTTTCTTGATGCCTTGGGAAGAGTAGTTACCATACCATGCTGTGAGGCATCCAGATAGGATGCTTTCCATAAAAATTGGGAAGAGTCATTGTGGACATGTTGAATTCCATTAGCCTCTTGAGCGAGTAGAAATGTTGTTGTGGTTTGTTGATTGTCATGTTAACGTGGGAGGTCCAGGATTATCATCACTTCCTGGAACTTGATGGTCTTCACCATTTCCACTTCAACACTATTGATTGGGAGGGGGGGGGTGTGGAGGTGTGTCATGGAGAGGTACAGCATGGAAACAGACCCTTTGGTCCGACTTATCCATGCCGACCAGATATCCCAACCCAATCTAGACCCACATGCCAGCACCCAGCCCATATCCCTCCAAGCCCTTCCTATTCATATACCCATCTAAATGCCTCTTAAATGTTGCAATTGTACCAGCCTCCACCACTTCCTCTGGTAGCTCATTCCATACACATACTACCCTCTGTGTGAAAAAGTTGCCCCTTAGGTCTCTTTTATATCTTTCCCCTCTCACCCTAAAGCTATGCCCTCTAGTTCTGGACTCCCTGACCCCAGGGAAAAGACTTTGCCTACTTACCCTATCCATGCCCCTCATAATTTTGTAAACCTCTATAAGGTCACCCCTCAGCTTCCGACGCTCCAGGGAAAACAAACTCAGCCTGTTCAGCCTCTCCCTAAATCTCAAATTCTCCATCCTTGTAAATCTTTTCTGGATCCCTTTAAGTTTCACAACATCTTTCCTATAGGAAGGAGACCAGAATTGCACACAATATTCCAACAGTGGCCTAACCAATGTCCTGTACAGCACAACAAGACCTCCCAACTCCTGTACTCAATACTCTGACCAATAAAGGAAAGCATACCAACCACCTTCTTCGCTATCGTATCTACCTGCGACTCCACTTTCAAGAAGCTATGAACCTGCACTCCAAGGTCTCTTTGTTCAGCAACACTCCCTAGGACCTTACCATTAAGTGTGTAAGTCCTGCTAAGATTTGCTTTCCCAAAATGTAGCACCTTGCATTTATCTGAATTAAACTCCACCTGCCACTTCTCAGTCCATTGGCCCATCTGGTCAAAGTCCCATTGTAATCCCAGGTAACCTTCTTCTCTGTCCACCACACTTCCAATTTTGGTGTCATCTGCAAACTTACTAACTGTACCTCTTCTGCTCGCATCCAAATCATTTATATAAATGACAAAAAGTAGAGAACCCAGCACCGATCCTTGTGGCTCTCCACTGGTCATAGGCCTCCAGTCTGAAAAACAACCCTCCACCACCACGTGTGATCTCAACTCCACTTCCTGAAGTCAATGACCAGCTTCTTTGTTCGCTAACATTAATGGAGAGATTGTTACCTTTACACCATGCTGTTAAGCATATGGTTTATATATATTTTAGCATCTTTTTTTTGAAGTTTGAATTTTAGAAGAATTGCATATGGGTGTAGTCCTTCTTTGATGAAGGGGTTTAAACATTAACCAGATCTTTCTGGAACCATGATTTGAAACTTACATAGTCCTCCTGGAGTTTTCATAGACTTTTATTTATACTAGGAGTGCTTCCAACTGGAGAGAAAACGCATCAAGCTAATTGCTTAGCAGAATTGGGGATGAGCTTTTCATTTGAATTTAGTTCAAAAGCTTTTGGATAGTTCAAAGGAGACTTGACTGAAGTCAGAAGCAAATATAGGAAAAGGAGAATGTTTCAACCAGCAAAGAAAACACATTACTTTCTTGAAAAGTGTAATTTGGGAAACCTACAGACCATGAGGGTTTGGTTGGAACTCGACAGTGTATGAAAAGATTGAGAAGGTCTAAGCTGCCACTTTTGTGAGTAGCTAAGGGAATAGGTTATGAAAGCCCAGAGAAGGTCTAAGCTGCCACTTTTGTGAGTAGCTAAGGGAATAGGTCTTACAGCTGACAGGATTGGAAATGAGAAGAGGCAGTTAAGTCAGACCTACACATTCGATAGAGAAGGAATTTGTTTGGAATTTTGAAGGGATGGTATTGGGGAATAAAACGAGGTAAAAACAATAACTGCAGATGCTGGAAGCCAGACTCTGGATCAGTGGTGCTGGAAGAGCACAGCAGTTCAGGCAGCATCCGAGGAGCTTCGAAATCGACGTTTTGGGCAAAAGCCCTTCATCAGGAATAAAACTTTATTCCTGATGAAGGGCTTTTGCCCGAAACGTCGATTTCGAAGCTCCTCGGATGCTGCCTGAACTGCTGTGCTCTTCCAGCACCACTGATCCAGGTATTGGGGAATAGATGAGTTTTTGTTCTGAAATCTTTCAAACTGTATTGTACATAAATAGGTTGGTTTATTTTGTTTTGTTTCTATTTCTTTTATGTAATGAACTTGTGTCTTAACGTTAAAATGATATTTGCAGCCTCATGCTTATGTTCCAGTAAAAGACCACCACATTAAGTTACAAGGACCAAAATATGCTCTATCAGGCTGGGATCTGACTTGTCCAGTAGCGATGTTAGTTGGAATCATAGCAATACTCTCTACAGAATACACAGAGCCAAGTCATCAAGGCCTCTTCTGCAGCCTCTCCCAAACTCTCAAGAAATTTGAAGAAGAAATTGACATTGGAATTCAGACAGTAATTTGTAAGGACAATAGTCAAGGGATTAAATTTTTATTCTGAGTCAGTAACACAGAGTAAACCCAATGTGGGTGAAAGTGCCCTGAATGGTCAGATTTGTATTCTGGGGAGTGGTTGCTAAATGGAGTCAATCCCTGCCAGAAAGAATTTTGTTTATTAAAAAGGCATTTTAAAAAAAGCATCCCTTGTGGGCGGCACGGTGGCACAGTGGTTAGCACTGCTGCCTCACAGCGCCGGAGACCCGGGTTCAATTCCCACCTCAGGTGACTGACTGTGTGGAGTTTGCACGTTCGCCCCGTGTCTCCGGTTGCTCCGGTTTCCTCCCACAGTCCAAAGATGTGCAGGTCAGGTGAATTGGCCATGCTAAATTGCCCATAGTGTTAGGTTAGGGGTATGGGTGGGTTGCGCTTCAGCGGGTCGGTGTGGACTTGTTGGGCCGAAGGGCCTGTTTCTGTAATGTAATCTAATCTAATCTAATCTTGTACCCCCACAAACATCACCTCCATTCACTTTTCATGACCCCTCCATACTCTTCATATCAATGCAGTGCCAACTAATGCAGACAGATGAAGCCTCATATATCCCAAGGCCCTTTGCAGCCCCTATGCTTATTAAGTGCCAAAACCTTTGCCAACTCATGCCCCCACTGACCATACTTTGAATTTATACTGTCCATATGCCATGATCACAGGTCATACACCCAAAACACTACGGATATTTTTAACTTTAAATTGCAAAATGTGTTTATTAAAAGAGGACTGGTACAGTCAAAAATGTTATTTAACAGGTTGCCTGGGGAGAGAGAGGCATACACATAGAATGTCACGCCGAGGCAATGGGAACTTTAGACAATAGCCCTTCAAAGAAGGAAGCGTTAAATCAATCAGTTTGGATTGTGATCTCTTGTAAGAACAAAGCATAAGTTAATTTGAGGCTGGAAGAAGGGTATCCATAAGGGAAGTGATCTGTGGTTAAATTAACCTTGTTGTGGTCAACTGACAGGGGTGGGAGAAAAAAGAACCTGCACCAGTAAAATCCTACCTCATCAGAGAGTTTAACATTTTGGAATATCCAATCTGGAACTATAACAAATTGGGAACCTCACCCAGGAAATCAGAAACAAAAACAGGAAATGCTGGGAAAACTCAGCAGGTCTGGCAGCATCTATGGAGAGAAAACAGAATTAGTGTTTCAGGTCCAATCGCCCTTCCACAGTCTTAGTAATCAAGTTGCAACGTACAAGAGAGACTGACTGAGGGACTGTGTTCCATTCCTATTGTATTTCCTAAACCTTTTCAGCTTTTTGGTTCTTACACTGCTCAAAAGAAGAAGCTGGTTAGTTGAGTATCTGGGAAGTTATTAAGATTTTTCTTTTCTTAATGTTCAAATTAGTGAGGCAACATGGTGGCTCAATGATTAGCACTGCTGCCCCATAGCACTAGGGATCCAGGTTCATTTCCAAGCTTGGGCGACTGTCTGTGTGGAGTTTGCATATACTCCCTGTGAGTTTCCTCCGGGCCATCTGGCTTCTTCTCACAGGCCAAAGGTGTACAGGTTTAGTGGATTGGACTGCTGAGTTGCCCATTGTGTCCAGGGATATGTAGGCTATTAGGATTGGCCATGGGGAATGCAGGGATAGGGTAAGGATCATGTGCATGGATGGGATACTCTTCAGTGGTTTAGTGTAGATTTGATTGGCTGAATAAATTGTTTCAACTCTGTAGGGGTTTTATAATAATACAGCAGCTTAGTAAGTTTAATAATTATGGTAAGGCAAATATGACATTTTTAAAAAGATAGAAAATTTGACTACAATAATGAAGTAGTTTATGAGAACACATTAAGGCTGGCAGGACAGATGATATTTCAAAGTTTCAGTATGTGGGAGTTCCTAACTATTAGTTTTATGCAAACATGTTCGTTGTAAATGTTGGAGTTCAAATAGTTATGTCTCAGAGTCCACGAGCTGCAGGCCGAACCACAGACAGTATGATGCATCAGGGAGGGCAAAGTTATCCTGATTCTTTGTACCAATTGGCAATCATACCTCTTGGAACTGGATTGCTCAAGTTTGGTCAGTGTTCAGGGACATGAGAATATGACTGTATATGAGACAACTGAGAAAATCCAGAGAACATGGTAGTCTTTACAATTATCCAACATGTTTGAAGTTATTTTGCCTTGTCTGGATGAGAGTGAGAGCTGCAGTGGGGTTGAGCAAACTGACATGACACCATGGTACAGGAAGCCATTCAAGACTAAGTACTAAGAGGGAATGCAGTGCTAGTAGCGGACAGTATAGGATGGATTGACACTTTTCTCTGCAGCAAAGAGCATGAGTCCACATAGTTTGTTGTTCGCCCAGTTTGAGGGGTCAAGGCCTTTGCCCAAAATGTCGATTTTCCTGCTCCTTGGATGCTGCCTGACCTGCTGTGCTTTTCCAGCACCATTCTAAGGTAGACTCTGATCTCCAGCATCTCAAGTCCTCACTTTTGCCCGGTCAGGACATCTGCTCAAGGCTAGAGAAGAACTTGCAGTGTGGGTGGGAGATTCCAGTGATTGTTGGCTGTGTGGATACTAACAACAAAGACATGACAAGGAAGGAGGTTCTACTTATTAGGTTGAGGATCAAGATACCAAATTAAGAAACAAAACCTCAATGATCATAGTCTCTACAGCTTTATGCATGCCATGTGCAAATTGCTGTTGGATAAAATGAATTAGCGAGCTGAAGGCATGGCTTAAAAATAACATGGCTGAGTCCTGATAGACTTTACCATAGGGTCTTTTAAAAATTGGCTAGTGAGTTAGTTAAAGCATTCACTTTAATTATCCAAAACTCCCTTGAATTGGAGGTAGTCTCAATGGATTGGAATGCGACAAGTATAACTCCTTTCTCCAAGAACAGAGAGAGGGAAAAAAGCAGAGAACTACAGCTTAACATCTGTTATAGGAGGAAAATGTTAAAAACTATTATTGCAGATAACTGAAACAGAGCACTTGGATAAGTACAAGATAATCGTGTAATGTGTTTTTGAAAAGGCAATCATGTTTTAGAGTTCTTATCTCTTAGAGTTCTTTAAAGAGGTAATTCCTGCTATAGTTAAAGGGGAACTAGTGAATGTGCTGGACTTAGATTTCTAGAAGGCATTTGAAAAGGTGCCACATCATAGGTTATTATGGAAAATAAAACTCATAGTGCAGCAAATAGCAGAATGTTGCCAGGAATGGAGGGTTTGAGATATAAAAATAGTCTGGGTAGGCGGGGACCTTTTTCCACAGGAGCATAGGAGGTTGAGGGGTGACCTTAGAGAAGTTTATAGAATTATGAGGGGTACAAATAACATGAATAGCAAAGGTGTTTTCCCGAGGGTGGGGGAGTTCAAAACTAGGGAGCATGTTTTTAAGATAAGAGGAGAAAGGTTTAAAAAGCATCTGAAGGTCAACTTTTTTACACAGAGAGTGGCTCATGTGTAGAATGACCTGCCAGATGAGTGATGGATGCAGGTACAATCATAACGTTTAAAAGATATGATAAGTACATGAATAGGAAAGCTTTGGTGGGATATGGGCCTAACACAGACAAGTGGGACTAGTTTAGTTTGGGAACATGTTCAACAGGGACTAGTTGGACTGAACAGTCTGTTTCTATGATGGACGACTCTATGATTCTATATTAAATACAGAGGGACCTTGACAAAGTAGATGTGAAGAAGATGTTCCCTTTTGAGGGAGAATCTACGATTAGGGATCACTGTTTAAAAATCAAGTGTTTCTCATTTAAAATTGAGATAAGGCAGTTTTTTTCTCTCTCTCTCAGATGGCCATGAGTCTTTGGAAGTATCTTCTTGAGAAGATGGTGGAAGCAGAGTCCTTGAATAGCTTTAAGACAGAAAGGATAGATTTTCAAGTATTAGTTCTTTGTATAAACAAACATTTCCTTCAATTACTTAGTCATTACAAAAACCAATACTAATTTACAGTATTCAGTCCTTTAACAAAAATTGCATTCATAGCCCCACATCAGAAGCAGATCATTCCTTTATAACTTTTGTGAGTTGTTAACTAATTCATAAACTTAAAAACCAACCTGCTGTGATAATGATACAGTGTGGTAGCAGCCAACTAGCACATAGGTCAACAAACATCTATTGAAAATGCAAGAGCTTTCTTTTTTCAACTATAGACAGGCTAATTATTTTCAAAACTTAACCATTCCTTCTGGGCTATTGGATTTCATTCCAATAATTACAGTGAATTGAGACCTTTCCCTCATATGTCCAAGTCCACCATTTCATTTTCAGGAATATAAGTTGTCTTCACTGCTTCTGTTTGAAGGCTGTTGGAATGTTGCACTATGCTTCTGCCTTGAGAACTGTAGATGTATGAACACATTCAGCTTTTTGTCTTTCCCCAACATCAGTGAAAATGGTGGATCCTGAGTTCAGACATCATTTAGACCAAGGTGCAGAATGCTTCAATTTTCCAAAATTAGCGTGAAAGTTAGATTATTCAAGGAGAGCATAATGATAGCGATTTTGGAAAGATGTTAACTGAGGCAAGAAAAGCACAAGGCATGAATTGAAGTTTACTCTTTAATTGATGTCATGTGTTTAAAGATGCAGAAATTATCTCTGTTGCTATTAGCAAACACTTAATGCATTCATATAACAATCCTATGTGTGTCAGATTATTGCAGATTTAAATCATTTAAGTTAAATGGACTAATATTTCTGCTGAATTAATAAACAGTGGAACATCATGCAAACTTGTTCTGTTTCTTGAATTGTTTCTTCTAACAAGGTATTGGTGACTGACTAAAAATCAAGTTGCCAATGTGCCTCAAGACCTTGAGAATGTTCCAACATACTCATATGTTGCAGATATAAGTGGGAAGTTTAGATAACTACTTGTCGATTTCACCTTGCCTGGGATGCAACACGATACCCTATGATAGTGGTAAGAGGTTATGATAATCGTGCAGATTTGATCTGAAATATATTCATCCTGTTTTTAAATACAGATTTATTTAGAGCTCTTCAGAGCGTTCGGAAGGAAGAGCCAGGGGTTATGGTCTGTAGTGAGGCCAGTGACAGAGGAAGAAAGAGATGGGGTCCAGCAAGCTGACTTTAGAGACTGAAGTTGGAAATTGTTGAGCAAGATTTCAAGGTTAGTAATCTCCAGATTACTCCCGGTGACTCACAGTCATGAGTACAATAGAACATAAGAACATAAGGGCTGGGAGCAGGAGTAGGCCCTCCGGCCCTTCGAGCCTGCTCCACCACTCAATAAAATCATGGCTGATCTTTTTGTGGACTCAGCTCCACTTACTCGCATTTTCACCATATCTCTTAATTCCTTTATTTTTCAAAAAAGTATCTACCTTAGCTTTAAAAGCGATTACTGAAATAGTGTCAATTACTTCCCTGGGCAAGGAGTTCCATAGATTAACAACCCTCTGGGTGAAGAAGTTCCTTCTCAGTTCAGTTCTAAACCTACTTCCTCTAATCTTGAGGCCATGCCCTCTTGTCCTTGTCTCACCCACCAGTGGAAACATCCTACCTATTTCAATTTTATCGATTCCCTTCATAATTTGATATGTTTCAATAAAATCCCCCCCTCATTCTTCTGAATTCCAATGAATATAATCCCAGTCTACTCAGTCTTTCCTCATAAGCCAACTCTGGAATCAATCTAGTGAACCTCCTCTACACCTCCTCCAGTGCCAATGCATCTTTTCTCAAGTAAGGAAACCAAAACTGCATGCAGTATTCCAGGTGTGGCCTCACTAGCATCTTGTACAACTGTAACATTACCTCTCTGCTTTTAAACTCAACCCTTTAGCAACGAAGGACAAAATTCCATTTGCCTTCCAAGTTACTTGTTGTACCTGCAGACCAACCTTCTGTGATTCATGCACAAGGACACCCAGGTCCCTCTGCAAATCAGCATGCTGCAACATTTTCCCATTCAAGAAATAATCTCCTTTGCTGTTACTCCTACCAAAATGCATGACTTCACATTTACTAACACTGTATTCATTAACCAGACCTTTACCCACTCACTCAATGTTCCGCTGCAAAGTTTCACAGTCCTCTGCAGACTTTGCTCTGCCACTCATCTTAGTGTCATCAGAAAATTTTGACACTGTACACGTGGCCCCAACTCCAAATCATCTAAATAAATTGTGAATTATTACAGTCCTAACACTGATCCCTGAGGCACACCATTAGTCACTGATTGCCAGCCAGAGTAGCACTCATTTGTCCCCGGTCTCCTCTTCCTGTCAGTCAACCAATCCTCTATCCATGCTAATGCTCTACCCCTAACACCATGCAGCCTTATCTTATGCAGCAACCTCATGTGCGGCACATTGTCAAAGGCCTTTTGGAAATCTAGGTACACTACATCCACTGGGTCCCCGTTGTCCACCTTGTTTGAAATGTCTTCATAGAATTCCAAAAGATTTGTGAAGCATGACCTGCCCTTCATGAACCCATGCTGTGTTTGTACAATGGGACAATTTCTTTCAGATTGCCCTATTTCTTCCTTGATAATAAACTCAAGCATTTTCCCCACTACAGAGATTAAGTGCACTGGTCTATAATTCCCCATCTTTTGTCTACTTCCCTTTTTAAACAGTGGTGCCACATTTACTGTTTTCCAATCTGCTGGGACTGCCCCAGAGTCCAGCAAATTTTGAAAAATTATCACCCACCTGCTATTTCTCCAGCTATCTCTTTTAGTCCCCAGGGATTCATTCCAATTTGAGCCAAGAGTCTTATCTATCCTTAGCTCCATTATCTTACCCAACACTAACTCTTCTATAATAATAATTGTTTCCAGTTCCTCATCTACCTTCGTCTCTTTGTCACTTACTGGCATGTTATTAGTATCCTCCACTGTGAAGACTGATGCAGAGTACCTGCTCAATGCTTCAGCCATTTCATCATAACTAAATGCCCCTTCTCATCCTCTAAAGGACCAACATTTACTTTAGCCACTCTTTTTCATTTTATATATTTGTAGAAACTTTTGCTATTTGTCTTTATATTCTGTGCTACATTTTTTCTCGTACTCTATCTTACTTTTCTTTATAGCTTTTTTTTGTGGCTTTCTATTGACATTTAAACTTTTCCCATTGTTATAGGTTCCTGCTGTTTTTGGCCACTTTGAATGGTTCTCTTTCACTTTGGTAGCCTGCCTTATTTCCTTACACACCCATGGCAGATTACCCCATTTCCTACAGTCCTTCCTTCTCACTGGAATATATTTTTGCTGAACTCTTTGAAACATTTCTTTGAAGGTACTCCACTGCTTGTCATAAAGTCTCTCTTTCCAGTCTACATTAGCCAGGTCCTCCCTCATTCTATCATAATCCTCCTTATTCAAGCACAGGACCCTGGTATTGGATTTTATCTTCGCACTATCCAGCTGGATTTTAAATTCAACCATATTATGATCACTCCTTCCAAGAGGATCCCTGACTATGATGTCATTAATTATTCCTGTCTCATTACACAAGATCAGATCTCAGATAGCTTGCTCCCTCATCGGTTCCATTACATACTGTTAGAAAGCTATCATGGATACACTCAACGGTCTCCTCCTCAAGGCTACCCTGACCGAACTGATTCGACCAATCTACATGCAGATTAAAATCCCCCATGATAATAGCCATACCATTTTTGCAGGCATTAGTTATTTCTTTGGTTATTGCCCACTTCAATGTAATGTGATTATTTGGTGGCCTATAGACTATACCTATCAGTGAATCTTTATTCTTTGAATTCCTAATTTCCACCCAAATCGATTCGACCTCATGCTCCATGGAACCGATGTCAGCTCTCAGCACTGCTCTGAAGTCGTCCTTGAATATCAGAGCTACACCACCTCCCTTACCTTGCTGTCTGTCCTTCCAAATAGTCTGGTACACCTGGATACTTAATTCTCAGTCATGACCATTCTGCAACCATGTATCCATGATGGTTACCAAATCATATTCATTCACAATGATTTATGCCGTTAACTCATCAACTTTGTTACGAATGCTACAAGTATTCAGGTAAAGTGCCTTTCTTTTAATTTTCTTACCATCATGATTCACAACACCTCTAACATCTCCTGAGTTATCCTTCATTTTTGGTTCTTTCATAGTCTGCCCTGAACTTAAACCATCCTGCATACATACTAACCTGCTGCTTACCTTTTCATTTATCACCATAGTTTCTGTTGCTTTCCCTTTCCCTTCCCTCTCCCCCTGACTCACAAGTTTAAAGTCCTGGTGACCACCTTATTTATCCTTTTCGCTAGAACACTGGTTCCAAATTGGTTCAGGTGGAGACAATCTTATCAGTATAGATCTCCCGTTCCAAAACTGATGCCAATGCCCCATGAAATGGAACCCCTCTTTCCAACATCATTCCCTAGCTACATGTTTACTTTCTTAATTTTCTTGTCCCTAAGTCAATTTGCACATGGCTCAGGCAGTAATCCAAAGATTATGACTCTTAAGGATCCTTGAGTAGGACAAAGCAACTGAATGTGTAGCTGGAGAGATGGTGGAGGAGGGTGGACTTTAGATTCCTGAGGCACTGGGAGTGTTACTGAGAGGTAGGATGTATACAAGATGGATGGCTTCCATCTGGACAGGAATGGAACCAACATCCTTGCAAAGTGGCTTGCTAGCTGATGCTCTTGGTGTTGATATAACCTGAATTAGATTAGGATTCTGACAAACAATTCAGAGCGGAGAGAAGCTGCAATGGAACTCGAAGAAGGTGAGTCCAAAACTAGAGGAAACATAGACTAGATAAGAAAGAAGTGAGTTTAGCAAAGGTAAATGGAATACAATTGTAAAGAGTCTAACAAATAAGACAGAGAAGCTGAGTATGCATGTTATGCATGTGGGATTATGAGAGCTATGACAGATGTTTGGCTGAAAGATGCGCAAGGTTGGCAGCTCAACATTCCTGATCATAAGATATTCAGGTAAGATCAAGGCGGGGGGTTAAAGCAAGGTGGGTGGTCACAATATTGATCATGGAATCGATCATAGCAGCAAAATACTTAAAAGACATCCAGAATAACTTTTTAATCCAGTATATACAATTCCCAATAAGGGAGGAACGGTTCTGGACCTAATATTTGCATATGAGCCAAAAAAGATAGAAGGCAAATCATTAGTAGAGGAATTTGAAGTATTCTTGCGAGTAATGCATTTGCTATGGTATACGTGGACTTTAGCAAGGCTTTTGGTCAAGTTGCAGATTAACCAGATCAGCAAGAGCCCATGGGAATCAAGGAAAAGTGGCACATTGGATCCAAAGGTGGTTGAGAGGCAGGAAGCAGAAGGTGGTTTTTCAGGAATGTTTCTGTGACTGGAAGTCTGTTTCCAGTGGGTTTCTGCAGGGCTCAGTGCTGGGGCTCTTGCTGTTCATGTTGTACAGTAGTAATTTGGACTTGAATACAGGGCGTATAATCGAAATATTTGTGAATGACATGAAAATTGTGGGTTGGTAAGGAATTAGGATAGCTGTAAATTGAAGGAGGATATCAACAGACCTATTAGGAGTGGCAAATGGAATCCATCTGGGAAAAGTGTGAGGTAATACACTTAAGGAGCAGTAACAAGACAAAGGAATATACGATGAATTGTGTTCCCCTGGAAAGTACAAAACATCAAAGGGACCTTGCTGTGGATATCTACTGATCCTGGAAGATAGCAGGGCAGGTATGTAAGGCTGTTAAGAAGGCAAATGGGATATCTACCTGTAATAGCTGAGATGTAGAACATAAAAGCAGGGAGGGTGTATTGAATGGGCTGAAGTGCTACCACTGCTAATGATATTCAACAGCTATATGACCTTGAACTAATCCTGTGAACATTCCTGTCCGTGCCAAAGATGGCATAATCAATGTTGCTTTCTGTACTTGCTCAGCTGGCTTTCAGTGTAACTGGCTGCTTGTTACACTGTATAAGAGAGAGAGTTTCGTTCTGAGGTTTTGGACTTCACCTCAGCTCGGGATCGTGAGCGGTGTCAGGAACAAGCCGAAGCCTCCAGAGCAACCTTCGATTGACAGGTCTCTAACAGACAGGCTAATCGCTTTCTTTTCCTTCCTTATTGTCTTTATTTATTGCTTAATAAATGTTCATATTTAAGCAAATTGCTATTGCTGAGTCATCTCTTAACTACATTAAACAGATCTGAAAAGAACTGTTTGGACATACTCTGTGATCCAAGACAGAGATTGTGTTGGAATTTTATAAAATGCTTGTTAAGTCACAGCTGGAGTACTGTAAGCCGTGCTGGGTATCACATTACAGAGAGGATGCAATTGCACTCTAGAGGGTGAAGAGGAGATTTCACAAGATGTTGAGTGGGCTGGAGGGTCTGAGCTATAAGTAAAGTTTGGATAGGCTGGGGTTGTTTTCCTTGGAGCAATGAAGGTTAGTCATAGCCCTGACAGAGCTGTATAAAATTATAAAAGGCAAAGATTTTAATGCATTAGCAGAGAGGACCATAACCAGGACACATAGATTTCAGATAAGTGATAGAAAACTAAGAGGAGAATTATGGGAGATTTTTTTCACACAGAGGGTGTAAAGAGTCTAGAATTCATTGCCTGAAAGTGTGTTTGAGGCAGAAATATTTAAGCAGAGTTTAGATATTCACTTGCATTACCATCGCCTCCAGGGTTAGGGACAAAGAGCTAGAAAATGTTACAGTATTGTCATATTTTTCTGTCCAGCGTTGATATGATGGGTTAATTAACCACCTTCTGCACTGCAAATGCCAGTGAGTCTATGACCTTGGCCTAGAAGGTTTAAAGTCTGCTCAGGATTATAGTCAAAGTAAATCACCTTTGTTAAAGCTTAGCACCTTCTTGACAATGCACATCCCCAAAGCTGTTCATCACCATCACCCACACCCTCAGAATGTTAATCTCCCTCTGATAATATTCACTTTCCTCTCCTGATGGTGTCCAACCTCCCTTTGAACACTGGTCACCCACTTAGCTCCCTCCCCACCCACAATATTCATCTCCCTCCCATCAATATTCATCCTCCCCAGGCAATGTTCATCATCTCCCTCTTGGCAGGATCAACATTTGGGGTGTTGTTTGGAGGGAGGGAAAATGAGCACTGCTTGGGTTGTGAATGGTGAGAATTGTCAGCCCAGAAGGTAAAACCTGTGTAGAATAAAAATAATTGGAATGAGTATACTGGTCATGTTGCAGCTTCATGTTGAGTTATGCAAGATCAATCTGAGTCATTCACCCAGTTTACTGTTTTTACCCTCTGGGAGTGGCCTTGGCAGGAGATAATGAGCAATGTTCAGGGTGAGGAAGTGTGAATTGTTCAGGGTTAAAGGAGGGTGAGTACAGACTAGAGTGGTGCTGAAAAAGCACCGCAGGTCAGGCAGCATCCGAGGAGCAGAAAAATTGACTTTTCGGGCAAAAGCCGTACATCAGGAATGAGGCCATTATGAAGGGCTTTTGCCCAAAACATCGATTTTCCTGCTCCTCGGATGCTGCCTGACTTGCTATGCTCTTCCAGCACCACCCTAATCTAGACTCTGATCTTCAGCATCTGCAGTCCTCGCTTTCGCCTAGGAGGGTGATTACAGTCAGGGATAAGTGTGGGTGATTACAGTCAGGGATAAGTGTGGGTGATTACAGTCAGGGCATAAGGGAGCAAAGGTCAATGAGTACTGTTGGAGATGTGAGGGAATATGCAATGTCAGGGATGAGCAAATTGGGGGGTTGAGCAGTGTCAAGAGTGAACAAATGAACATTACTGAGGGTAGGCATTGTGGGCAGTGTGGGGGACCGTGCATTGTCGAGGAAGAGGGAATAGAGGAAGTGAGTCTTGTCTAGGATTACAAATCTATTTAAAAACTCTGCAGTTCAATTACCAAAGACAGAAATTAAATGAATGTGTCTTCAGTCGATAAAGAAAAAGAGAATGTAGCTCCATTATTGCCACATTTCAGCACTTGGCTACTTGGACTACGCTCATCTCTTGATTCTAACAGGAAATTACTGGAAGTGTGAGCTGATAATAGCACAGTGAGGACAACACAGTACCTTATCTCCTTAACTGAAGAAATTTAAGAATTATGAATGAAACAGAGAATTCACAGAGAAGGTTTACTTGGAGACAACAAATTTGAGTTGAATCAGATGCATAACAACACAAAAAGTAAGGGCAAGAAACATTGAATAGGAGAGAACCACAAAAGTTTTGGAAAATAGATAAAAACTTGCAACATTCTTAGTTGTTTAATAGTTTTAACTTGTAAGAATTGACTGCATGCAGGCATGAAACCCAACAGCTTAAATAGTTCCCTTTCTAGGCTGGTGTAAGTTGGCATGGCAGGTACAATTATCCAATTATCGCTTTGTGAGAAAGGTATTTACATGGTGAATATGAATCCTAACTTACTGCAGACAGTTAAATGGAGAATATTCACATGTAGATCCAATAAGTTCTTATAAGTAACAGGGAGGTTGAAGGCAAGCTGCTGTTCGATCAGATTAAATACCCTACAATATGGAAACAGGCCCTTCGGCCCATCAAGTCCACACTGACCTTCTGAAGACCAACCTCTAATGCACCTGGTCTGCACATTGTCACATTGCAGGAGGAAACCAGACCATCCAAAGGAAATCCAAAGAGACACAAGGAGAACTTGCAAACACCTCACAGACAATCACCCAAGGCAGGAATTGAACTTGGGTCCCTAGCAATGCGAGTCACCATGCCACCCAAAAAGGATGAAACAAAAGCATAGTAGCATTGACTCGCAGGTCATGGAAATCAGCAGTTTTTGTCTTCACCTGGAATTAATCAGTTGGGCCATTAATTATTTTGTGAGTCAGGAACTTTTGGTTATTTGCCCCAAAAAAATTAGTCCTAAATTTTACATCAACAGTATTCGGAGATTATTACGACTAAACCAAGCTCTTAAAGTCAAATGCTAAAGATCTACTTTTGAGGTAAATTGAACTTGGTTCAGAAGATTCGATCAGTTAAAAATGTTCACTACAGCTTCCTTCCTGGTACACATGACACACGCACTGTTAATAGAAGCTTGTCAGCATTGCTGATGTTCTCTGATGCTTTGTATATTCAGAGCCTTTGAATGAAGGTGAGCTATCACAAGTGAAAAGCTATTTTCTCTGGGAGCATTAACATTTGAAAAGCATAAGCATTCTTTTCAATCTATAAATCATCCAGCATAAATCACTTCCTGATTACATTACAACTACCTTGTCATCAGAATGCAGTATCTTGTCTTCATGATCATAGCTACAGAATTTGCAGCAATAACTGCTCTTCCCATATTTACACCAGCATTGCCAGATCTATCCTTAGTCCCTCCTTTCCCTTATTTATTTACTGTCTCTCAGCAGCATTATCCACGAGCATGGAGCAACCTTCCATGTGGCAAACTATTGACACCCAGCTCTAATTCTCTGCCATTTTTCAGGATTAATCAAATGCATCTGTACTGTCAGACCATCCCTCACATATTCATTCTTGCACAAGTCACAATATTCTTCAGCAAAGCTTTTGAAAAGACTAAACCTGTTTCTTTTGATCCCCAACAAGAATTCTCTCCCCTACCAACAAATCAATTTGCCTTTCATGTCACAGTTTCAACTTAAATCAGACTGTTCATAGCTCAGTGCATTTTTCTGGCTATAAGCTAAACTTCTGATCCTATATGCTCTGTATGAAAAAGACTACCCACTTCTAACTTTGTAAGGTCACTTGCTTCTGCTTCACCATTGCAATCCTCATCAATATTTCTGTCACTTAAAGATCCTATTACCCCAATGCTCTCCTGTCCAGCCCAGTTACAGGACAAAGATCCTGATGCATGCTTTACATGATTGGGAACTATCCATTCCAGAGTAAGGGATCTTTAGAAAGGACAAAGAAGTTGATGTAGACAGGTGCTTTGCCATTTAAACACAGTAGGAAGATTTCTAATAAAGATGATGAGATAGTAGATGGATAGAGTTAGGGCACAGCAGACATTGGAAGATACTGGTTGTTCTTCACAACTCCTGACAGTAATGGTGATGTTTATATGTACAGAAAACAGAGAAGAATGTTAATGCAAAGCTATGTTCATCATGAGAGAATTTCACTTTCACATAGATTGGGAAACATGTAACCAGTACAACAGTAAAGGGAATGACTTTTTAGATGCTATTGAGATCCACGTTGTAGCACTATTCAGACTTTTAGGTCATCGGTTAGCAGAGCTTGCTGGTTGGTCCTTAATCCAACCATCCCCATTCAGGTTTGATCCAATGTCTAGATCCAGGCCTTTGGGCGTCATACTCTCAAGTTAATAGATTCTGCAGAAAGATGCAATTGGAATAGGAGAGGGATGTTTCAATGATAATAACATTACAACTCAGCAATTACTACAATAAGTGAATGTTAAGTCTTTATTTTGTTTTCTATTTGTGAAACAGGTCCTCACCAAAAAAAACAACACAACGTTTAAGCAGTTCAGAAGAGGACATGGCTTTGAACAGGTCCAAAAATCACACACAGCAATAGGTTCATTAACTCCATAGATGGAATGTTCTTTTGAGAGAACCATTTAACCCTTAACATTCCTCACATTATACTTGGAAGTAATGCAGGCAATCTCAGCTCTGGGGAATTCACATCTCCATCTGTATCTTACAGTGTACACCAGGTACTCATGTACTGTGCTACTGTCTCTGAATTCTTCTCTCCTGCTGGAGGAGAATAGGCAAAATAAATACAGACGTGTCCATTTGTGGATCGAAAGGGCGGTGACTACATAAGGCTCCTCATCCACTTCAAACAACAGACCACAGAGCTGGCAGGAGATGAAGGGGGATATGTGCTTACTGATGGGGATATGTAGGGATATGTGAGGGCATATATGGGGATATAGGGAGATTGGATATCAACAGCCAGCTAGTGTGAAAACCTTCAGTTATTCCCAGTTGCATATGCAGCAGCAATCTTGGATGGTTCATGGTTTCTGATAGGACTAAATCTTCTCATTTTACTTTTCAGCCTCCAGATCCCATTCCCCAAACCCAGACAAAGAGGTTTATTGTTGAGAGTGTGGTGCTGAAAAAGCACAGCAGGTCAGGCAGCATCTGAGGAGCAGGAGAATTGACATTTCGGGCAAAAGCCCTTCAGCGATCGTTCCTGATTAAGTGCTTTTGCCTGAAACATCAATTCTCCTGCTCCTTGGATGCTGCCTGACCTGCTGTGCTTTTCCATAATCACATTCTCGACTCTAATCTCCAGCATCTGCAGGCCTCACTTTGGCCAAAGAAGCTTATTGTCCCAGGCATCGTCAGCTTTTTCATCATGCCCCCATCTTCCAAAGGGGTGAGGGAGATACCATTAGGCACTGACTGTGAGGGAATGGAACATTGGCACCAGGGACTCATGTCAGGACCCTTCTGAAGTGCCCTGCAACACCAAGGTCCAATCACGATGCAGTGGCAGTAAATGAAAACAACATTGAAGTCCTTCTTGGCTATTGTCCTACTAAACAACCCTCAGTACTATATTACTTTAGTCCATTTTAATCTGTTAATATATCTGACTGTTCATGTTTTCCTTGTAGAATGCTTTGAGGGGCAATAATGACCCTGGATACTTGTGTGAGCAGCAGTGTAAAGAGCATTGAATCTCTCATTCATTGCTATCCTCTGAGAGAAACATAACTTCCGAAAAGTGGGAAGTTAAAGATACATGCTTCATGTTATGACAGTCAGTTAGCATTTTTCTACCACTCCATGAGTGTTGATACCCCTTTCAAATACAGGCTTGAAGCATGGTCTTCATTTAAGTTTGCAGATTGCCATTCTGATCCCCTGGCCAGGAAGCTGAACAAGAGATTGTTGGTGCAAAGGGAGCCAATTCAATTACAATCATTGACAATCACAGTATCTTAATGTTTGACATTTACAAAGCAAGCCTTTCCTTGAGGGAAGAAACAGCTCTGTACCACAATTAGTTAATGCCTCTGATTGTCCACATATGTTAATGCAAAGAAATTTGCCTCAAATCAAGCTGCTGTCAGGCTATCACGAGCCTGTCTGCTTCATTTCAGTATTGCATTGGTTTCCTCAGCATTTCCGTTGATCTCCCCTCTTCCTTATCTGAGGAGGCATACGGCTGGTCCAGCTTCCTCATCTTCTAAGTTCTCAATCTTGCCAATTGAATTAAGTTGTGTGGGATGCAGCAAACAATCACTACCCTGTCCACCAAGTGCTAAAGAGCTTTCCCCTGAGCATTTCAGATACCAGAAGCATATCTTCAGAAGATAAATTGTCTGTTCAGTGATTAACATTGGTGGGTGTATCGCAGTCTGAGGGTTGTACACAGGGCTCATTAAGCATGATTCTGGAGTATTCCTTGTCACTCATAAGTCAATCTTGGAGATGATGCAGAATTGTAAACATGCAGGAGTCTGGCAGTTAGGAACCTCAGGAGGCTCAGGAAATTTGACACATCCACAAGGATTCTGATCAATTTTTATAGGTGCACCACAGAAAGCATCCTTTCTGAATGGATAACAGTGTGGTTTGACAACTGCTCTTTCCAAGACCACTAGAAACTACAGAGAGTCATGAAGATAGCCCAGTCCATCACACAAACCAGCCATTAACTCTATCAATACTTCCTGCCACCTCAGGAAAGTGACCGATATAATCAAAGACCCCTCTCACCCTGGTTATACTGTCTTCCATCCTGTTTTGTTGGAGGTTTGTCTACGCATATGAATAGATTCAAGAACAGCTTCATTGTTGTCAGATTCTTGAACGGACCTCTCAGTTAATGCAGATCTTTCTTTCTGCATCTTTGCTGTGGTTGTAACACTGTATTCTATACTCTGTTCTGCTACCCTGATGCACTTTATTACAGTCTGTCTGTATAACACACAAAACAACACTTCTCACTGTATGTCAATACATGTGACCACAGTAAGTCAATCAATAAATCAATTAGTTGTGCAAAATGTAAATATCATCACAGTAACCTAGATAGTAGAGTGCACACCGATAGAAATTATTGCTTGTGGTCATAAATGAGCTGGACCTTGAGGAGTGAAATCCCTCTCCGTTCATGCGTAATGATGCTGTAGAGTTTGAGTGCACCATATGTGTCACTGCTGGCCCCTTGTACCTGAGGGAAACCAGTGATGGCTGCTAATCCCACAGCTCAGGGAAGTTCACTGTCTTGGCCTATGCTGAATTGGACAAATTGCCCTCCCAAATGTGCATTCATGAGTTCACTAATGTCCTTCATACAAAAGCATTACAGTGCTGCTGTGATCTTCAGTGCTGCAAACAGTTGTGCTGCCTCCCAAGCTGTATATTTACAAAATAAATGACAGAAAGAGCTGGAGAAACTCAGCAGGTTTGGCAGCATCTGTAGAGAGAGAGAAAAACAGAGTTAATATTTCAAGTTTGATATGGCTATTCTTCAGAACTGATCTTATGAACTGTGTGCTTGCTAATGTAATGTTTGTACATAAACTAGCTCCTAGTTTCTGTGGTGCAAGAAATAATACATGTCGTCATGTTTGGATTTTGGAACACATATGGTTCCCATTTTTGAATAACAAAGTTGTGTCAGTGAATGTAATTCAAGCAAGTTATGTTGTTAATGAATACTCATGCCATGCTGATAAATGTTAAAGAGCTGCCTGGACCATGAGGATTGGTAAAGTCAACCAGTCTGAAAGTTTCTGAGAATTTAAAAGCAAAATTATAATCTGCTGTTGGACAAGTGAAGTTTTACCTTACTGCCTCATAACATTCCCCTGCCTGCCTGTCAGAACTTTCTCGGAGACCCTGGAAAAGTTTGCTGCATGTGTAAAGATGCCCTTCAAACAGTTTATACTATGTTTGGAAGGATAGCAACTGTATGATTGGCTGCTAGGTAACAAAACTGCTTGAGGGTATGACAGTTTGGCCAGAAGCTATCATACTTCCACAGTAAAAAGAAACCTCAAACCTGAAAAAAGCCAATTAGTTTACCTGTATCAGTTGCAGTGAGCTGTGATTCTTAATCAACAAGTCAGACACTTCATAAGTGTGAACTAGTTATTCTGTGCCTCATGAAAACAAACAAAAGTAACTGAAGAAAGAAGAATGAGGAGCAGCAATTCAAAAAGATCATGAAGCCTGGTTTCTCTGCAGTGTCCCAAGAAGAAAGTTCGGGGATCCTGTTTGGGGCTCCTCTTTCCTAAGAGTGCCTGCTGGGATCACCCTGTTTCCCTGGCATGAAGTAGAGGTGTCTCATCTTCTTCTTGCCTTACCACTAATTCTAAGAGAGTGCTGAACCTGAGTCTCCATGACGATTGCCAACCTCTTCATAGACACAGCCAGATGCATTCAGTTCAGAGCCTCTCATTGTGGACTGTCTCATTCGTCTTACTGACTGCCTGATATTCCTGTGAGTATCTATGCATTTTGGCAAAATCATTAAATGGTGAGACCATGTAAACAACTTCTGCCAGGGACTAACCTGTGATTTTGGCCATTCTCTGAATGCTGGAGACCTGGGGACTTTCTTTCTCGACAAGCACAGAGACATGTTGGTGTTTTTCCAGCACTACATTTTTCAACTCTGGTCTCCACCATCTGCAGTCCTCACTTTCTCCAAGCACAGAGACATGTTGGTGAAGCGCTCACCAGATTGTGAGCTACACAAAGAGCATCCACTGAGGTGGAAGTTTTGAACTGATGAGAGGTGCAGGTGAATACTAATGGCTTCTACTTCAGAGATGAATCAGAGGGTCTTCAGCTACTTTGGGATGGAGGTTCGCTGGGTGCTGCTAAGTCAGTTCTGAAAAACACTCGTACTGATCTCAACCTGTACTCTGCTTTTCTCTCTCTCCACAGATACTGCCAGGCACATTGAGTTTCTCCAGCATTCTCTGTGTTTTGTTTTTAATCAAAGGTAGTCTGATTTCTTTAGTTGGAGGTCTTGGGGAGATTTTGTCTCTTGACCCCAGTGGTCATAGAAGTGTCAGAGTGAATACTGAGATGATGGATGAACATAGTAGTCCATTTCTATTCTGTTCGTTGGAGAGTAGGAGGTTGATGGCTGACCTTATAGAGGTTTATAAAATACAGGAGGTTAAGATAGGGTAAATGGTAGGTGTCTTTTCCCTAGTTGGGTGATTTCAAGACTAAGCACAACATTATTGAGGTGAGAGGAGAAATATTTAAAAACAAACATGAGGCACAAATCTTTTACATAGACGGTGCCTCGCATGGAGAAAGAACTTCCTGAAGATGTGCTGGATGTGGGCATAGTTACAACGTTTAAAAGACATTTGGTAAATACATGAATGGGAAAGATTTTGAGGGATATGGGCCAGGGGCAGGCAGATGGAGCTAGTTTAGTTTGGGATTATGTTAGGCATGGCCTGATTGGACTGAATGGTCTGTTTCCATGCTGTATAACTCTATGACTCTAGGTCAGTGAATCCTGTGGACGGAGACCACCTTCCCAGTCTTTCTTTCCATCCATACCATTCATGTAGTTTTGTCTCTGCGTGTATGTGTGTGGTGAGAGAGTTTCATCATGTGGAAGTTTTAACTCTTAGTAAAATGTCAATGGTTAATAATTGCTCATTTGTAGCAAGAATCTATTTATTTGTAATAAATAACAGTCATTGTTACATAGAGAAACCTGATCTCGGTCTTCTGTCAACTTGGCTCTGAAAGACAAGGGAAATTTGGGAATTGTGAGGTCTATTCTGAAATCTTTTACTTTTTGATGATGCCAAAAATAATGAGACATAGTTTCCAGTGTGTTACGAAGAAGGCACAATAAATTCCAAGTGATCAATGAGCTCACATATACACTGCATGCTGGAACTATGCGCAGCACTGACTCTGCTTGGTCAAAATATGGCCTACCCTGAAATGTTTTGAGATCGGAGCTATAATCTGCTGATTAAATGGTCAGTAATTAGGGGTCACAATTTCAAGATAGTCAGCGAGAGAGCTAAGAGTGAGATGAGGAGAAACCACAATACTGAGAGAGTTATTAGGATTTGGAATGCACTGCCTGGGAGAGGGATGGGGACAGATTCCATGGGAGGTTTCAAAAGAGAGTTGGATATATATATATGAAAGTGATTAATTTAGGGGGGCTATGGAGATAGGGCTGAAGAATGTGATTAGGTAGGTAACTCTTTCAAGAGCCAGTACTGACACGATGACTCAAATGGCCTCTTTCTCCACTGTTAAAATAATATGATTGATTACTTACGATGAATGAATGAATGAATCATAATTATCTTGACATGGTAAAAATAAGCAAAGCACTTTGGTTTTTGATTATGACAGTGAGAACTATATCATGCGATTGCTATAGGTGCACATGATTTCAATCTCTACCACTGATGGAGATATTTCTGTAGGTCAGTCGGCTTTCAGATGTACTCAGTGCTGACACCAGCCTGAGGTTCTCAAATGTAATATAAAGTAGCACATGTTGGATCTGTACAATTAATATCAATTGCTGTTTATGAGAAAGTGCTAAATTGTAATTATAGTCAGGAGGTCATGAAGAGAATGGAAAAGATTTGGATAAATCCCAGGGACTGAAAAGCTGAACATTCGCTAGTGTCTAAGTGTTTAAATCAATCCATGAATGTAAGCAGCACCTGCTCATATAATTATCAATTCATCAATTAAAATATTTATACTTTTTGGTCAGACAGACAGAAGATATTTCCTTGCATATCTTTTATTGTGTTAATGACAATTATCATTTAGAATAGTGTTCTTAAATAGATTTCCACCAATGGTGTCTGGCAGACTGATTAATATATTCTATCGGGAAATTTTTAAGTTATATTGAAGATGCATTAGTGAATCACGAGTAAGATTTGAATAACAATTTTTGCTCACATTGTCTACATGCTAAAAATATAGCATTTGAACCTCATGCAAAGACACTTGGTCTGGAAATAACTTACATACGTTATCCCTTAAAGATGAACATTTTGGCAAGATAACATTGTGACTCTGTTATGAATGGTTTCTCTGCAGTTGACGAGAGTTCAAGATGTGCAAAATATTTTCACCTTTTGGGTGTTAATTGTTGTGGAAGGAATGACAAAAGAGCAACTGGAGAATTAAAGATTTTATTTTGCCCATTCTTGTAAGTGCTGAGACGAGTAATCCAGAGTGTCAGACTGGCTATATACTGTGAAATACCTTTAACCGCAGGGTCACAAATTTTTAGTGAAGATCAAGATAACTACTGAAATACAGTCACTAACAGGACAATTACTGTTGTAAAATATTATCATTTTCCCTCAATCCTGGGGCACAAAAGCCAGGAAGAATGAAAATGGTCAGACATTGTTGGGGCTCACCATTTAGCAATTAACTGGAAATTTTAAAGTTTTACAGAGAATCCGTAGCTTCAATAGAAACACAGGCCAGATCAAATAATATTTCTCACCTCCTGCTTTATTTCTTAAGAATACAGTGCACAGTTCTGGTCTCCATTCTACAAAACTGCCAAATAAATACTGATGGAAGTGCAAATAAGATTTTTAAGGATAGCACCAGAGCTAAGAGATTACAATGATCAGGAAAGATTTGAAAGGTTAGAGCATTTTATCTATAGATGAGAGAAGACTTGGAGGTGACCTAATTTGCTCTTTAAAATAGTGACTGAGCTGGTCAAGTTAGGTGAAGAGGGAATGCTGTCCCCAGGAAATAGCAAGCTGTGATCTGTGTTTAAGTTTTGGAATGAAGGATAGTAGATTGTGGAATTCTCCAAGGGTCAGAAACTGGGATCACTTTTTGGTTTGATTCATTTGAATGAGTTGACAATTTGAATATGGAATAAAATTTCAAACTTTTCTGATGATAACAAATTGGTTGAATGGCAAATAGCAAAAATAATACAAATTGACTGCAAAAGGACATCAATTGGCTTTCAGAACAAGCAGCCAAGGGGCAAATTGGATTTAATGAAGATGGATGTGAGGTGTTGCATTTAGGCAGGAGTGAGTGAAGAAAACTGCTGGTTCAGAAGAGAATGCAGGACAAAGGGATTCGTGGTTCATGTGAATAGATTTTCACAGGCAGCGGAATGATTTGAGAGAATAATTAGTCTGATAAATAGAAGCATTCGGACAAAAGCAGAGCAGTTATATTGTATCTTCGCAATTCTCTAGCTAGGCCAAGGCTATTATTCTAGGAGAAAATGAGGACTACAGATGCTGGAGATCAGAGTCGAGAGTGTGGTGCTTAAAAAGCACAGAAGGTCAAGCAGCATCTGAGGAGCAGGAAAATCGATGTTTTGGGCATAAGCCCTTCAACAAGAGTTCCTGATGAAGGCTTTTGCCCGAAATATTGATTCTCCTGCTCTCCGGATGCTGCCTGACCTGATGAGCTTTTCCAGCACCATACTCTTGACTAAGATTATTATTCTACCTCCCATGTATCTAGGAATCAGTGGATAATTATGGAAATCCTTCTATTATCTCCATCCCACTTCCTTTAGAGACCTGGGATGCAATAATCAGGACCAAGTCACTTTACCACTTCAGAAAGGAGGGTCTTTGAGAGGGTGATGAGGAGATTTGACTGGTTTCTGAGGTGATGGATTTTGGCTACCATGTTAGTTTGGAGAAGCTATGATTCCTCAGAGCCAAGAAGATTGTGATGGAGATCTGATAGAGATGCATCAGGTTATGACAAGCTTAAGTAATGTCTTTCTATTGCCTGATGCTACAAGGCAGCACAGATCGAAGGTTTTGGGCAAGAGGTAGATGGAAGATGTGAGGAAGATTAGTTTTTCTGCAATGAGTTGTAATGATCTGGAACTTACTGGCTCTGAGCATGGTAGAAGTAGAATTGATCAATGATTCAAAGATAAATTGCATAGACATGAGGAAAGTTAACACATAAGATTAGGAGCATTTAGCAGAGGGATAGGATTGATTGGATTGCTTTACAGAGATTTAACATGGTCTCAAAAGCTGCATTCCTTTTATGTGTATTGTATTAACTCCATGGTTTAAGTTATACTTTGCTCAAAGGAAGTTGAACATGTTTGTTAGAGGTTCATCACCTGAACTACAGAACATCACTGCAGGGGTTTGTCAGGTACTGAGCTAAACACATTTAGTTGCTTCATCAATGATCTTTTCTCCAACATAAGATGACAGATAGGGATGCTGACTGATGATTGCACAGAAAGACCTGGATAACATTCAGTATAGGGCTCATTGTGGCAAATATCATTAATGATGGACAACTGTAAAACAATAACCACAACAAGATGAAATATAGCCATCTCTCCTTGATGTTCAATGGCATTGCCATTGCCAGATCCTTCACAATCATACAAGACATGGAGTTGTGGAGTACTGGCTTAATACCTTTAGACTCAGAACAGCTACTGAACATGAGCCCCCAAAAGGAACAATGTCATCGTGATGTCAGATCACGTGAAACTGGGTCCTCCATCAGTAGGTCCATAATGATGTCCTACCTTGCCAGCTTCTATATAATTCAATATTCAATAATTCTCACTCATTAATGCTCACTCACATTAATGTCGAAATGACCTTACCATCTATGTTTTCACACAGTGAATAGTTAGGATCGGGAATGCACTGACTGAAATTGTGTTGGAGGCGGATCTGATTGTGGTTTTCAAAAAACATTTGGATAAGTATCTGAAGAGGATAACCAGGCCTTATGGAGAATACAATTACTTTATCCCATAAACTATAACTTTTCTATGTTTCTATGATATACACATCTTGTCATAGATGCACCATTAGCTTTGAGAATACAACTAAAATCTAACAGCCAGACTTAGCTTTTTACTCATCTTTGATTTTTTTTTACCACTTCTAGGTGTTTTGTTCTCAGCACTAAGTCTTAAGAAGGATATAATATGTTGGAGGGGGTGCAATAAAGCTTCACTAGATTATTATCTGAACCCTAGGTTGCCTGAACTAGGCTTGTATTGCTTCAAGTATACAAGATGAGGCACTGATCTAATTGATACCTTTCTTTAAGATGATTAAAGGTAAAGGAGTTAAAGAGAAGCAATTCCAGAACATGGAGGAATAAGTTTAAAGGTAGAACTAGGCAGTTCAGCAATATTATCAGGAAGCACTTCTTCCACGAAAAAAAACTGTTGAGTTAAGGTCAATTTATCTGTTCAGAATATAGATTGATGTATTTTTGTTACGGATGGGTATTAAAGGATATACAACCAAGGCAACAGAGGGATTTAAGATACTGATCAGCCAGGATCTAACATAATGGCAGTACAGACATGAGGGTTTGAATGGCCGACACCTGCTTCTATGATCCTCTCTTTGTTCCCAATTCACAAAATAAATAGCTTATTGTTTTTGGTAATGAAAAACAGACAAAGGAATTTCATAGTGCTGCATTTAACTGTTCATACTAATGCTGCACAGCAGGTTTTCACCCCATAAATGTTTAAAATAGAAGATAGAATTGTGAAGCAATATCTACTTAATTGGCTGCTTATAAGATTTGCTATTATAAATATTGCAGACTGGCCTTCCAAATAAACATTATTGTGTCCCACTTCAGTTATTAAGATTTTGATTCACATTTTAAGGCAGTCTCATTCCTGTGAGATTCATATCTCTGCCAAACCTTGATGCCACAGCACATAAATTCAACTGATGACATCAGATATAATTATAACACTTTCTTTTAAACTAATGAAGATCTTACGCAATGGCCACCTTGGGGCTGATGTGCTGTGGCAGAAAGAAGGCCATCTCAACAGTCAGATGATGGACTAAAGCATTCTTCACATTAAGTAAGGGGACTATATACAACACTCAGATGAAGAAAAAAGATTCAGAAACATGCTCACAAACTCTGATTGTTAACTATTGTGAAATTGTTTGCAAAGAATAAAGCTTCAATACAATTACAGCTGTTTCAATTGAAGAAAGTGAGGACTATAGATGCTGGAGCTCAGAGTCAAGAGTGTAGTGCTGGAAAAACACAGCAGGTCAGACCCTGATGAAGGGCTGGCTTATGCCTGAAACGCCGATTCTCCCGCTCCTTGGATGCTGCCTGACCTGCTGTGCTTTTCCAACACTACACTCTCAACAGTTGTTCCAATATTCTATTTTATATTTACCACAGAAAAATCAATTGTTAATTGACTTCAATTGTTAACTGATTCTAGTCAAGTCAAACAGCATGGCTCATTCCAAATAAAGGTTACAAAACATAATCTGACAACTTGAAATTTATGAAGGACAAGAAATGGCAGTAAGGAAAGTAGAGCTTTAGGGTGCTGAGGTTTGAAAATCATGACAACAGGATAAGTGTCTCATCAGCACGGGTAGAGACAGTAAAGAGCAGAAGGACCAATGTTGTGGAAATGATTTAGTGACAAATAGAATATGGAGATTAAAGAGAACAGAACTCCAAGATTTTGGAGTCTGATTCAGCCTGAAAGAGGTGTCTGTGGAGTCACTTAATTTCTAATGGCAAATTACATGTGAACAAGTTAACATATTTTGGGATCTGGGTTGGAAATGAGGGAAACTGCAATGCTGTATACCGGAAAGTCAAACAAAAAGTGCTGTGAATTTAAGATTTGACCATGAGGAATTCACAATCATATCAGTATAATCACACCTGAACTATGAAATGACTTTTTAAGTTTGGAATTAACGCTTTGAAATAATTCCAATAATTTTCTGAATGACATTTAAAATTTAATGCTAGTGAGGGGGCTATCTGTTTCCTTGGCTCATTACTAATATTTGAGGTTTCATTGACAATAAGACACAATGAAGCTGGCCAACACCTGGTGAATGAGCATAAAATCAACAATACAACTCAGTGCTTTCAAAATTTAACCCTACCCAAAAGCAACTGCTTCTCAGGTACCTTTCCACAGAATTGTTCCATCTTACTGCAATTGTTCCACTTCAGGGTAGAGGATTTGAAGTCCAAAATGTTTCTTGCTAACAATTGCATCTGCTTAGCTCCTTTACCAGGGCACTTCTCAGGAGTGTTGCCAGGCAAAATTTAATGCTGATCCACATAAGTAGATACGAAGTCAGGTGACCTTAGAGCTTATTGATAATTGTTTATAGGGAATCTAGATCTTTCAGTAATAGCATCTGGATCTTTCAGGATTCAGTCTGAATCTCTGAAGAGTGGAGTCTGAATCTTTGAAGAGTGGAGTGTAGGCCTTTGAAGGATTGAGTTGGGATTTTTGAGGAGAGAAGTATAGATCAAAGGAACATCCTGATTCCACAGATGTTTTGAATGATCTGGAGATTGAATTTTCAGATAAGAACTCCAATGATGTTGCAGCGGCTGCCAATCATGTGTATGGGCCTGATATTTGTCAAGGGGTGTGGCACTGGTGGGTGTAGCAAGTGGTGGTTGGCAGAGAGAGCAGATCAGTCAGAGTAGTGAGTTGGCAGTGTCACCTGTTGTGCTTGGAGGACGCACTGCAACTCCTCATGGTCCACAAGCAATATTGGAACTGAGCAGTTTTATCTGCCATGTTAGATTTTATTCTCGCTCGCTGCTGGGTTCAAAGATGAAGGTCTACATTTAAAAACAGATTGGTGACTGTCTGCCCATTTAGAAGTCCACACCATCCCTGTATGCAATATTTAAAAAAAGGCCTACCTGCCTTTGGAAGGGGAACTACCTCATGTGACAAGCATGGAAGCTTTAGCTGTGTAAGGTAAGGAGGTCCTCCAGCCCATCAGAGGCAATCCCCAATCCCCTTTAAACTTCTCTAGCCCTTTCTTGACTCCAGCCCTCCTCACTCCTGCCTCTCCCCATTCATTGGGCTACTTTGGCAGAGCCCAATGCTTCCTGACCCTAAACTTAGCTGGGCTCCTCAGCTATCTGCAGTACTGTGAAGAGAGAGTTAGAAGACTCACCTTAAAATAAGTAAAGTTGCTGCCAGTATTAAACTGCTTCAAGATGGTCATAAGGTTCATGGTGGGCTCCCTGTCAACTGCTTAGGTAGGGTGCAGGGACCATGGTTCCTGTAAACTCTAGGCCCATGGATTCAACCCTTCTGGCCTTCTTTAAGTTGCTGAGATGCCAAGGCCCGGAAAACCCAACCTAATGTGGTCAAGAACGGAATGCACATTAAAATGAAAACCCTATGACACTTAAAAGACCAGCCTACTTCCTGCAGTCCAGCTTGTTATCTGTCCTTGGAGCTGCCTTATTTAAATCTAAAGCTGACAAGTCGGGTCAAGTGGATTTGGTTCATGTTTCAATTTTGCACTTTAATGTCTAACATTAGCTCAGTGCAGCCAACTTTGTAAGTTACCACTCAGCATATTTATTTAAGAAAAAAGAATTGTTGCACATTTATTACTAAACCAATCACTAGCTAACATGCAATTAAAGTAAAGAGGGCTCTCTAAGAGGCTATAAGATCATTGTTGCACACAAGGCTATCTTGTACTCCACAATCTCCGCAGTTAATTTCTCCTTGCCCACTCCCTCCTGCAATAGAAGCACATTAAACTCTTAAATATACTCAACACCTAAAATCAAGTCATAGACATTTAAAACATGTTAAATTATAAATCTAAATTAAACCTAAATCCACATGATTATAAGCAAAATAGTCTTCTTTGGCACAACTCATATTTGATAGTTGAATCATTAGTCATAATAGATCTCCTTAATTTTCATTGTTACTGTTTTACAAGCAAAAGAAAATTTTTTTGCAACATGGTCTACTTATTTTGGATTATAAGAAGAATGATTGGAAACTTGTATTGCTAATGTAAACTGATTAGAGATGATAAGACTTGATTTGTACTGATTTGCCCTTTTCACTCAATGATTTAACAGGCAATGGGATGGAAAGAACAGAATCTAATTTGATTTTAACTGACCATGAATTGAAGTTAATCATTGAGAGGATTTTAGGCATTCTTTGATTGTGGCATCACAGGATGTTCCAGTCTCTAGGATCGTCTCTGTATTTAATATTTCAAACATACCACTGTGGGAACGTAACAGGCAGTTTATTGAGATGAAGAATTTCTTTTCTGTTCTCGAATTTTGAATCTTGTGGAAATCCACATGCAGTACTGAAAAATCCTCAGTCTAATCATTACACTGAAATTTCAAAGAACTAAAGATCAAGTAACACTTTACATTAATGCATTTTGCTTTTTAATTGATTTATTTTTCATATATCTTCATGTTTCAGTTGTACACTATTTAAAAGCTCACAGCTTCAGTATTTTGAAGTGTTTTTTGTTTTATATTTGTCAGAATGCTGCATGCTTTCTGTTCAGAGCTAGAGTATGTAAATATGTAGCTTGGATCTTAAACTCTGAAATTAAAAGATATGTCATCTCTCTTTGAAATTCATGAACCATTTGAACTCCACGGCAGTATTTCTGCATCAGGTTGACGATGGTAATCAGGTTTATATTTATATTATTGTTGTTAATGCAAATAAAATTGTGAAATAAAACATGGCTTGTCATTTAAATTTATCTCTCTACTTTCAGTGTCTTGCCCCACTGGCAGCGATAGTTAAATGCATGCAGAACGTACAGATGCAACAAGTGAAGGGGAGTGGTTAATTCAGATTCCATGGCTGGACTGACCATGCATTTATTGACTCTCTCTGTTAAACCATGAGATTCCAGAAACTGAAAAGGACATTCATTCCCAGGGCTATCAACAAGGAGGGAGATAACATCTTTGCAATTTTTTATGGATAACAGTATATATACAAGAACCTGGAAAGGCACACTACAGCACCCCTTTTCTTTGGTTTTTATTATCCTGATTATACATTTCGTTCATTTTTTTCCAAAAAAATTGTCTTTCATGTCTTGAGCACAGTTTGAGTTGTATTCAGTACCAGTATGCTCCAGTACAGCAGACAGATTTATGTGCCTCCCATTCTTGACTTACAACAGTCTTGTAGATTAACCCTTGGGACCTAAGGAGATCAGCCAGCAAAACCATTTGTTAATATGCAAAATATGCTTTATGAATTCATCCTAGCTATGGCTTTCTATCCCCTTTCCAAATCTCTCTATTTGTAGTCAGTGTTCGAAGTAGACTTTTCCTGAGAAAAAAATAGATCCTGCAAATTAGCCAGTGCTAAGTAATCAGCCCATCCTTCACACTGTGTGAAGCTTAACATTAATTGCACCTGTTTGCTTTATGTTACAAAGGAAAACTATTACATTCTATTTATCACTGTGTGGTCCCTTTCTTCATTGAGTTCTTCAATTTATTTATTAATTCTTTACCGCACAACAAATCTGCAAAGGATTAAAGGTTTTTTAAAATAAATTAAATAAACAAAGAAAAAATCGCAAGGCTGTATTCTGTGGTACTCAAGCTCATGGAGTAATTCTATGAAGGGAAAGTGCAGAGTAGCAGCACACTGACCTGAAGAATCTCAGTGCTGCACTCACACTGGCAAAGTGTCACGTTTTCAAGCACTCCATCACAAAAACAGCCTTCCTTTCTCTGAGTCGAAACCACTGACGACGTGGAGCACGCGGATCAGAGGGTCATTAAAAACCATCAAAGGAGGCAGCTTCATGATGGTAATAAGGTGGTTGCAGGGAAATAAAGTGGGCATTGATCGCAGTATTGAGTGTGACATTTTAACCGAACTAGGAGCCAGGACAGCTCCAGCCTTGCTCTATTCATCTGCCTGCCTATTTTAGTAAATTACCTTTTTCTCAACCACTGGTCTCAGAGGTCAGACCATATTAGCTATCTTGTTAATACTGAGAGGATCAATACTTAATCAACAAGTAATGGGATTTTGCAGTCATCCCATATGATCTTTCAATAAAGCCCCAAATCTATCTGCACTGTTTCTGCAGCTGACTAAAAAATGTACAATGCTATAGAGCAGGGATTTGATGCTCTGATGCTCTTAGACTCATCTGCATCTGATTAAGACACTGTGCTGCTGCTGCCCTTCACCCCTTTGTTCCTTTATCCTCATGTAATGGAGCATTGCATAGAAATTCAACATCTTTGCTTTACACTACAACTAAATGAATTAATATTAACTCAGTGAAATCTGATTCAGAATGTTCAAGGCCCATTCGTAAAGTAAAATGCAACTGCAACAATGCTGGATCTAAAAATCACACATCTAAAAAAAGTAGTAATATATCTTTTTGAAGGATATTTTTTAGGATCATGTGAATCATAATTTATTTGTATTTTTGTTCAATGGGGCTGTCAAGGAATGATTGAATTGTAGGCTTGACTTTGGCTCCCCCTGGGGCTAAAGGGTGGAGAGCGTGGGCTGTTCAAATGGAGCAAAGAGCATCCCACCATGCTCCAACCTGTTTGAGTACAACTTTAAATTGCAGGCAACAGGGACACCAACCTACTTATCCTGGGGTAGGGGAGAATTGGGCAGATTGGTCTCCGCTGCTGTCTTTGAGACCCAAAGCACCATTTCAACCTGAGAACTGAGGAGGGAGCACATGATTATGAACCAAGAGGAGCAGGACTGTTGTTTGGGTTGGCATAAGGAAACTATGAGGTTGTCTTGCCCTGCCTATTTTCCAACTAATACTACCTCCAGAAGCACTGACCTGGGGAACCATACAGGTGTTTATCCATGGCCTAATGCTATTACACAGAGCTAATTCACTGAATGCAATATGGTTGTTGAAAAGACACTGACCTTCCATTCAAGAGATTGTGGAATACTCATACCAGGACAGGCTCTGCCCCTAGAAGGTCCAATTTTGAATTGCATAAGTGTCCAGGGGCCTGGGATGGCATGCATATACTGGTAGACTGATGGTTCTCAGGGAATGAATGCTATCATCCCAAGAGACGATGACAGAGTGGTGTACCATGTTGCCACTTTCACAGGATCAGCACCTCAAGATCCCTGAAGATACATTAGAATAGATTGTTGAACCTGCAGATCCTGTCGAAGAAGACAACAAGCTGAGCTTCCTCTGCAGCATTCAAACAGTGTGGAGTTGCTGCTTATTCATGCTGTAATGGAAGCTTTTCTGTTTCACTGGATATCAAGACTGTTAGTCCGAGAGTTGTCATAAATTTGTTCTAAATAATTTTATCAAAGTTCACAGTGTTCAATTTACCTGTCAGATAGACTCAGTATAACGGAAAGCACGGGCCTTGTTTCTACACTTTACAAGAACTGCCATTTATTATAAATAAGTAGATTTAACCAGAGTTAAATAATTATGAGCTGTCAACATTTAACTCTACCATTTGAAAAACTAACCCCTTCCTAAAACCTTCCTACACTCACATAAAGACAAATAAACTGGTGTTATGGATGGAGGGAACAAAATCCTGGAGAAACAGTTTAGTGGAGCCAGTTCTCAGGATTCAACAAAGGGTTTCTTTTCATTTCCCCAAGTTCTTTACTTTCCTAAGCTTTTCCATCAGGTGCTTTCACTTCTATCTTCTTTACAGGAAGCAGTGAGCAACTCACAAATAATAAAATGAATTAGGGATTAAAAGCAATAGGATGTAGTAACTGGTGGGAGAAAATGACCGGCTTTCTTTAACTTTGGATATTTTACTGGAGAAGGTGAGAGACCCAACAATTCCAAAGATCCAAGAGCTTCTCACACCTACAAACTGCTCAGCTACCCAGGAACTAAACAGAGATTTGTCATCAGGTTGATGATCTTTGACACCAATTGGTCACAATTCCACAAACCAATCAGCAATATCTTACTAGCTGAATACATAGCTCAATGTAGGCTGCTCCTCTTGCACCCTTCCCCATTACTTATGAAGATACAGTGCAAACACAACTTAAAATGAGTTCCAGTATTTTGCTTTGACAACTACAGCAATTCCTTCCCCAATGTTTGGTGTGAATCAGACCTTTTCTCAATTCAGTCTACAATCAAATTAAAAGTAAAATAAAAAGATACAGCCTTTGCAGAGTGGAGACTTCAGCCATTAGATGCTACATTACGGGTGGATCTGCAAATGATTGAATTGACTTGGCCACCAATTCCATGCTGGGAAGGATGGGTTTCATACTCTGCACAGAAATCTCTGTGTCAAGTTTGCGCTAAACTCTGACATCCTTCTTGACATTGAGCAGCGAATTAATCAGCCTTTTTATGTCCCGTCAAAGTGCTTGCTTAATTCCTCTGCAGGGCAATTCATGTATATCTTTACCCTCATAGAACTTAAGGGAGAGGGAGACGGTGACGGGGGTTTGGGGGAGTGTGATGATGATGGGCAGAAAGGGATTGTGATGGGGAGAGGGTAGCAATGATGGGGAAGAGGGTGATAGTGATGGAGAGAGGGGCATGGTGATGGGGCGAGGAGGGTGGTGATGGAGAAGTAGGTAACAGTGATGGGATAGAGGGAGCTGGTGATGGGAAAGAGGGAGATGGCAGAGAAGGGGCCAGTGATACGGAGGGTGTGACAATGATGGGGGAGAGGGGTTTGTTGGTGGGGAGAAGCAGTTGGTGATGAGGAGAGAGAATTGGTGATGGGGACAGAGGATGACAATGAAGCATGAAGGGAAGAGTGGATGATGCTGAGTGCAAGAAGAAGACAGTTATCATGCCCATGTGGTATCGGTGATGTCAGCAAACAGGACTCAGCTCCTAATTCATTTTTAAAATTTACTTTTAAAAAATCTTAACATTAGTTTTTGTGAGCCTAGCTCCATTAACAAATTGTTGATGTAAGTGGTCAAAATTCAAACATTTCAGAATATTTCTAACTGCCACAAGAAAACCAATACAAGGGCTAAATACTGCAGGTGCTGGAAATCTGAATTAAAACTGAGATCATCGGAAATATTCCACAGATCTGACAGAAACCTCTTCTCATAGTTCGAATTCAAGGTCATCAGCTTGAAACGTTCACACTGTTTAAGTCAAATCAAATCAAATCAAATCAGATGTTGTCAGACCTGCTGATTATTTCCCATATTTTCAGTGTTTATTTTACGAGTTTGGATCTGACTTAGATGCTCTCTAAGATATAATGCTAATTCCCCCGTAAATAGTGTGGCTTTTCACATTCACAGAATATATAATTATATGACAATGTAACACTGAGTCCATTCCAAACTGATCTCGATGTTTTGTTCCTCACAGGTTCTCTGGTCTGTTCAGTTCAAGTGGAAGAACTAAAAGATTTCTAGCATGAGCTGAGGTGTGATATGGAAAATCTTCCTTTACATTTGATCAGTGAAGAATTGGATTTACGATTTTGAGATCAAGTAAACATATTTTTAAAAAACTGTATTATTCTTTTTGGCTGGATCACTCCATGTTTTTCTTGATTCTGAATTTTTGTGGACTTAAGATAAGTGAATTTTCGCTCACTAGTCCAGGCATACTTCCCAGACCGATCTGGTGACAGATTTTCACTAACTCCTTTGGAATGTTTTGTTTCTTTTGCACTCCCAGATTGTAGAAAGGGTGTTCTCCCAGTTGTTTTCCCCAGAATGTTTTTTAACATGGTTCCATACACAAAACCATTAGCCCTCGAGAGTGAGTCCACTGAAGATAGCCTTCTTATTCTTAAATAAATGGAGACAATTTTGGTTTAATGGGGAGCAATTTCCACTTTTATCACATGGACAATAACCCAGCACAGCAAATCCGTCATAAATTGAAAGAGGTGCTTGGGGTCTTGAGTGGGTTGCAAGTAGAAAATAGAATGGTGTTGCATCTTTGTGTTGCACACTACATTGAAAAGGGTTGAAGTGTTGAGGGGACCAAGATGGGATGTGGCTGAAGGAGGGGCACCTTTAGAAAGCTGATAAAGGGAAGGCAGTGGAGGAGGGAGGGAGGACGTGTTTGGTGATGAGAGCTCATGTTAGGATGGCCAAGATGGTGCAGAGAGTATGTAGACTAGTGGAAGATGTGGACAAGAGGTAACCAGTTTTGATTTTGGGAGATGTGGAAGGGCTAATGTGTAATAGCTGCAATGACATGATATCTATCAATCACTGCAGACGGAAATCCCCAGTTACAGGAGAAGGGAGGCATATTGAAGCACAGGTGTGAACTTTGAAACAGATGTGTTGGAAACAGGGAAACAGAGAATGGAAACAGACTGGGAGCAATTGTAATGAAGGCAACTGCGGGTTTGAAGTAGCCCATCTGTTGTAGAACCCTTCCCCACTTTCATTCCATTGCAAACCAAAATACAGGCAGTTCTCTCAGCCAGATTACCACCTGTAAAATGAAGAAGAGAATTTACTCCATGTATTCCTTTGCAGGAAGTCATTTGACTTTTGTTGTATGAATTTGAAGTAGTCTGTGAGCAAAATCAGCCATGCAGATTTATACACAGCATAGTAGTCTAACTCAGTAAAATCTAAATTCCTATTTGCATCAGCACATGATGCTAGAAGGAGTACTACAACAACATTAGGAAGGGTGAACTGATTCCCATCTTTGCAATTCCCCTGGTTGGGCACAACAAAGATTTTAAAAGAAATTCTTTTAGAATGAAGCTATATCACATTTTAATTAAAATGGTGTAAAATGTAAGAAAGGGAGAGTGGCTAGTACACAAAGGAAGATTAAGAACAGGAATTTTGAAAAGGTTCCTGGAGTCCTTGAGTTGTTATGGTTGAACCTGAAACCATGGTTGTTTAAATGATGTCGCAAATCCACAGCCGTAGGGAAATTTATAGAGTCCTTGAGTTCTCTGTAAATAGATGTTTCTCTGATTATTTTTGTCACCAGTGCTAGTTTTTGAGTTGATGGTGAGGAAGTAAAGAAAAATAGAGTCTTCTAGTCCCCAATTTTACTGGTCCATTTTCTTTCTCTCTGCTATTCTGACAGACAGCTACTAAAATGTAGTTCATTTGTGCATTCTCAAGTCTGGCTCAACTGTCTTTCCAAGCTGGATACTGGCAGGGAACCTTTTCATGTCTAATATATGCAACTTCTCATACAAGTGTAAATTAGAACAGGGTCATTCTCAATGCCTGACTCAGTTAATTGGTTTAACTTACTGTAGATAAAATGTTAATTTCAGTTCAGATAATTTCATTTATTCCATAATGGTATCCTGACCTTGCAGCAACCTGTGGTCAGATGATTGTTGCAATCATATTGGGTCTATGATTCTTCCTTTTTAAAACAATTCCAATCCATGGAGGTTTTAAAATCAAATGAAAGAGGTTGAAAATTGATAGTCCATAATTTACCATGATCAGGACTGGACCTTGCCTGAATCCACTTTAAAATATTGAAAATCAGTGAGGTGCAGTGAAAAAATGATTGAACTTCTTTGATTTGATGAATGAGAGGAAAGATGAAATTTCAGAATAGTTATTCTCCTCAAGCCAAAGAGAACGGTGATGGGTAATACAACAAAAGGTTTTATCTTAAGCTTTTTTTTGGTTAAACAGTAGTTGAATTGCACTTTTAGAGTTATTTTATGGTAAGTTTTCTTGTCATATCTTACCAAATGCATTGTATCAATTACTTACCATGCCGCCAAGTCATCCATATTGTTTAATTTTAGTCCCATTTTACCATGCACCATTCCCAGAACAACTCACCACTACCAAGTTATCCTGGAATTGAACACAGCTCCTGGGGTAGCAACATCTTTAAAAGTCTGTTGTGCAGTTGGACAAGCATGTCCGGCTAGAGCTGTGCTGCACAGCTCCTGATATTTGTCTCAGACATGGCAAACAAGAGAAATTTGATACTTTGCATATTGGTAAGACCCTGGAGATCCTGCTGGATGCACAGGCACCAGCAGAGCAGGCTATGATATCGTAGAAATCCAGTGTGGTTTGAGGTTGCCACCAAGTTTATTGCAGACTCAGCCTTTCTCAATGAATGCCCCTCACTATAGGAAGAAAAAGGTTTTTCACTAGTCCATTGAAAGCTAGGGGCCATGCTTAGGGACAGAGCGGCCATGTTCCGCAAAGCAATAGTTGAATCTGCATTTTTAGAATTTATTCACAGGATGATCATTTATTCCCCACTCCAAATTGCTCAGAGGGCAGTTAACAGTCAACCATATTGCTGTGGGTCTGCAGTCATATGTAGGCCAGATCAGGGAAGTTAACCGGATGGGTTTTTCTGACAATCAACAATGGATTCATGGTCATGATTAGACTCTTAATTCCAGATTTTTAAAAATTGAATACAAATTCCACAATGGGGAGGAAACCATAGTAAGCAGTAAACAGAGTATATTATATTTAAAGAATTGAATGTAAATTGCTGCTTCACTTGGAAACAGTGTTTGGGTCAATGGAGTTGAGGGGAGAGAAGGTAAAAGGGCAGATGTTATATAGAACATGGAACAGTACAGCAAAGAAACAGGCCCTTTGGCCCACCATGTCTGTGCCAATCATGATGCAATTCTAAACTAATCACATTTGTCTGTATATGGTTCATATCCCTTTATTCCTTGCCTGTTCATGTGTCTGTCTAAATGCCTGTTACACATTGTGGTTCTGTAGAAGTGTAATACAGATGGGACAGGAGTGTAGTAGGTGATTGGTGTCCCAAAATGTGACACAATTTTCTTTCACTTTCTCAAATGCAAATAATCTCTTTTGTTCAGTCAGAATACATTTTCTGAGGTAAAATCTCTAAAAAAAATTTGCTGCTAACTATGAACAATTGGGCAATAAGGAAGGCTCACCTAATCCTTACAGTGAACAACCTATCACATTTTCTTTTAACTGTTTGATCTGAAAGAAATCTTGCTTTTTGTAAGCAGTTCCACAGTGATTTATTTTCTATACCAGTTTTATCCAGCTTTCCTTTGAATGAATTGAAGAACTAATTTCTTGTGAACAGAAGTGCCTTGATGAAAATCCTACAAAGTAATGTTGTTATCTGAAATGAAAACCTTAATTTTGAAGAAAAAGAAGATTGCTGTTTTGAGCATTCAATGCAAAATTCCAAGCATCAATGCGAGTGTTTCAAAGATTGGTTCTGGTGCTAATCAATAGATTTGATAACTTAGGTTATTTCTCAGGGGGAGGAACTGCCTGTTTATTTTGTTCAGTCACATAATTTTCTTTCTGCCAATTGATTACTGGAAAACAAAATATTCCAGGTGGAGAGGCTAGGGTTGGGGGTGACAGGGTGGTGCTGGATGCCATGGGAGGTGTTGGGGTCTGTAACCATATTACCCAAATAAAGCAATTCATTTCAATTTTACCAGGTTTCCATTGCAACAAATGGTGAAGAAGAGTTCACAAGACAGCTTCCTCCTGCAGTGAACAAAATATAATGTAGGTTCCCTCATAGCTTAGCTGATTAAATGGATGGGGAGGTGAGCTGAGTGCACCATGAAGGGCCAGGGGTTCACTTCTTGATGTGTGTATTTTTTAAAAACTGATTTCCATCAAGGACTGCTCCAATTGGCCTTATTACCCTTTCCAAACCAACAAGAACTGTCGCTGATTACAAATGGCAAGTGTGCCTGGGTAAAGACTGGATGAGAGCAAAATCTGTGTGGGCTTGTGGTGCAACTGCAGTGCGTCTGACTACAGATTGGAAGGTTGCGTGTTCAAATCATGTTAGGCTCACTGAAGCTCAATTTCCTGCATTTGGGGTGGCATGGTGGCTCAGTGGTTAGCACTGCTGCCTCACAGCACCAAGGTCCCAGGTTCGATCCCAGCCTCAGACGACTATGTGGAGTTTGCACATTCTCCCGTGTCTGCGTGGGTTTCCTCTGGGTGCTTGCTTTTCCTCCCACAGTCCAAAGATGTGCAGGTCAGGTGAATTGGCCATGCTAAGTTGCCCATAGCGCTGGGTGCGTTAGTCAGAGGGAAATGGGTCTGGGTGGGTTACTCTTCGGAGGGTCGGTATGGACTGGTTGGGCCGAAAGGCCTGTTTCCACACTGTAGGGAATCTAACCTAATCAAAAAATATCTGATTCAGCCATCACGCTATCTATAATTGAATAGCTTACAAACATGCTGTCTATGTTCATAGATATGTCATAGCTGTTTGGATAATATAGTGGAGGGTGATTAGTGCTGTCGAGAACAATCTTTCACAGAGTGTCAACAGAGTAGGAATTCTAACTGTATAATGGAACTTTTCCTGGTTCTACAAATCTGCCACTTGCCATGAGATTATCCCAAGTCCTGACAATGGGGCATTTTCAAGAGTGGGGCAGCAAAACAGACAGCAGCATTGCGGGCTGTTACTCAGCAAAGCTTTGGTAATTTCAAGAAGGTTAGGGCTGGGCAACAAAATACTAGTGATACTACCTTCCCACCAAGACAAACTCAAAAATTCCATTGAAGAGAATCAAAGGCTGTTTTACGAAAGGTTTAGATAATTGTCACCATCAGTCTTCGTTACACGTTTTATAGTGAGTCTAGTGGACTCGATCACCACCTGATTACTTCCTAAAGGGGCCCACTTATGCTTGTGTGGGGCAAATGTTTTTAATAATCATTCACAGGATGAGGGCATTATTAACTGGGCCAGCACTGATTGTCCAGGTCAGAGTGCAGTTAAGAATCAACCACATTGCTTTGGGCCTGGAGTCACATGTAGCCAGACCAGGTAAGGATGGCACTTTCCTTTCCTTATTTTTTGAACAGCACACCTACATTCGGTAGTGGGATCTTTTATTCTTTTCTTCAACATCATACTTTTTCAATTGTTAGTTTCCCTTTTTAAGATTTATTTCTGTTCTTTTCCATTTCAGACTGTAAGACTCTACACATCCCAGTTGGATGATAGAATTATAGCCAGATCTTCATCAACCTGTGTTATAGCCTGCCACTTGAAGATGAATGGAAGCAACCGAGAGAGCTTGCATCTTTGGATTTTCCTCTCTGTGCATGTGGTAATGCCTTACTCCACTGCTCCACTCTGTCTGAAACTAAATGTGCAAAAGCATTATTCTTTTGTTAGACTTTTGCTCCCTCCATATAACAGTTATTGATTTAAATGCTAGAATTGTTCATCACTTGAAAACGCCTGGTCTCAGAATTTTATCATCCAAGCCACTAGATGGTAGCTAACTCAGACAAAAAAAAACACTTAGCCTGTGTTTGTCTCACTTAAATTACCAGTTAATCAGAAAGCAGCACTAATAGTTCTTCCAGAGAAGTCTGCAACCAAAATCATTTTTTCTTTTCTAGATTAAAAATGAATCCCTTGCTACTTTAAAAGATGAAGGTGAACAATGGTAGGACGTGAAAGCAAATCTCTCAATCATAATTTTAAAACAACAGGAGTTAAGGATAAAAACACTTAAAAAAGGGATTGCTCAGCATTTGCTGTCTTGATTGTATTTTGTTGTTTTACCTGCCACTCTTTGTAGTTCAGCAGTGCAACACATGTGGCACTGCACAAATATACAAACAACTCCAAATAATGGCAATCCTGTGGTTTCAAATTCCTTACAAAATGTAATTTTTTGTCAATTGTGTAATATTTGTGAACAAAATAAATGTAATTAATTCACAAAAAAATGAGATGCATAATAAAGCATTTTTACATTATGAAATGAAACACTCGGAAACTTGTCATAGTCTGGTCAAAACAGCTGCAACGCAAGTAGTAAATAATATGGGTTCTCTCCAACAGTTTGTGGGATTAATAGGTTGCTACTGAACAGGTATAAAACTTATCATCTTTGGTTTATTTATCTTCAGTAAAAGAAGGCCCATCAATCTAAAAATGCCTTCAAATAGTAGCAACTACACCGCAGGCAATACATTTAACATGACCTTGGTCACTGCCAGCTGGCCAAGCTCTTTAGAAGGGCATGTTCCTTGCACTGTCCTCTTTATCTTCACATTCCAATGATAGAGACACACATCTGGTTGCTGAGACCCAAGAGGGGAAACTGCGAATGGGCAGAAAGTATTTTTATCTGTAACCAGAGATGGTCACTTTATTAAGCAAGTCAGTCAGAAAAGTCAAGGACTCTGTCAGTTGTGTCTAACAGTATGACATGTCTGGACTAAGCAGACACATTCATTCTGACCCAGCTAGAAATTCTTCCCCACTATTAGACAGGCAGAACTGTAAATTGGCAAGTGATGTACTGACCTGTGTTAAGGACATGTTGATACTAGCCTGTTATGACAGCTTTTAGCTCCAAAGAAAATAGCTTTGTCTTCTGTTGTATACTATTTCATCAGTGTTGATCTATCTATGATTATGTATGTGTTACTTGAGTTTGCGACACATATGTGCAGGGCTGAGGAACCTGTTCATGCATTGCTTCTTTTCCATTAAACAGGATTTTCTGGTTCCTTGCCATTCTTGCGTGCCTGAAATTCCAGTGTACACATAGATGTCAGCACCATGCCTGCTGTATATAGTATGGGAATGGATATCTGATTCTGAGCTCTGAGAAACACAGTGCACTGTGTCTTATGCTTGCTGCATTATAGCATATTAAAAGTGGTACAGAAAGCTGTTCACACCTCAGTTTCGCAGTTTGTCTCAGAGACAGCCAGATTCAAATAAAATCATCACTTTGTGAATAATATTACTCTACTTGATTACCTTATGGGAAACATTTTGTGCTATTGAGTAAGTTGATGACCCCAGTCATTTCAAAGCTGCACAGCCACAGTGAAACTATACACCACTCTTGCATGCCAATTTACCCACCAGAGTGGCAAGTGAAAATAAATGTTCAAAGGTTGTCATTTATATAGCTACAGACTTGACCTCTAGCTGCCTTTAAATGCCTCACATACTTAAAGGTACATTACTAGGCCACACACTAATTCGTACTGAAGGCTAAAGTGCTCCATGAATGTCACAAGAGACCATACGCCCTGAAGGATCCTTTAGTGTGGTGTATGCGGACAATTAGACATTATTCCATTTAAACTTTATATTGGTGGCAGTTGATAAGTCTGTTCCAGACTGAAGGAGAGGAATTAGCATATTGTTTTGATGTGGCTCTGTTAAATGCTTCCATATGCCAGCGAGGCCTGGAACATGTACTGTATAGATTGTTTCACGGCTGGGTGCCCCCATTCAAAATAATACTATAAAAATAATGGCTGACTTACTAGGGAAATTCCAGACCATCCTCTATTTTGCCCCATTTAGTAAAACTGTAATTAATTGGAATGGTCGAAGATGCAGAGTAATAGAAGACTGTTTTACCCTTGATCATTTTTATCGATGCACATTTTCAAACAGCATCTGGAGAGTTCCACTGAAAGCTTTTAATTGAAATGTATCTGAAGGATTAATAAAGAGCACATATGTTGCCAAGGCAAAAAACAGGTCTGTCCAGCTTGGATTTGAGCACTCTCTAATTTTCGTTGAAGCCTGTGGTAAACACTGGGTGAAAGGTAACAATTCATATCTGTCAGGCTGGCTCTGTGTGGTTCAGTGTATAATCACTGATTATTCTGTGAGATCGAACTGTGCATAAAATGGCTGCTATGTGATGCAGCTTTTAGCAACAGTGAGTTAGTATCTACAGGTCACTTATTGTATCTGGAGTGTTGTGAGATGTTTTTGAGAGACAGGGTAAAATGTGATTAAAAGCATCCGCTTCATGGTTAATCGCACTCTGACCTCTGAGTTCAAGCTATACTTCAGATTCGGACACAATGCGGTCCATTACATCTCATTCATTGGACAAGATATTCACCCAGGTGTTTGTTTTTGCCTGTTTTGATGGTTCATGTGGATGCTAAATATTATTTAAAGAAGAACACATTGAGGCAGTGGTGGCATCGTGGTATTGTCACTGGACTATGAATCTAGAGCTCCAGACGAATACTGTGAAGGCATTTGTCTCAATAATTTGAATTCAATAAAATCAGGAATTTGAGACGGCTAGTCTGCAATGACCATTTTGCGAATTTTCCCAGACTGTTAATGATGTGGGCAATGGCAAGTCAGTTGGGAAAATATGGTGGTATTGGAAAAATTACAGTCTCAACACCGAGGAAATAAAGTCTGATTTTCCACCAAGATTTTAGCGGCAAGTTTAAAATCTCGCTTGCAAGGGGACAACATGCATGCTTTAAAATCCCATCATTATGTCAGATATCCTCATTTTAATATGATCTGACAGTCTGAGGAGGTACCTGGCAGCCACAGGTACTAGAGTCTTCACTGAGCGTCCATCTTGGCCAGCATTTCCCAATGCTTCAGGATGGGTGCTCTCTGTCCATGGGGTTTGGTGTAGGACAAACACCAGCATCACCAACATCATCATGGATTATCTCAGACTCATTTATAATACACTTCAGCACTTCAATATTGCACTTTGGAACTCACCAGAACCTTTCATTTTGATATACTACCAGCCATCTTTGCACACAAAAACAAGCACCAATCTCATGGAATCATAAGTCATAGAGTCACACATCACGGAAACAGGCAGTCCTATCCAAATTAGTTCATGCCAAACATAACCCAAAATAAACTAGTCCCACCTGCCTGCTCTTGGCCCATATCCCACAAATCTTTCCTATTCATGTACGCATCCAAAATCTTTTAAATGTTGTAACTGTGCCCATATTCATACTTCCTCAGGAAGTTCATTCCACACATGAACTTTATACTTTGTGGAAAAAATTTTTCTCTCACGTCATTTTTAAATCTTCCTCCTCTCACCTTAAAATTATGCCCTCTAGTCTTAAAATCCCACATCTCAGGGAAAATATACCTCCCATTAACCCTATCTATATTCCTTATATTAATATAAACCACTATATGGTCACCTCTCAAACTTCCACACTCCAGTGAAAACAGGTCCCAGTCTATCCAGCCTTTCTTTATGACTCAAACCCTCCCGAGCCAGCAACAAGCTGGTAAACCTCTTCTGAACACACTCCAGCTTAATAATATGCTTCCTATAACAACACGATCAGAACCGAAAGCAGTTCTCCAGAATAGGACTCACCAATGGCCTGTACAATCTGAACATGAATTTTCAATTCTTATACTCAAAGGACTGAGACCATGCATCAGGACAGGCTGTGTCTCAGGGCTCCTAGCTTCCTCTCTCAGCGCTCACTCACTTTGTGCTGTCTTCGTGGCCCAGAGCATCTCTACTCTGCCTTGTCTTGACATTTAGCGCAGTCAGATAAGCAGGCAGCATATCATGTTTGGCAGCAATGGACAATCAAGGTGGACTATGATCAGTTGGTAAAGCTAGTAAGTGGCCTGAGCAGACAGTAGAAAACACAGGGCAGAAAGGGTTAGAAGATTGAAGAGAACCATTGAGGGACTGTGCTGCATGTAATATTGAGAGTGGCAGACTCTGAGTCTTGGTGGGAGGTGGATGTAATAACAGACTTAGGGTGAGTGTGAGGTTGTAGAGAAGGGAGGTGCTGCTAATTTGTGCAGAGCAAACGAGGTCATCAATATTCCTGTGGTACTGCTGTGTATTCCTTTAGACCATGGAAGCCATGCTAATACAGGAGGATAACTCCAGACCAAGACAGCACCTTTTGACATTGTGTGCAGCTGAGGTTTAAATATGCGAGATGCAACAAGAACCAAAAATGGTCAGCTGACAAGCTTTCCAGTGCTTCTGAGCACAATGCAACATGAGAGTCTTCTGTCAGTGTGGTGCATATTTAATGAGGTGACCAGCATAAATTTGCATATAAATGTTAGTAGGACTCACGGAGGGATATCCTCCATGAAACTCACCAGAATTTACACTTAGAGTCATAGAGTCATAGTGATGTATAGCATGGTCCAACTCGTCCATGCCGAACAGATATCCCAAACCAATCTAGTCGCACTGTCAGCACCCAGCCCATATCCCTCCAAACCCTTCCTATTCATATACCCATTCAGATGTCTTTTAAATGTAGTAATTGTACCAGCCTCCACCACTTCCTCTGGCAGTTCATTCCATACACGTACCACCCTCTCCGTGAAAAAGTTGCTCCTTAGGTCTCCTTTATATCTTACCCCACTCACCCTAAACCTATGCCCTCTAGTTCTGAACTCCTCTCTCCCTTGTCTATTTATCCTATCCATGCCCCTCATGATTTTATAAGTCTCTATAAGGTCACCCCTCAGCCTCCGACACTCCAGGGAAAACAGCCCTAGCCTATTCAATGGCTCCTTATAGCTCAAATCCTCCAACCCTGGCAACATCCTTGTAAACCTTTTCTGAACCCTTTCAAGTTTCACAACATTCTTCTGGTAGGAAGGAGACGAGAATTGCATGCAATATTCCAACAGTGGTCTGACCAATGTCCTGTACAGCCGCAACATGTCCTCCCAACTCCTGTACTCAATACTCTGGCCAGTAAATGAAAGCATACCAAACGCCGCCTTCACTATCCTATCTACCTGCAACTCTACTTTCAAAGAGCAATGAACCTGCACTCCAAGGTCTCTTTGTTCAGCAACATTCCCTAGGACCTTACCATTAAGGGTATAAGTCCTGCTAAGATTTGCTTTCCTAAAATGCAGCACCTCGCATTTATCTAAATTAAACTCCATCTCCACTTCTCAGCCCATTGGCCATTTGAACAAGATCCCATTATAATCTGAGGTAACCCTCTTCGCTGTCCACTACACCTCCAATTTTGGTGTCATCTGCAAACTTACTAACTATGCTTCTTAAGCTCACATCCAAATCATTTATATAAATTTTGAAAAGTAATGGACCCAGTACTGATCCTTGTGAAACTCCACTGGTCACAGGCCTCCAATCTGAAAAACAACCCTCCATCACCACTTTCTGTCTTCTATCTTTGAGCCAGTTCTGTATCCAATGGCTAGTTCTCCCTGTATTCCATAAGATTTAACCTTGCTAACCAAATTTCCATGGGGAACCTTGTTGAACGCGTTACTGAAGTCCATATAGATCACATCTACCACTCTGCCTCATCAATCCTCTTTGCTACTTCTTCAAAAAACTCAATCAAGTTTGTGAGACATGATTTCCCATGCACAAAGCCATGTTGACTATCCCTAATCAGACCTTGCCTTTCCAAATACATGTAAATCCTGTCCCTCAGGATTCCCTCCAACAACCTGCCCACCACCAATGTCAGGCTCACTGGTCTATATTTCCTTGGCTTGTCCTTACCACCTTTCTTATATAGTGGCATCACGTTAGCCAACCTCCAGTCTTCCGGCAACTCACTTGTGACTATCAATGATACAAATATCTCAGCAAGAGGCCCAGCAATCACTTCCCTAGCTTCCCACAGAGTTTTAGGGTACACCTGATCAGTTCCTGGGGATTTATCTACTTTTATGCATTTCAAGACATCCAGCACTTCCTCCTCTGTAATATGGATTAGCTGATCACTAATGGAAAATTTAGCCCAATGTAAAGGCACCATAGGTCTACTAGAGCATAAGTCTTCTCTTTCATTAGACAGAGATGATTTATGGTGATTTAACGTCAGGATCACCGCACCTCAGATGAGGGGACAGCTCTTCATGGTAACCTCAGCTGGTGCACGATTTGAATCCACGCCGTTGGCATCATTCTGAATTGCAGAATAGTTGTTCAGCTAACTGAACTAACCAGTTCCCAAGACCCATGTAACCATTATCAGTTTTCATATAAATTAATCAGGTTCACAATTCTCCTTTTAGGAAGAAAGTCTGTCATTTTTACCCATGACTCCAGATGCGCAGAAATGTGGTTGATTCTGGAATAGCCTCGAGAGCCAATGAGCTTAAGAGCAATTAGACTATAAGATCAGAAAATGTAGGAGCACAGATAGGCTATTCGACCCATCGAGTCTGCTGTACCATTCAATGAAATCATGGTTGCTTTGATATTCTTCATCTTCACTTTCCTGCCTTTTTCCTATAACCTTTGATTCCCTTATTGAATAAAAATCTGTCTATCTCAGCTTTGAATAGACTTAATGACCCAGTCTCAACAGACATCTGTGGTAAAGAATTCCAAAAATTAACTACTCTCTGAGTAATTGTACATTTAATTAGGTTGCATCTCACTCTTCTACATTCCATTCTCAACCTCACCTCATAAGATAGTGTCTCTCTTTTAGAATCATCCAGTGAACTTCTCTGGACTGCCCCCAATGCTAGTATATCTATCCTTAAACAAAGGGAAAACTGTTTCCTAAACTGTTCACAGGTTCCAACTGTAGTCTAACTAGTGACTTAGTAATAGGGCTGGGTAACAAATAGCAGCTTTGCTAGTGACACTAACATACCATGTAATAATGAAAGAAAGAGAAGTTCTCCAGGTATTCTGCTTAAAAAACCAACTACACCAAGAACGGATAGACAGGTCATTTACAACATTGTGAATTGAGGAACTGTGTGGTAATCACAGCAGTGTTTACCGACATAGGAAGCAACTGCACAATGCATTAATTTTATATAAACATCGTGGAATGTTTCTGAGATGTTGTGCAAAGGAAAGCTTTTACTTCCTATAGATACATGTCTCACCAATGTACTAATGTATTAATATGCATGTATGGAAATTGTGCGTTTATTTAAGCAGAGGATCCATTACCTGATCGTGGGCAAGCTGCTGAGGAGCATAAGTACAATATTTGTTTGTATAAAATGCCTACTTATCCTTTGCAGAAATGGTGTACACCTCTCCTCGCTCACATGTAATGTCAGTATCAAGGGTACAAATACAAGAAACATAAAAGTACAAAGAAGTAGTGAATAGTTCTGCTGTTGTGTTAATGAGGAAACCACAATTGTCTAACAATTTGATGCAAACTCTCCTTTATATTTTCAAGGATGCAAATGGTAGTTTCTCAGAAAATTACTCTTAAATGTCATCTTTATATCTGACTATAGTAAGGATATGTCTGAAATATTACAAGTAATATGTGTAATAGCAGCCACAAAATGCACACAGACACTTACAGCCAAGGTGGAGGTTACATGACAACAACAAGACAGCCAGGACAGTAATGTACAATCACATTCCTCCAAATATCCCCCTTTCATTCATAATAAAGAAAAATAAATGTACTCTTCTTTCCACTCCTTGCCAATCCCATCAGTTCTAAGCTTCTATATATTCTCAAACAACTCTGTCATTTAAGTCTTTATCTCCCAAAATTAGTCTGAAGTGCTGACCCTTGAGCTTAGTCATGCTAACCATCATGCTGCACTGTCCTCCCATCAGAGCAAAGATGGCTTTGACCATTGATGACTCTCCATCCTACAGTAACCAATGCATCATTTTGACCCAACCACAATAGAGGAGAGATGATGTATTTTCAAAATGGGGTGGTGGTGTCTTGAAGGGGAACTTACAGATGGTGGTGTTCCCATGTGTCGCCTACTCTTGTCTTTCTAGATAGAACTGGTCTTAGTTTTCAAAGGTGCTGTCTAAGGATCTCCCCTGCTTATGTATTAAGTTTCTCTCCTTCACAATTATTGGTCCCTCTGCATCCCAGCATGCAACTTTGCAACCTCCTTATCTGAGCAGTGGCCCTCCCAGTGGCCCTCCATTGACATGCCTGCTAGGACTCACTGTGGCTCAACCTCCTGATCCATGTGGACTGACAGCCCAAACTAATCTATTATTGGGTCTGTTTATAGCTCCCTGGCTGAAAAACCATGAATTCCAGACTTATTAAACTGGAACTGCACGGCTTACCGAGAACGGTCTGACACTCCCTGGACTGTAGCAAACAGACTTCTTCATCATGACAACCCCTAGCGGTGAACCAACTGTGTGTCTAAGCCCTTGGAATAAAATTGGAAAATGCCCTTAATTGCTGTGCCAGGACCACTGACAGAAGACTTTGCCCCTTGCTCAATGATTACCCATTTGGTCTTTGAGATGTTGCCATTTGTTTGAAGCACATTCATGTTGTCAACTGATTCTTGTGGAAGGTGTGACATAGATATGACACAGTTTCATCCAGAAACTTGTCTATAATCCCTAATTTAACACTGCCTACAAGTATGAAAAGCTGCCTAGCTTTGTCTGTATTAAAAGGCAAGGCAAGACAGAAGTACTATGAGTCTTTAAGCTCTGGCTGAGGGAATAAAGCACACAATGGCAAGGCAAGGTAGAGATGCTGTGTGCATCCAAATCGGGGGGTATTATGCACCAGCACCGGCCATCCATCCTGTCCTGAAGTTTGAAGCCTATTTGCCAAGGTGAAGGCCCAATGGAGCAAACAGTGAGCTGGAGCACCCCCCCACCCCCACTCCAGTATCTGTTCTGATGTTTGTATCAGGGAAGCATTGCCCTCTGGTTTGTCTTTAGTGCATGGGATAATTGGAATGTATACATAAAGGAGGTGTTTTATGTATAAACAGCATGCAAATGAATGCCAGTTGGACAAGCACTACTCACTAGCAAGATCTTCACTTGCTGTTCAAATATTGGTTTCAGCGTCAGACTATTTTATCTTAGTATCGAGAATTACATTCCTGCCAATCTCACCATATTTTCCCAATTTACTCGGCATTGCCCACTTCACCCAGGGCATGAGAAGATTCTGCCTTAGATTTTTCTTGCACCTTGCACTTTCTTCGGTTCAGTCAAACATTTTGAGCAGACGATCTGCAAGCAATCTCTGTTATCACATGCAGATTTGACCTGTACCACAGAGGAGTTAAAACCAGTCCAGCCTTTTTAACATTGCTGTGAAAACATGATGGACTCCCTATGCCTTATTATATCTCAGTGCTTACTTTTATGGTAGTTACTTCAAAACACTTTCAAATTACTATCACATTTTTCATAATACAGATGGTTTCAAATTTTAACAGCAGGGAGGGAAGACAGGGAAAAAGAGATCGCCATTCACCAGAAAAGGGCTGATTGGAAGTAACTGGCTTGCAAAATGGCCACATTGTTTTCTGAATAGTGTGTAGCTAGGAAATTGCCATAAATAATAGGTGCATTGTGTAGAGCCTGAAAGAGGAGTGCCATTTGCAGGTGATTGTTTTTACTGATATTGCTTTGGGCAAAAAAATTGGCTCAGGATACCTGCTGTGAGACAAGTGAGACAAAAATGAACTCTTTTATTTAAATACTATATATATAATATGCTATTATTTCTTGAAGTGCATTGGTCATGGAAAACATGTTTTAGCATTGTACCCTTGAAAAGTAAATATATCTGTTCAGTAAATGGAAAAATTAAACTTTGAAAAGAAAATCTATATCTCTGTATACAATGTTTTCATATGCTGTGGTATTGGGTTTGAGATTATTTCAACATTTTTTCATCATACAGTTGCTGCATAGGCATTTATTAATCTCTCAGAAAGACTGTTGTTTAAATACTAAAAAATTTATTTTCTTAAACCCTTTGCTTCAGGTGGTCAATATATATTGAACATTTTGGAACAGAACCTGGTTTGTAACAAAATAACACAGCCTTTAAACGGATTATGGACCAGCTACGATTATGTGGTTTAGGGAAAATATATTGCTTGGTTATAAATGCATAAGGGACTTCTTTTCATATTCATTGTCAGCATCAGACATTCCCAGAACAGGCTCAGGAAGGCCAGCCACACAACAAAATTCCTTTTACTCCAACTCGTCAATGGGCAAATCTCAAATGAGTATCCCCCTGTGGGTTAAGCATAAACTTGTCCAGCTGCCCTCATTGCCAACCTGACTAAGATAATGATTTTTCATGCCAATTTGTACTCAATTACAGGATTTTCTGTGTGGACTTGTGCCAAGCTAAACTGGGCTGAGGTTGCCCAAACGTATTTGAGTTAGAACTTGATGAGCTGTCAGGAGGAAGAAGCATCATTCTGTTGGACTGCATTGGATCCAAGCCAGGTTTGAGAAAGGTGCAGTGAGAGTAAGTCAATCCACTAAAAAGATTGATTTAAGGAATGCTAAGATTAACTGGTACTCAAACTCTCCAGATTCTTCAGTTTCAGAAACTCCTCACTTGGGCTTGTACCAGCTAATCCGGGCTGCAGCTGTATCTCATAAATCATAGCCTGAGTCACACTGAGCATATTGGGAATGTTGCAGGAAAGAAACTGGATGCTGCAGGTATTGAAGTGAAAGCACTTGGATCTTGTGGGAGGATCAGAGAGGGGTGACAGTGGGGGTGGTGAAAAGTATGAAGAAACTCTAGGAATATGATTTAATGATGTAAAGGAGACAGAAATGGCTCCTATCCAATTTTTTTGTCCAAAAAATGTCTGGTCTTGTATGCACATGTTAATATGCAGGAAATAGCAAGGAAATTCACATACAGTGCCTTTTGTAAGTCAAATACAAGTTAGTAACTTGAATTTGACCAATTAGTTCCAGCAATGCGAATGAAGTGTTTGATGTGATCACTAACTATGGGGCAATGGAATGTAAGAAACAGGCTATTCTGTGGTTAGCAGGTGATCATTGTGAATCAAAAATGAATTAAGGAATTCAGAAATAAAACTAAAATGGCCCAAATCTAGTCACTTAGATGACTTAATACTAATTTCCACTCCTGTTCTAATTACACAAGGAATAACCAATAGAAATAGCCGCTGTACATATAAAGGGGTGAATAGCAAGTAATTTTTCCTCATAAAACTACTGATTGATTAAAGTTTGTAAATTAGTTCCAGCAAATTGTGTTCATCTGTCCCATGTATTTTTTTTCCATTTGATCAATCAATGTTTTGATTCCATTATGTGAGTGACCCTCTGTTGAACTCTTGAATAGTCTCTTGGAAATAACCATAATCACCATTGCTGACTGACAGATTACTCAGGGTTGTTTGGGATGGATTTGGGGAAGTTACCGAGCCTGGTTACCAACCAAGTACATCTTCCTAAATATGATTTATATTTTGTGAATGGTTCTTGTCCCACTTGCGCATTTTGCTCTACAAGCAGCCCAAAGGGTGTACCAGCTCAGCCTATTTCATGCATTGCATAATGTTTCTGCTGAAGCAAGTAGTTCTTGGCTTCCACCAGATCTAATAAATTGCAAATCATTTCATTTTTTATTTACAATTTTCAGTTTCAAAGCGGAAAACCAAATGTGTGGAGCATCCAATGAAAATCATATGGCAGATTTTGTTGTATTGAATTATGATTCCAGTCCTGGAAACTCTCAACTCCTAGGCATCCTGCCAAAGCTTTCAATCTGGCCCCAGCTTGCAATTCAATATTCAGTGTAAGGCATAAGGACCATGGAGCCAATAATGAGTACATTTCTCACCTAAATTGGCATGACTGCTTTCAGCAGAGAAAATGGGGAGCAGTTACATGGCCTAGCACATTGTGGCAAGGATGATAAGAGGCATGGGCTGTGGGTTTCGATAAAACATGAAAACGGGTGCAAAGATCGCAATGCGTGATTAACCCGTGCCCTTTGATTCCAAGCAAATTTCAGACAGCGTGTTCAATGGAATGGTTGAAGTGTTCAGCCAGTCATAAAAGTATGGTGTTGAGTAACTGCATCAAAAACAATGGTGCAAAATCCTGGGACCAGCATGACTGCACTCAAAACATTAACTCTGTTGGGTTTTTTTCTCTCTACAGCTGTTGCCAGACCTGCTGAGCTTCTTCAGCATTTTCCATTTTTGGTTATTTATGAGTTCCAGCAAGCCTGCACTGCATAAATGCAGTTTGCATATCTTACAATAAGGATGCATTGTGGATGCCATTGCGTTTCTGAAGCTGCCCTGGAAGCCTTGGTTGATACTCTGGTAGTCTAGGCTGATAAGGCTTGGAGGTGAAGCAATGTCATCTGTCCACAGAAACCAGACAAACTCTCACTGAAACCATTAAAGATGACAGCACATTCCAACTGAACCTTACTTCTCATATCCTACTTTCCCTTCATCCCATTATCTATTCTGGTTTAGAAACTGCATGCACCTCTTCCTTCAGCCCTCAAGCCCTTAACGCCAAATGCACAATCTTTCGAGGAGATGGAAGCTGCATTTGCGGAGACACATGGACAGTGCAAGGACTGAAATTCTTGGCCCTGGTTCACAGCTAGGTCCCTGGGACATGACACTGACCAAGCATAGTGGCGCCACCCCTTATCTGAGCACAAGGAGATGCCCCTGTATCTCCCAGTCCCAGGCCCTGCACATGAGGACTGCAGCTGGGGAACTGGGAAAGGATAAGACAGGTAGCTACTCACCAATGGATGAGATTTCTAATGGATTGTGCTGTGGAGGACTCAGATAACCATGGTAATGAAGCAACATAATGAAAACTCCTGAGGGATTTACACAATGTAACAGTCAAATCCTTGTCAGAAAGTTTACATTCAATGTCAATACATGTGAAGGAGTTCAATGGTATTTTGGCAGAATGCTTTGCCGAAAGCTTAGTGTCCATTCCTCTAGAGTAGCTGAAAAAAAACTTGCATTGTCATCTCTGCTCAAGCGTTCATTGGTTAATGTCTCAGCTTGCAATACAGCAGACCCAGAAGACACCCAGTGTCTGGGGGCTACAACTTTAAATACTCTCAGTGATCTAGCCTCCATGACTTTCTGGAGTCGAGGATTCCAGAAATTCACTATGGTCTGGGAGAAAAACAATTCTACTGCTTCTCTGTTTTAAATGAGTCTCTCATCATTCTGTAATTATGTCAGGTGAAAATCCTTCAAGAGCGACAAAAGCTGAGATAATAGAACCTTGGAAAAAGAAAGATTTACAAGAATAGTGCCAAGGTTGGAGGATTTGAGCGAAAGGGAGAGGCTGAATAGGCTGGGGCTGTTTTCCATGGAGCGTCCGAGGCTGAGGGGTGACCTTATAGAGGTTTATAAAATCATGAGGGGATTGGATAGGATATATAGACAAGGTCTTTTCCCTGCGATTGGGGAGTGCAGAACTAGAGGGCATCGGGTTAGGCAGAGAGGGGAAAATACATAAAGGGACCAAAAAGGCAAATTTTTCATGCAAGGGCTGGTGCGCGTCTGGAAGGAGCTGCCAGAGGGTGCTCCGTGTGTGGAAAGAGCGACCGGTGTGTATGGAAGGAGCTGCCAGAGGGTGGTGCATGTATGGAAGGAGATGCCAGAGGGTGGTGCATGTGTGGGAGGAGCTGCTAGAGGGAGGCGTGTGCATAGAAGGAGCTGTCAGAGGATTGAGTGTTTATGGAAGGAGCTGTCAGAGGGTTGTGTGTGTATGGAAGGAGCTGTCAGAGGGTTGTGTGTGTATGGAAGGAGCTACGAGAGGGTGTTGCGTGTGTGGATGGAGCTGCCAGAGGGTGGTGAGTGTATGGAGTGAGTTGCCAGAGGATGGTGAGTGTATGGAGTATGCTGCCAGATGTGGTATGTGTATGGAGTGAGCTGCCAGATGGTGATGTGTGTGTGGAGTGAGCTGCCAGAGGGTGGTATCAGTATGGAGTGAGCTGCCAGATGGTGGTGTATGCATAGAGTGGGCTGTCAGAGGGTGGAGAGTGTATGGAGTGAGCTGCCAGAGGGTGGTGTATGGATTGAACTGCCAGACAGTGGTGTGTGTACGGAGTGAGCTGCCAGAGGGTGGTGTGTGTATGGAGTGAGCTGCCAGAGGGTGGTGTGTGTATGGAGTGAGCTGTCAGAGGGTGGTGTTTGTATGGAGTGAGCTGCCAGAGGGAG